>NC_089800.1:26408380-27008380 GCF_029633855.1 Hoplias malabaricus | reverse complement strand
TTTTGCAGTTTTGTCAATGTACCACCCTTCTCTCAAAAGGTGTAATCAAACACTGGGCATCAAACATCAACATGTCTTTTCTCCTGGCAGCTGTTGATGGTGCATTGCTACATTTTCGCATATCTTTCATGTGATAATGTGCATGGCATTTGTAAGCAACTCAGATGAACTGGAAATCTGCCTGACTTTCCTGAGTCTTGTTTCACACTTAAGCACTAGCTGATTCAGCCAGTTATGTTGCTTGCAATTTATTTATTCATAGTTAAAGATATGGCCAAATGTTTGAGTAAACAATCCCCAAGATCCAACTTTTCATCTGAAATCAAGGGCATTAATTGTTTGCCTCCCTTTTTCCTTAACTGCCTTTACTTTTCTGGGGAGGCTTTACACACGATATTGCTGTGAGGATTTTAATGGCATTCAGCCATAAGAACATTAATCAGATCTGGAAATGATTGATTGTTTTAGATCACAAAGGCCACTCCAACTCATCCCAAAGATGTTAGACCATGCTACATCCCACTAGAGATTGTAGATTGGTGGGGACACACCCCAGTGATTACAGAGGGGCTTCAAACTCCTGTAGTTGACGTGGTATCAGAAATGGTAACCTTAAGCTTATGAGGTTCCCATACACAAAACTAAACTGTCACAGTGGATGCATCTAAAGTAGCTGAATTTACTCATAATAAGCGGTATCCACAAACAACTGGGAATACATTGTATGTAGAAATTATAGACATTGTAGTTATTATAACACTTACTTACAAGGATATATCATTATCCTGACATTTCATCTCCTATCCTGGCCTTTTTTAAACTGTACTTTGGGATAGAAGATTGTAGTGGCCCATTCCATGCCTTCCTTGCTCATCTGAAGTGCATTTTTTAATCTCTCAGTGTTTACTTACTGTAGCATTCAATGAAGACAAAAATCGCTGCTCATATTAGTTAATGAAGGAGAAGGCAAACCAGTCAGAAATTTGCCTTCCTGGTCAAATGAATGTACTGTATATACTTTCTGACTTCTCATTAGTTGTCTATGAGTGATGTTTGTTGCTAAAAGGTTCCCCTTAATCGTATGCCTTTGCTGTAGAATATGAGTGTGAACAGTATTGGTTGATATTACCACATTAGCAGTATTAGTAGTGAATTCACATGGTTGTGCCTTTCAGATACCTGTAAGCTGTGGGTCACTTAGAGTCCATTAATGTCAATTAGATATTTAGCAGTTTCCTTTTTCCAATCTGCTGCATTGTCTTTCTAGTGCACAATCTTCTCTATTTGTTGTTGCTAATGTTACTTTTCCATGAGGTGTTTTTTATGCTGACAGGTTAAATAGGCTTTTATATATATATATATATATATATATATATATATATATATATATATATATATATATATATATATATATTGTGTGTGTGTGTGTACTTAGTTTCTACTGGACAATTACCAGTACATTTGGAAATAGAATTGTAGCATTTCCACAAAAATTCTTTTTTCTGTTCATTGTTACATTGTTTGGCCCCACTGTGCCTACTAATTGTTAGTTGCTTTTTTGTCATACATTTTTTTTTGTTTGTCTGTTTTTATTTTTTTTAAAGAAGCTCAATTTGCTCGATCAAAAATTCTAGTGTTCCTGTTTTTGTTTTTTTAAGGGAATACAGATAAAAAAATTATTTTATTTCCAGTTCAGTGATGTATTGGTTTTCAAGGAAGCTCAACTTCAGTAGCTGGAAAATAACAGTATTCTAGTAAAATGATGGTTTTTATTTTAAGGAGGCTCCAGTTTAGAGATTAGAGCTTTTTTTGTTTGTTTGTTTTTGGGTTTGTTTGTTTTTTTTTTTTGTGTGTGTGATTTTTCTCATTTAGTGTTTTTGTATTTAAGGATTTTCATTTGTTGGGAAATCACAATATTCCAGTTTAGTCATTTTTTTTTGTTTGTTTATTTGTTTTTAAGGAAGCTCCACTTTAGTTTCTAGACAATTCCAGTATTCCAGTCCAGTGATATTTGTGTGAAATGGTTTGTTTGTTGTATGACACTCTGCCTTCCTGCTAGTGCTGCATTCATTTTGGTGGCTGTTGCATAAACAAGCAATGTCTGAATCCAATTAACTGTGAAATCCAGGATGTGCCATTTCTATGCTGTTTTCTGAAGAAAATAAATGTATACTTGTTTACATTCATTTGGATTGTATTCCCTGTAAAGTTCACCCTAAAGTTCACACTATGGTGCCCTTTGAATAACATCGCTGCCCAAGATTTAGCTCATCATTTGTCCAGCCTTGTACTCCATAATCCAAAGGTCAATGACTTTATAGCTGTTGTTTTCTCCTTTGTAAATGCTAAAATGAACTCACTGGACACTTTCTTTAAAATTATATCCCCTACCCCGATGGACCAGGGTACGTTTGTACTGTATTTGTCAAAGTGCCTAATTAAAAATGTATTCATAATCACCAGTGACCTCTAACTACAATTTTCTTGTTCCCTGTTTCTCAGTTCTCTGTGCTGACTATTGTTCAGTTCAGTGAATTACAGCAAGGTTGCTTTTTCTCTCTCTCTTTTTTTCAGCATTGACCCTTCTTCCCAAGGTTCCAGCTTGGCATTTTTTGGTTTTGTTTGAAGGCCTGAGCCAAAGGACCGTGATGTTAACATTCTCCTCTCCACTATTTTGTTTTTAAATTAAAACAGGCTCTCCTTTTAACTGGAAGGCATAATCCTACCATATCTAATCAGTCCTAATCTTCTGAAAAGGCACAGGGCATCTGACATTTTGAAGCAGCTCATGAAGGATGGAATAAATGGGAGTGTCAGCCTGTGAGGTGAAACTGTTCGCTGAATGCCAAATGTATCCAAGATGCACATCTTGGAGATGAGGGAAATTTGGATTCCAACTTACAGTGTAAGCAAAACCTCATAAAACTTACCCAAAAATCAGGTATCTCTAATGACCTTTAGAGAAAAGGGCAAAGAACATTTCCAAATTTTTTGTGCAATAAATGTGGAGTGATTTTTAGAAAAAAATGTATTTTTATTATTTGTATATGTATTATTTTGTATGAATTATTTGTATTTATGTATTTGCATGGTATATGACCTGCACTGAATATACCATAATGCTTCACAAACATGCAAGATAAAATGGAAGGTGAGGAGTGCAAATTTGAGAAGAAGCAGTGCAAAACTTAGTGGGCATCTATATTTTGCATGACAGCAAATAAATCCTGCAAGTGATCCATGAACAGTGCACTCACAATTTAAATAAAAAAAATCCCATAATATAAAGACAACCTCCTATCCCCACAACATTTGAGCTCACAGAACTATATAGATGGAAAAGGCAACAGCATGCTCATGCAACATGATAAAGAAGCAGCTATACTTATAATCACAGATAACTGGATAGATATTTGAAATTGCAGTAATAAAAAGACATAACCCTTTTTCCACAAGTGGACACAGTTCTAGGACCTCTTTTGTTTGCTTTGGTCAAAATACCTTGAGGATCAAATACCACAGCAGCGTTCTCCCAATGTCTAAACAACCATGTTCAGAATGATCGCTTTCAGCTCTTATAACTATAAACGAGAATGAACCACAGCTCAGTACAGCACAAGACCCCAAAAATGAGGAGTGAGGAGCAGAATCTCTGGTTTTTAGTTACTTTCACTCAGTTATTTTTCTTATCCATTCTCATGTACAAAAAAAATTACTAGGTTTTACTCATTTGTCTGCAGACACTGTGTTTGTTTTGCTCTGTTTAACCTCCATTTTAGGAAGTGGGACAATACTAAAGTGTCTGCACACTATATAAGTATCAGCACATATGTTTACTGACTTGGGCAGCCCACAAAAACTTACTGGGTGGTTTTGTTTCACATTTGTGGGTTACTGGGCTTCAGGTCCCAAAAATTAATATGCACATGCCCTGAACAAGGGTTTTTTCTGTAGTATGTTCCCTTTAAATATATAATGAACACAAATATAATTCCAACTCCCATTTTTCATGAGCTGTCTCATCTAAAACAAAATCTAAGACTTTTTCTATGAACACAAAAGGCCTTTTTCTCTCAAATATTCTTTACAAATTTGTCTAAATCTGTGTTAGTGAACACTTCTCCTTTACAGAGATAATCCATCCACCTCAAAGGTGCTGATTAAACAGTATGGTAATTGCACAGGTGTGCCTTAGGCTGGCCCCAATCAAAGGTCACTCTAAAATGTGCAGTTTTATCACACAGCACAATGCCACAGATATCGCAATATTTTGAGGGAGTGTGCAGTTGGCATGCTGACTGAAGGTATGTCCACCAGAGCTGTTGCCCATGAATTGAATGTCCACATACCTACCATAAGCCGTCTCCAAAGGTGTTTCAGAGAATTTGGCTGTACATCCAACCAGCCTCACAACTGCAGATCACATGTAACAACACTGGCCCAGGACCTCCAAGATCATCTGAGACCAGACGCCTGGATAATGGTGCATTTTATTGATGGCATTTTGAATGCACAGACATACTGTGACGTGATGCTGAGGCCCATTGTTTTACTATTCATATACAACAACCATCACCTCATTTTGCAGCATGATCAGCATGAACAGCCATTGAAGGGGAGTGGACCAACACTCCACAGGCCACAATCAACTCTGCGAAGGAGCTGTGTTGCACTGTGTGAGGTATATGTTGGTCACATCAGATACTCACTGCCCCCCCCCCCCCCACACACACACTCCCTCCCAAATAATATGCCACATCTGTGAGTTGGATGGATTATCTCGGCAAAGGAGAAGTGTTCACTAAAACAGATTTAGACAAATTTGTTTACAATATTTGAGAGAAAATGGCCTTTTGTGTACATAGAAAAAGTCTTAGATCTTTGAGGTCAGCTCATGAAAAATAGGAACAAAACAAATGTGTTGTGTTTATATATAAAAATACAATTAAAATGTAACTATACAAATATTTTAAAAAGTGAAGTTATTGCAAGCTATACAAGTTATACTTCTACTTTCCTATATGATAGCTGGCAGTCGTAGCCTGGTACCAAACGACTCACTGCCGGGTACCATTCCATGGCCTGGTTTTGGGAACCTAGGACCTGATTGTTTTGAACATAAATAATATGCACAGGCCTCTTACAGTGGACTTCATTTGAATGAAATGAGGTTGAGCAACTGACTAGAGAAAACAAATTCCTTTACAGAAGAGGCCAATCTGGACTTGTGGAGTGTTAATGATGAAGTGGGCACTTTGAAATGCAAATGATGATATGCAGCCCAGTATCAGATGCAGTTCCAAAGATCAAGATGAGCCATAGAGTGGTTGCAAACATGATTGTATTAACTACAACTCCAAATCAATGAGAGGTTAATCCAGCAAGGGTGCAGGCCACTTCCCACGCTTTCAGTTCTTCAAGCTGCAAGGTCAGGTAAGGTGAGACATTTAAATGTGCGCCAGCCCTAACACTACATCATCCATTGGCAGGGAGGCTCTGTCTTGAAGAAATGAGGCTAAGCCAGAGTGGTCTGGGTCATAACTGCTCTTCTGTGTCGTGTGAGAATGTGTAACCCAAGCTCTGCTAGGCTAGCGCAGCTACTTAATCACTGCCTGCTCATGATAAATGCTGGCATCAACAAGGGATGTATGGATGACAAAATAACAGGCAAAAAATACACTTTTACAAAGGATTTTCTTTCTTTCTGTTATGAACAAAGATGTTCAATTGTCCGTGGTTATAATCTACACAGAAAAGCCCTGACCCAATGAATAGAGATGTGATCTAAAGGTCTCCATTCTCAATGCCAAGCACAAGCTGGAGGGGTATAAACCATTATCACTGTGTTGTAGGGTATTGGACCTAGTGTCTCTGGATTGATAGAGTTCCATCCAACTCCTGAGCTTTGTTGGGCTGGCATTTATGATATAAAAACTAATCATCAACATTACTACCTACCTCATGGCTCAAGGCAAATCCAGAAGACAGACTGCATAAGCATGTGTCTATAAAATTTTGGCCATGTAGAGTAGTTGGGTTTGGAGATGCACTTCCCAGTGAGTTTGACTAAAGACAAACTGCTCATCTGCAAACAAACAATGTAGAGCGATGTTAGCTCAAGTAGTGGAGCATATGGTTTTAACATATGCCAAATGAAAAGCCCAACTTTTTAGTTTCATCTCCGCTGCATATTTTTTTCGTTTGTGTGGCTAAGGAGCTCTGTTAAGTCACTCAAACCATGTGGTCGGTTCTGTCAGGGCTAAGTTGTGCAAAATTAACACAATGCTAAAGAGTTTAGTCTCTGAGACATATGAAGCAAGCTACTCCCAAATTTTCTCAGGTTACTGCTAATACAACTCCACTAGACAGCACAACACAGTTGAAGGAGAACATTAATTATCCAATTATTATGCCAATTAACAAACTGCTAGCAGTGTGCTTATAGATGAGAAGAGAGGAGAATTTGTGCCCACCCAGTGAAAGTGAGTCCAGTTGTGTGGTTCTTTTGGACTCCTAAAGCCAATATTTAGACTGCTGCTACTTGAAAGCTCCTCCTTTACATGCGTTAATCAGCCTCTTGTTTATATTATGATCAAGCTCAGTCATTGCTCTAATGATGTTCGCTGCAGTAGCCTTAGGTCCAATACAGCTTAAAGGTAACATAACAAAGACAATATAAATCACTGACTAGCATGTGGAATGCTAGCTAGCACAATAGCTAACTTAGCTATTTTAGCTGTTGCTTTATTACATTAAACATTACATTCATAACACTTCAGCAAAATTAGTTATTATGTCTAGTATTCTGCCATTAAATTGATTATTGAGACAATTTTGAATTGATTAGTGACACAAGGCAAACTCACTGAAATTATTTGAAATGCCCTGTACCTCTTTGCTGTTTCATTTCATTTCATAGCAGAGGTCATATTTACAAAAATTACAGTAGTTTAATTAATACACTGGACCACTTTTTTCTACACTCATTGCCCATTTTATCAGCTCTGACCTGAAATTTTTTGTCTGAAATGTTCTCTATAATGGAAGCCTCGTTATTTGAAACTGTGCTGAACTGAACAGCTCTTGAGGGACGTTTATTTTATACAATGCCATGCCTTTAGCTAAAAATGCTGTTATTAAAATTGAGTGGTAAAATCAGCACACTGTTATTAACGCAAAGCACTGAATATGCACTTTGTGATGGGTTTTGCTAAATGTAATGAAGTGGGTATGTGAATATATGTATGTGTGTGTGAGTGAGGTAAGCTACTTGGAAAAGTCAAGACTCAATTCAGAGTTAGGATCAAACTCAGGAAAATAAGGATTTGATCATTGTTTTCATTTTCAGAATTGCAAAATACCTTTGTTTCCACTCCAGCTGCTGTGGTAAATCTACAGTGAATAAGGCTGAATTTAAAAGAGACCCTTTCTTGTGCCCTGAGACCTGCTAGAAATGGTGACAGCAGAAAACTGTCTGATATGTTCAATTAGCATGCTTTGAAGGCTTTACAGACTTCTTGTGGCTAGTCATAATAAAGTCTAAAATGGCAACACTTTACTCTGCTGCTCCAAAGAGCTCTCGTGCCCTCTTCCTGACTGGGATTGGCATAGCCTTGAGAATATAATGACAATAACGACTGGTGAAGTTAATAGCTTTAGCAGAAAGAGAGAGAGAGAGAGAGAGAGAGAGAGATATGCTGTTAGTCTTATGTCTTGTATTTAAAGAGAAGCTTTTTATAATGATTGTGATTGAATTGGCCAGCTCAAAAAAAATATTTCTAATCAGCAAGTGGCCCAGAATGTGCTTCTTCGACCAAATACTCATCTATTAAATGTGGAATTGTACACATTTAGTTCAGTATTATGGAGAGAAGATCTTGCAAATCCAAAAGCTAATCAGGCTTCGTATGCCGACAAGAGTCATTTTAGAAGCTGCTACAATAGAAGCACCTGAACACTTCAACCTTTAGCACGTTTCTTGAGGAGTTACTGGTGTTTTGAAACTGTGGCAGCTTCTCCCCCGACAAAAAAACATCATCCAGAAGGACTTCTGTTTTTCCCTCTGTCCTTTTTTGTGTTCTGTTTTTTTTTCCTGCCCCACTCTTCAAGGTTTTGTCAGGCTACTTTTGCGTGACTAGAGGGAGTGGAAAAAAGTGAGTCTTCAAACCCCACTGGCACGCGATCCCTGATCTATTTTTGAAGCACGCTCTGTTTTTTTCCTCAGCGTAAGAAGAAAAAAAAAAGCAGCCAGGGGCAAGGAGAGCCAGTGGTGGGGTTGAAAGGGTCTGGTTCTCATTTCAGGCTGCCCTACAAACTCGCCTTGCCTCGCCTCGCCCTGCCAGGGAGGGAGAGAGAGAGGGAGAGGGAGGCCAGGGAGGTGAAGAATAGTGGCCGCAGTTTGGGCCGGCCGCTTGGCCCCTGTCACTTAGCAACCACCTGGGACTGGTTCTCATTAGTGATTCCAGCTGCTCACATTTCAGGCTTCCACAGTTTTGCCGCATTTTGATTCATTCCTCTTCTCTGTTTTTCAGGGCTCCACCATGATGAAATTATTGCACTCTGCCTGCCTCGTTTGCACTCGCTTCGTTTCCATCAGATGGAGTCTGGCATGGTGGTTGGGCCCCAAAACTGGCCGTGCTTAATTGGGAGAGGAGCAGCTGATTTTACTCCAAGTGTAATTCTGTTTCTTGGACTTGACCACAGTCAGGAGCATGCCGTGCTTGGACACTTTGTCTTGGTAGTGCATCTTTAGTTACTTTGTAATGCTGGCCAGGTCTCGGCAGCTCTTTTCCAAAGATGCAATTGCTGAGTCAAACCTCTTTGGATTTATTTCAAATGCGCTTCTACAAAAAGTGCTGGGTTGTCTTTTTCTATCTAAATGCTGGGTTGAGCAACTTGGGTCATTTAGTTTGGTCATTTTCCATGGTGATGAGTAGTTCTTGGCTTCATGGCTGGTCACAGAGCTCGCAGCAGTAAGGAAATAGTAGCCATGCAATAGATGGGTCAGCATACAGATACAATAGCCGGTCTAAATAACAATGACCATTACACTTGTAGTCGCTAACTCATTGAATATTTGTGAACTGAAGGCTATTAACTTATCACCTGTTGCTGTGATAACAGCCTCTACTCTTCTGGGAAGGCTTTATGATGCTGGAACAATGCTGTGAAAATTTGATGGCATTCGGCCACAAGGACGTTACTAATGTATGTTGAATGATTAGTTCTGGATCATAAACACAACTGTAACTCATCCATGAGGCATTGGGTGGGGATTCTATCACTCCAGATAATGCAGTTCTACTGCATCTCCAGTATCCCTTTTTGTTTCATGTTTTTCTGTGGAGATGATAGAGGCTGTGCATACACATGTCTACTATGTGGTCACATTAAAATAGCATGAATATTGAAGGGTGCAATTACAATATTTGACAAAAAAATTAATAAAAATAAATGAATGAATAAAATGTAAACTTTAAGAAGATATATACATGATTCAAATATTAGAAAGAAAGTATTAATTTATTCGGGAAACCATACAATTGAATGGAGGCTCTAGTCCCCTGTTGGGCTGCCTCCAGCCTGGATACAAGATGAGATATGGTTGGGTATGGATGCATACAGGTTCTGTATGGCATCCTGCAACACATTTGCCCAGAGATGTTGCAGCTGGGCTTGTAGATCCTGCACACACATAGGTTGCCAAAGGTGGAGTTCCAGCTGGCCCATAAATGGTAATAATTCTGGTGATTGTGCAGGCCAAGGAAGTGTAGTAATCTGGCCAAGACATTCCTGGGAAACCCTTGCTGTGTGTGGGTGAGCACTATCCTACTGAATAATGCCAGTTAGAAGCCCTGCCATGATAGGCAATGCATGTGGCTGCAGGACTTCCTGCACATATCATTAAACAGTTAGTGTCCCTCGTATCACTACACAGGGAGCACAATAGTCTTATGCATCAGCTCCATATATCATCACACCAGCAGTTGTGGCAGTGTGCCACTTCACAGAAAGGACACGATGGAAGCACTCACCACAAAATCTCCATACTATAGCCCAACTGTCATCGGATTTCAAAAAGAACCTGGATTTCTCTGTAAATATAATATAGTTCCAGTCTATAGCAATCCAGATTTCTAATTCACAACACCATTGCTCCCAACACCTCCTAGTAGCTTGGTTAGAATGGCCTACATAGCAGGCAATACGTCAAAACGACCATCCTGTTTCTTTCTGTTCAATGATGTGCCCCTTCTCACAGTCTGGTAACTGGGCAAAATGTCTGAGTGTGTTGTAGAGGCATGTCTAGCAGTCAATGATCTCTCACCAAGAGGTGTACTACCCAAAAGTAGCTTCTGAGCGTCTTTTTATAAGGCAGTTTTTTTTATAGGGCAGCCCATACCACATCTGTCATCATTTACATATTGTCGCTGTCCAAAAAAAATTATCTCCAGTATAGTAACTTTTATGGAAGAAGGAAACCTTCCTAATTTTCAGTGGAAACCCATGTAATAAACAACGATTGTGATTGTGCATTACTATGAGTCCATCATGAAATACAATGTGAAGGACAGCTGCTGTGTCCAAATGGGTAATTAAAAATCAACAAAAAAGGAGATACATGTTTTTCTCTCGACAGTGACAGTATGTGTCTGAGACTTAACTGCATGCAGTTTTGCAGCAACCCAGGTGCATTTTTTCCTTTGGTCTGTGAGTGTATTTTATATCACTCAATTTTGCTGACTCCTTTGTTGTTAACACTGTTCCTTTCATGATGTTTATTTCTACTTTCCCAGAATTCTTCCCACTTTCCAGGTTCCAGTCGAATGTGGTCATACAAGTCAGCAATGCTGGGTCAGTTTATCCCTGTGCGTGCCGTTAACTCAATATGGGTTAGTGCCATAACCCAGCACTTTTTGATCTGTGGCTTTCAGGGAAGTCGACCACCATTCAGTCACAACACAAACAAAGCCTGCCTGAAAATCCTTTCATGGTTCAACAAGTTGAAGCTTTCTTTTTGACGGTTTTCACTGTTTTCGCTACGTCCGTTTTCAAAGCTGGTATTTGCCAAACTACACACAGCTGAATTAAGATGACATCAAACACAACAATAAACACATCATATGTTCCATAGACGAGGCACTTTGCTATGTCCAGTGATCTAACTGTTACTTATGGCAGTACATTCAAACTTAATTCACTTTGACTAATTGTCTGGAGTGAGTATAAAGCCTACAACTGTGCATAAAATGAGTCAAAGGTGGTATTTTGGTTTATTTCCAGTTATCTTGTGCCACCTAAACCGTATGTGAATCGTCTGTTGAAGATTCAAGACTTTGATGTGTTCTTCAAGTTTCAGTAGGATCCACAGATTGGCCTGACCACACATTTTCCTGGTAAAGAACTAAAATGGACCTGTGTCCAGTTTTTTTCCCACTGAACCCTTTAAATCTACACTGCCCTCAACTGGCCATGGACAGTTAAAGTGAATGCAGCGTGCTGTCAGCTGGAGCATACAGCAAAACAGTGTTTACAACCACAACTCTCATCTCTGGGTCTGCCATGCTGACCACTTTTCATGTTTATTTTTAGGAACACTGACCAATGGCTACAAAGATGCTGTGAGGATGTAAGATCTGAGCTGAGCTGAGGACACCTGGCCTGCATTAACTGTTCTACACTGAGGGCAGGTTTCACCAACAAGGATTAAGCTTAAGCTTGGTTAAAACAAGCTATATCTGCTCATCCAGTTTGCCCCAGACTTACATCTTTTCTCAAGGCAAGACACTAGTAGGTCCTCTGTTGCTCTGCATACTTTGTTAGCCCCTTTTCACCTTGTTCTTCAGTTGTCAGAACACTGACAGAACAGCTAACAAAGAAGACATCATTTGGATAGTGGATCATTCTCAGCACTGCGGTGACACTGACATGGTGGTGGTGTTTTAGTGTTTGTTGCACTTGTACAAGAGGATACCAAAATATACCCTTCCAACAGCATCCTGTGTCCACTGATGAAGGACTAGAGGATGAACAACACAAACTGTGTAGCAGCAGATAAGCTACTGGCACTAAAAGGTGGACCAATGAGGTAAGTGTCTAAAAAACACCAGGCACTGCTGTGTCTGCAGCACAACACAATCACCTTACCAGTGTCAATGGAGAAAGATCCACCACCCATATAATACCTGCTCTGTGGTGGTCCTCTGGGTCTCCTGATCAATGATGTGAGAAAATGTTCTCTTGATTAAGCTGCTACCTATGGACCTACCCCAATTCTTCCACATATATCAATCTTTGGCACAGCAAGAAAACAAATTACTGTGGAATAAAAAAAGAGTGAAGCTAGGCTCCTATATAAGAGCAAAATGTTTCCCACTATTGCCCACTTATCAATCACACATTTTGCCATAACAAAGCATAAGTGAGGAAAATGAATTCAAAATTCACAAATACGTTTCTGAGTTTTTAGACTCAGAATTTTTGGCACATTGTTATTCTTGAGTAGCTACTATGTTGATGTAACCTCACTGGTGCAAGGCATGATTATTTTCTTTAGTTCTCCCTCTCTATGTTTTTCTGGCTCTAACACTGGGCCTGTAGCAGGAGAGAGAGAGAGGGAGGGAGACAGAGAGACAGAGAGAGACTGATGTAGTGAATACAGACTGCTTCCAGGCTCTGGAATAAGAGGGGTAAACCAGGCAGAGAATTTTTGGTTTGTGCTTAATGCAAAACCGAGAAAGGCATTTAAACTTCAGCAGACAGCGCAGTGACTCCTTAGACAATGCAGTGACTTCTGACTCAGGTGACAAAGTAAACAGTGCAGCGAATTAGTAGACAGTGCAGTGACTCAGCAGATGGTGCAGTGATTCAGCAGCCGGCAGTGTAACTAATGGTGCTTTTCCACTGCATGGCATCAGCTAAACTTGACTCATCTCAGCACGGCTCAGCTTGCTTTTGCCTGGTCACCTTTCCACTAGCACAGCTCCCTATGAAATGTAGCATGGGACATCACAAAACCCTGTTTCTAACAGGAGCCGCAGACTTTGAAAACCACAACAACATCAGTAGTAACATTACACGCTGTTTACTTGCATATTCGCATATTGCTTTTGTTGTTTTTTGGACTGAACACGACTCAGAGACCCCATTCTCACAGATCAGCAGAGTTTTCCTTGTTGCACGTCCAACTCTCAGAGGAGTTTATCATCAATCACTGATCCCTTGAGCATTTAAACCTCTTTAAAACACCACGGTGTAATGTTATGGGCTGCTGTTGTGAGTCGGATAAAACAAGTGTGACCGCTGATGTAAATCGGAGATCTGACAAGTGGCTCATTTGTGTTGGAGGTCTGCATTTTGCCATGTAAATCCTCTCTGGCCAGTCAGCATTCTGCAAAGTTTACACATCACATTCAGTACCTACTCTGCTTGCTCCCTACCAGACGTGAACAGGGACTAAAATGGCTCCAGTTCCAGGACCAGCTACCAGATTTGCCTAATGGAAAAGCAAAAAAAAAATGTTGAGTGCTCAGCAAAGTGACTCTGCAGACAATGCAATGAATTAGCAGATAGCACTGTGAGTCAGTTACTCAGCAGAATGCATTCTGGGACATTACATATTTTGGAACATATAATGTTTTTTTTAGCCTGAAGATCACAGCTTGCAATTAGGAGATGCTGATGACCACTGGGATGGAATGTAATAATGCATGTTGGGTACTGTATTGAGAGAAACATGATGGAGAAGAAAAAGACGAAGACCACCTTGGTGAAACTTAGACACTGCTTTTAATCCATCTATAGCAGTGAACACACACACACACTTGAGGGGTCATTGAACACACTAATACAACGTGTTGGTCAGCCACTTAAGTCGCAGCACTTAGGTAGCAGTTGGTGATTAGTTGCCTTGCTCAAGGGCACTTCAGCCATGCATGTTCAGGGGAGTGAAAGCACATTTCCTTCACTCATTGCGTCATTGTTTTCCTGTTTATTTTCCTCTGCCAGTCCAGGGGATCAAACTGGTGACCCCCCAATCCCAGGATTACTTCTCATGCCATGGTTGCAACCCCACAATCAAAATTGTGAATTCACCAGTGAGGCCTGCGCAAGCAAAGCACATGCTGCATAACTGAGCTAAAAAGACATTTCAGAGTAGAAAACAGTCAAAGAAAGATGCAAGACCCCAAAACTGATTTTAAAAAAGGAAAGGCATACATTTTGAGCTTTATTAACCAGTACAGGACTCTGGGGCTGGGGAGTTTGCTCCAGTTTTGCCTGGAGGGAGAGGTTTCTATTTTAGCTCTGATCTCTTTTTAATCTTTCTTAATGAAGTTGTCAGCTATCTATGGCTCCTAAGCTCCTCGAGTGTGATCGGCTGTCACAAATTAAAAACAGGTTTTTTATTTTTCATGTTAAAGCCTGCTCTGGGAGCTTATTTTGCGCTCTTTAGAAACAGTCATAAAACAGGTTTCAGGACTCCTGGCTGCTTTACTGCCAAATTCACACAAGTGAAAATGGTTTTGTGATAATACGAGGGAAATGTATAGCCCTCAAAGAACCTACATCTGCTACATTTTTACAGCAAACCATGGCTGGTGCAAAGCCAATATTTTATAACTGTTTAAGTCAAAGGGGAGGGAGGAGGGGCTCTAACTAAAGGTTAGAATTAAAGGTTAGGACCACAAACTACAGGTCTCCTACATGTGAAAGTACTTAACGGCGTCTTTGATTTACTGAGGGATGTAGTAAATGCCAACAATGGCTTCCTTTGAGCACAATTTCACATTTGCCAAGTCGCTCCCCTTCTGTTTTGGAGCTTTAAAGGGGACTTCCACCCATTTTTCAAAAACTTCTGCTTGTGATCTGTTGTCAGAATGGTTCATTTTGGAAAAAACGCACTGACTTTGAATTCTGTACATTGATAGTGATAGGAACCTGTCAGGAGGCCTACAAAAGAAATATTGGTCATTCATTTACATTCCACTGTGAACAGAGGTCTTCTGAGTTTTTGACAAAGCACAATGACCAGGGCATAAGTCCAGCAAAAGACATCACACATCAGTCACTGTCTGTGAGGTGTTGGTGTGTTCTCCCAGTGTCTGCATGGGTTTCCCCCTGTTGTTCCAGTTTCTGCCCTCAGTCCAAAAACACACAGACTAGTAGGTGGATTGTGGGGTCTGCTCACAGCTGTGGAAGTGTAGGATTTTGCCATATCCTACACTTCGTCCTACACATTAGGTCGAATGTTGCAGTTGTACAGTGAAGTGCTTTGCTTTGATGTATCTGGGAATTCCAGAAGACCTACACTGTAGAGGAAAAGGTGTTAGCACTCTTCAAAGGTACAAACCATAATGAGTTAACCTCCAGGAGTACAATTATATACCTTCAGCCATATTATTGGCATACCTTCACTGTACAGAGAAAACCATGTACCTCTGTACATTATTTGAATACAGCAGGTGTCCTGTGAATGGACCAATAGAAATTCTCCAAAATTACATGGAATACAATCTTTTTACACTGACTTCCATTACAATAACGAAGGCTTGTCCCTTCACTAGAAAGTAAGTATTTTAAAGATGAATTGCTTTCTTTGGACAAAAACAATTTGCATATCTGTGAAGAAAGTACATTAAGAAAGTACACTTTTTCTGAATAAATTCTGAACAATTTGAAACATTTCATACAACTGCTTTCGGTGAAGGACCTTTTAGAGATATTGTACCCTTCAGAAACCTGGCTCCATTCAGTACTCTACTGTAAACAGTTCTGTCGTATGATATTTTTTGGAATGGTGATACATTAAGCTGAATGATGCAGGAATTTTGAAAAATGGGTGGAATTATCCAGTAAAAAAGTAAATGTTTTATGCCTGTTTTAGCAAGTGAGGTTATGTCCCAGTGTGAGGCACAGAGGGAAGGGAGGGCCAGCAGACAGGGTGGGCTAGGGAGAGAGAGAGAGGGTGTTAGCCGAGACTGAGGTACTATGTGATCGGCCTTTAGAGGAAACTTAGGGAGAAATCCCTTAGAGCCTGGGTCCTAATGTGTGGAATCACTCAGCCAATGTGAGTCGACTAACTCTGCTAACGGCATAGTGGTTTAAGATGGATTTTCCATACTGACAGAGATAGCGCTTATGTGCTGTGTGTGTTTTTGTGTGTGTATGGTCTTGCTTGAAGTTTTAAATATGACTTGAGGGAGTGGGTACAGTGAATCAAACAGAGGGCTGAAGACAGTGAGATAAAAAGTGCATTAAACTTTAAATATTGCAGGTGAAGTCCAAGTGTGTACTATATCACGTTACTAACAAATGAAGTACGCGCTCCTTAATACACTTTTACTTGACACAGCCAAAGCCTGTTCTTTACTTTTCAAAAAGCTGAGAGGTTTTGCTGACTTACAGCACACCCTGAAAGTGTATGATCAGAGAACACTCTTTCTGCTGTGGGGAAAATTGCTGCATCTATAAATAAGAGAGAAAAGATCCTCTTTGTCAGAGCCTGGCATGGACAGCTATTATTTTCCATGTTCAACATAGGTGACAATGCTCCCAGCTTATACAGTATTAATGCATGTGTCACTGTATGGTTTCCCTCCCAATAAGTGTTTTCCTACAGTGCTGCAACAAAAATATGATCAATGTAGTAATATTTGGGAAAATATTCTTAAAATTCCACTCAAGAATTAAAGTTATTGACGAAAAACAGCTACCTGAATATGTCTAAATGCACTCACAAAGCAGTAGTTAAGTTGTTCAAAACACCCAAAGCTGCAGTGAATCTGCCAGGAAAAAGATGCATGTTGATTTGAACACCATGCACAGAAAGGAGGTGGTTAGAGGCAACAAATTCTTCATGATTTGCACAAGATGCTACTATTTAGGCCATGTTCACATGGATCCATTTATTTTTAAAAACTTAAAAAAGGTTTTTCTCTGTTTTTTGGCCTCCCTTCCACACAAAAAACAGCACTTTACTACTCTGACAATGGAGGTGGAGATATTTGGAAAAGACACATTTTTTAAAGCTTTTTTAAAACTTTTTTGTCACTTTTCTCATGTGGACAAAGGTATTCTGAGGTTTCCGTAAACACTGATGTCACACAGCGCGTCTGTTTCTGGCTGAAATGCAGATAGCTCCTCACTCCCTAGTGAAGTACATAAGTCATAAAACTACCATAAACATTCAATTAGCTATAAATAGATAGAGGTATCAAAACACCGCAACACGTGAGACAAAGGTTTAATCCCAAATCACTCCATATTCCCTAAGAGTTACTATGACCCCCTGCTGGACTGGCATGATAATGCAGCTGTTTTTGTATTTGTCGGGGTGGGAGAGAGGAAAATGTCTGGTTTTAAAAATAAACGAGGAGTCATAAGAACAGAATTTGAACATACAGTATTTCACTGAAAGACTATTCCCATGATTAGTAAAATGTGCCTCATATTTAGGTCATACTCATGTAATGTGTAATTTAGTTCACATTTTGGGGATGTGAACCCAATGTTCAATATCAGTCGTAACCTAAACATAACTTTAACCCTAACCATAAATATAATGCTAACAGTAACTGATGTGTGCTAATTATACATGTAAAAATGTGTAGTTTTTGAATGACTGCATCCTACTTCATATCCCTCATAGTGGTTTACTCCATTGCCAGGATTGCATATTTTAGTCGATATTGGTCTTTTTTATTGTGAAGTTACTTACAAATTTTGGCAGCTGCAGCTTGCAATTTTTTGGATTTGTTGCTAAAGTTGTTTGGGCTTCTTTACTGATCCTATCTCTCTCCAGTATACCTGCTGAAAGTGGTTTTCCTGTCTGCAATCCATGATGGTTTTCCATTAAGAATGTATTAGATGAGATCACGCCATTATGCCCATGTGTCGTGTACCATCTATAGGCCAGTTTTGGAATTACTGGTTGAATATATTTCCAGTAGCCTTAAAATCACAATACTTAGGCACCCCTTCTGACATTTCTTCTGAGAAATGTTACTGTTTATTGTCCTCGAACACTGAAATAAAAATTATGCCCCTGT
Organism: Hoplias malabaricus; assembly: GCF_029633855.1. Taxonomy (NCBI): domain Eukaryota; kingdom Metazoa; phylum Chordata; class Actinopteri; order Characiformes; family Erythrinidae; genus Hoplias; species Hoplias malabaricus. The sequence continues at coordinate 26,990,333 of NC_089800.1, read as the reverse complement.
CTACCACAACAGTTTACATTACTGTTTCTGTACCACTTTGAGGAGTATTTAAAAGAGAATTTGCATGGATTCAGTGAATCAGTGCCTCCAGTGGAAGGTAGCTTGTTAAGGAATCATGAAATAAGTATGAATCATAACAAAATATAACATACAAGAATTATGAATATCTGGGCAGCTCCTTTTTAGTGGTTTGCATAGTGTATGTAATATTTGCAGCTCTTGTTCCATAGGGTGCCAATAATTGATAATCTATATTAAACCTTACCAATTAATATAACCAACAGTCTTAGAGCTTTTACATATTTTACTTATTGAACAAAATTAATGATTGAGTAAATTATTGTTTTCACATAGAATATCAACAGAAACTGTCATTTGGTCAATTGTGTCCATATTATTATACTCCACATCTGTTAATAAAGTTTAAGGCAGACAAAAAAAACTTCTTTTTTTTTTTCTAGCTATATCTTTCCTTCTGGCCATTACCATTCTCTGTGGAGCTGAGTGTTTTCTCGCTCTGCCACCTCCTCACTCCTGGACCCCTGCTCTCAGACCTTGGGTGTGGGGGTCTGACCTTTTAGCGCTAAGCTGCCTAGAACTCCAGTCCAAATTCTCTGAACTCTTTCCCCTTTTCTACAGTTTGCATTCACACCTTGAGCCACAGTCGATGAATTGCTGCCGTGATCTGCACTCACAAGCTGTTCTTTAGAATAATGACTGTGCTGCACACTTTTTTTCCCTTTTGTTTTACACCTTAAGCTCATTCTTTCTTATGATTACAGAAGCAAATAAAGACATTCAAGACTCCCCTTAGGCTCTTACTCTACTGCTAATAATAATAAATATGATATGGATAAGGATATTTCTTGAACAGGGCATTTTCTCTTTCCTTGAAATGAATTTGAATTAACTTCAAATGCACACTGAGTCCAGGCTGAGCATATAATTGTAGCAGCTTTGGAAAAAGAAACACTGGCACCTTAAAAACTTCAAAAAGTACAAGAAACATATATTCAGTAAATTTTTATTCTTACAGCTTATGTAATATGTCATGTTTTCTAATCAAGGCTTAATTGTCTTATTACTTATTTGCCTTGCAGTTAGGGTTGGCAGAATTGCTTGTGGCATGTTGTAGATGTGGACATTACATCAGCAGAATTACTGGAATAGCTTCAGTTCTTTCCCATTGATGTAGGAATGAGAAACAGAAAGGAAAACTCCACCAAATCAAATACAATCATGTAAGTCAGTGGTTCTCAGTCCTGGTCCTGGTGGTCCACTACCCTGCACATTACACAGATTCTTCTGCTCCCTACACAACAGGTGCAACTAATAAGCTAATTAACAACCAATTGAAGTGAGTGTGATGGAATGATGAGAAAATACTACAACATGCAGGGCAGTCACCCATCAGCACTAGGACTGAGAACCATTGGTGTAAGACAGGTCACATGGTGTCTGACCTCTAAAGCATAGTGTACATAGAACCTGGACATCTTTTAATGTTTGCTTTTAAACAGCCAGGTATCCAAATGTCCTGTCTTGGGGGCCACAGTGGAATGCTTGTGGAGGGCACAAAAACTAAAACAATATGCAATATGTAATATCATATGGAGTGTCATATTGAGCATTTAATAATCTAATAGTACTGAGCTAAAGTGAAATAACACCTTTCATTTTATTTTCCCTTCAAAGAGACTTTAACATTCACACAGTCAGCTACACAAGCACACCTTGGTATTGTCTTTTCAAGCTTCCAATGCAACCAGCATGATTGGTCTGAAAGGATGTGTACTTGTTCAGCAGCCATCACTGAGAAAAGAAAAAAGAAGTGGAGTGTGATTTATGGACTGTTGAGTCATAATTATATATCAAATTAATTTTTCTTGAATGATGAGGAGACATTCTAACCAACTTCTGTGACAGAAATTTGAACAAATGGAAGAATATTCTGAAGATGCCTTTGAAAAAAATTCCAAATCTCTAGAAAAGAGTGGGAGCTGTAGTGACAAAACTAAGTCAAAGAAAATGTGTTTGTTCTCTCATTGGTTGAGGGGGTAGGTTAATTTACAGGTGGTATAAGAAAACATCCCCAGGGGTCATAAATCAGGTCACCCTGAGCTAAACATCTTCAATCTCTTTTACAAAGATAATCAGACACACTCACTCGAGCTTTCTCATGGTAGCTTGCTTATTTTTGCCAGCAGTGTGGGGAAAAAAAGAGAAGTGTTGGAGATTTATAGATCACCCTGCTCTTAGGGCCGCTAAGCGATCCCAGGTTTATGTCAGACACACTCGGAGCACTTGCAGGGACTTGGAAAACTTGGCAACAAATGCACAGTGCATGTGGAGGTGAGGCAGAAGTACTACACTCTGTCCTATCCCCAACAGACCCCTGGACTCTCCTCACCTTCCCTTTCTTTTTCTTGTGAGGGTGCCTTATTCCAGCAACTCTATATTGTGTCTCGGAATAATTATAGCTACGTATTAACATTAAGTACTGATGATGTATTCACTGCTTCAGAGTGGATTCCAGTAGTCTAGCTTATATAAATACAAGTGTTTATCAACTTTAATTTGTCAATGTGTAATTAAATACATAGCGAAATAATGCAGTAACTATCTGCAATGCTATAAATATGTACTACTCTATTCCACCTGTAACAGTGAACCAATCAACTCTAGTTACTGTTGCATGTGTTCCTAAAGTGTATTAAAATAGTTATTAAACTCACAGTATAATTTTAAAAGACATACATCTGCAGCCTTTAGCATCCCAGCCTTTGAGGGCATGGGAGGGCTTTATATTTATATTTCATAAGAAGCTCCAGGCTTGTGAACTATCCAGACAACTCAAAGGCCATTCTTCTCCTTCTACTCCTTCTTCTACTGCCTGATAAAGGAAATCATTTTACATTCAGACATCCTAACAAAACAGTGAACCGGAGAGAGGGGTGGGGGCTTCAACCGAGAAATGAAAATAAGAGTTAATAAATGCTTTTTTGGCATATCAAGACAAGCAGACAGAAAATAAAACAAAAACATGAAGGCCTGAATGTTTCTATTGAAACAGAATATATAATTTTTGATGTCAGAATTAACAGCACTGCTGTGATAGTTGTTGTGCTTTGATTGATTTCTTGTTCACGCCTTGCTTTTTTTTGTAAAATGATGTATTCCTGCCCAATCTGAAAGGATTATAGCTGATTGAAAAGGTTTAATCATGATTTCCTTAAGGCCTGTGGACCATGGTAAAGAAAAACCATGAGTTGTTTTGAAGCTGAATTTGTGAAATTCATGATTAACTGTCAATGCAATGAAACTTGACATTTGTATTTAATCCAAATGTAGCAGTGAACTTATACAATTATTATCTATATATGTATAACTCATGCATAAGTACACATACACGTACACACTAGAAATTAAGGGCAGTAAAGACACACCCAGAGCAGTGGGCCTATTTGTTCAGTTTACTGTTACAGTGTAGTTGTTAAAATGGATAGTGGACAACAAGAGCAGAAGTGTAGAACAAGGATGTGGCTTTAATTTTATAGCGTGTGTGTGTGTGTGTGTGTGTGTGCGCGCTTATGCATGTGTTATACATATATAGATAGGTTTCAAATAAGTGTTACTGGCACTCAAAACCATCATGAATTAGGTGATGAAGGTCAAGTGGCCTGTTTTTTAGTGCGTTTGGAACAAACCCAGCTGGAGCAGTGTGTAGACAACAGCAAAGGAGTTGACATGAAAAACAGCCCAGACTCATCTGCTTTCACTTCTTATCCCATCCCTTCTGTGTTGTTTTCGTTTTGGGCTTTGCTGCTGAACACAGCACAGTGAAGTAGGGCTGTAAAACATGTTGTGTCTTTGCTTGTTTCCATATTTGTTGGTCCGCAGGTGGTCCACTTGCGCGTTTCATTACGTCAAATTGCAGTATTGTGGAAGGCAGCTTTTTTTTTTTTTTTTTTTTCTATGGAAAAGAGTTTGTCTTTGTTAGATCCAGCCCTCTAAGTTAAGCTAAAGGATTAAACCTCTAAATTAAAGGAAAAGGACAGAAATCAACAAACCAATCCGTGTCTCCAAAGCAGCTATGAGTGTATATTTTGTGGGTCTGTTGTTTTTGTATCCTTTTGTGGCTCTTTTTATATTCTCTTTCCATCATAATAGCTCCCTGCTGAGATTACTACTGCAGAAAGGGTTATTATAGTAACAGAGTGATTAAACTGTTGGCACAGGTACAATGGAACTAACTGGAACTGCAATGAGAAGGAAAGGTTAATGTGTTCCTCTGTTGTATCATTTCAGGGGTGATCCATAACAAGGCGCTGTTGTAGCTCTCTCCCACCTCTACACCTAAAGCTGTACGTGCTTAACGCACTGTTTTTTATTGAAAAGTGAAGCCAGAACCTGTCACTGTCAATAAAAGAGAGCATTTAGCTGATTGCAACAGTGTGAGAAGTCCAGATATGCTATTATCCTTAAAGTCCATATATCAGGCCGTTATTCCTTTCATACCAGTGTGTCAGCTCCCAGGTGGTCCTCTCTGGGTAGCTAGCAGTCTTGGTGTGTGTGTGTTTTAGGGGTTGTAGGAGCATATTTGATTGGCGTGATAGGCATCTGGCAGCCTAGACCATGCTGAAGAAAGCCAAATGTGCTTCATATCGTTTGACTCGAACTCTGGATATTGCCGTCGTGGAGAATGCACAGAACATCCGAGTGACTGAGGGCACCAGGCCAAAGATCACTAAGGCCCATAAAGCAGCAATGCGCGTGGAGGAAATTTATCGCCCCACATGGCAGGGGTGCCCCTCGTTTCCACCGCTATTGCACAGTCCCAGAGCTTAGAGCAGAACTCATTGATGGATCCCACTGGATTTGCCATCTTCCTTTGTTGTATTGAGAAAAGATGCTTTAAAAAAGGGTCCTCTTGTCTCCCCAGCTTGTGCCAGACATCACCCATTGCGAGTAATTGATTCTTTTCTCTCTCTTTTTACACAGAAAGGCTAAACTGATTTAGCTGCCGGCCTCCGTGAATGGAATTCAGCATGCCCCACTCAGAAAAAGTGCAGCACACCCAGATGGAAGCTGTGTGGTGGGTAGAGATCAGAAAGTTTTGGTTCCTTCAAACACTCCCCAACCAACTGACAATGGCAGCTGCCTTTGTAAACGGCTCCCAGCGATGGCGGCAGGCCCGGAGGGTGTCGAAAAAAAAACGTGTCTCCTAGATGTTTGCTCTTGTGAAGCCCTATTTTTGCATGACTTGGCAATCACTCAGCGTAGCCGGCAATTATCGGTTCTCAAAGCCTCACTCGAATGTCAAGCGAGTCAACAGGCTTCGGCTTTGCGTTTCACACGTTTCAAGCCTAGCACCTTGAGTTTAATCCATGGTAAACCCCTGGCAACCGTTTCTGACCATGTATGTGTGTGGCAACTATGTAAACACCTACAAATCTCAGTTTGGGTCCAGCTCCTTGCTTATACAACCTGACACCTTCAGTCCTGGTTGAGATCCAAGTTGAAACAAATTCTGTTATTTTTGATATCACGCTTCCCTCCTTCCAAAGCACGTTTCATATTTTAAAAACAAACATCACACTACGTTTCTTGGCCAAGAAAATGCAAGTCCAGTAAGAGAACTTGTAATTTCTCTAGAGAAAGAGATAACTTAATATTCCTGATATTACTTTTCATTGGTCAAACTGTCGTTTCTTGTCAGAGCCACAGAAATACAAAGAATCACCATGAATGAGCTTCACTGTATCTAACGTGAATCATATTGAAGAATGCCAGAGCAGCAATGATTTAAAGCATTATTTCAGTCTCTGCAGAAATGAGAAATAAATGATGCTGACCCTGGGTCATACCTGCAGACATTTGTCTAAGAAATGCGTGGCTTATTTTGCGCAAGACATACGTGCTGATGTAAACTTCTTTACAATATTTCTATGCATGTCATTTCCTTAGTTGTTATACTCCAGACACAAACTTCAAAAATGCCATTTGGAGTTAGTCTGTTAAAGTGGAATTTCATTATTTTCTCCCCAAAATCCGTTACATCAATGTAATATTCATGTGCAAAAATGTTTATGGTTCTTAATAATTTTCATACTGGGTGCTCTGAAGCAGTTGCACATGGGTCATGTCCAAGGCCAAATGTCATTCAGCAGGGTACCATCTCTGTAGGGCTGATCAATGGACCAATGTAACTGTGGCTGTTTATTAATATGCATTGTTATGTGTCCTTATGTCTTCTTAAATTTCCCTGATGATGACGGCCCATATTTCTTCATATTGTACCTCATTGCAATTCCTTTTTCACATTCTTGCTGTTGAGAAACAGCCTGTGCTTTCTGGAGTGATGGAGCATCATCTTAAAGATGAACTGGACTGATGTTTGTGATCAAGAACTAGCATCTATGTATGTGGCTGGACGAGGTCGACTGCTCACAGACGTGTTCCAACATCTACTGTAAAGCCTTCAGACAAGGGAATATGCCTTTACTGCAGCAAACAGGGCCAAACCAGATTGATACCATTAATTTCAGATGAAATAATAGTTGAGAAAAACTTTGGCCATAGCTTTTTAACCCCTTCATAACCTCATGGTAACATTTTTTATCTTATACCTTAATTATATGTGAGTGCATCTCAGGGTCAAGAAACTTTTTTGAAGAACAGTTCTACAAATCGAGCAGCAGCTCAGCCTCATTTACATAAGAGGGAGAGCATTGAAATGGATGCGCAGGGCAAATCAACTCTGAGGAACTTCATGGCAAAGACAAAGCGTCTAAATGTGTTCCGCTGCTTTGAAAAAGGGAATAACTACTCTTTTATCTTTCTGTGTGCTTCGAGTGGCTCTTTTGAATCTCATGCTCGAGTGCCAAGCACAACAGTGCAGGGAGATGTAAATCGCATAGGGGTGACAGAGGGGGAGGAAGACTCATGTCTGCTCCTTCCCGGCCCAGACGCTTCGATTAAAACAGCCTGTCTGCTGCAGGGTGCTGTGGGAACCCTATGGAAGGATGGAAATGAAAGATTTCCTGATGAAAATTATAGCTTGGCCCAGAGAACTCTTCTATAAAAGCTGAGAAGAGAATAGGTGAGACTCTGTTGGACAGCAAGAGGTAAGAGAAGACAAAGAGGAAAGGGCTATACAAGCCTCTCCACGTCTCCACTAGACCAGGTAGTGGACCATAAAGCATGGGCCAACACTAGAACCTGTGTTTGGCTTGTTAAAGTCATCTATGAAAAATAGCTGGAGGTTTCACAGGTCCTGAGCACTTTATCATCATCAGCAACCTTAAAAAGACCAGACAGGAATGGAACTTTTTTGCTAGCAGCTGGTACATAAAAGGGGTAGTGGGGGGATTTGAGTTTGGCTAAAATCTATGTTTTTGATACTCTCACCAGTTTGATTTGTTTCCAGTACCTGTACAGGACATGTCAATTTATTAAAATCACATATTTTCACTTACACTCATGGGCCTAGTTTTCAGAAAGACCTTTGTGTCCCAGTATAGTGCAATGCCATAGTGTTAATTGAAACTTAAAGTAAAAAAAAATAAATAAATACAAATTCTATGGTGATGCTCATTTTTGATAGGATACCTGTTGTTGTTAGAATGGAAATGCACATGGAAATTTTGCCTCTTATCAATTAAAAGCTTGTAAAAGACATTCTACCATTTATTAAAGCTTGTAAAATACAAAAAGCTTGCATTACATATTCTACTCATTTTCCACAAATGGACATGGTTCTGGGGTCTTAATTAGATTTGAGATGTTTTGGTCAAATTATCGCCCCCTGTCTAAACAGCACTGTTCAGACCAGTTTTTTCAGCACCTTTTGATGAGCCACTGTTCTCTCCAACTTGAGCTCACAGCAGCAAAGAGTAAGGGACAGAAGCTCTGTTTTTTTAGCCATTTTTGCTCCATTCTCTTCTTTCTTTGTTCCAGTTCTCACAATTCTGTCCACAAATAGAAAGGGAGAGACCTACAGCCCTCTGTAGATATCATTGCTGGGCATTTGTAAATGCTGTACACAGAAAGCTAAATCAATAACTCCAGGACAATGGTGAGCAAAGCTTTTAGGCCAGGTCTTATTGGAATCACTAGACAAGTTTCTGGAGCCATGGATTTCATTTCTGAAATTAACAGCACCCTTACGTCAGGTCTTTTATTATGTTAATGTGAAGGGTTCATTATGAGTTGAATGCTTTCAGAATGGGAAGACTCTTAAATGCACTCTTTCTCTCTGCAGCTGAAGGTGAGCATGCTAATGTGAGACAGACTGTTGAGCTTCAAAATAACTGTCACTCCTGGGTCATGACCTTTAATGTAGCAGTTAGCTTCTTCCGGACAGCTGTTTTTGAGGCTGTCACACAGATGTGTGTGTGTCTGTGTGTGTGTGTACACTGCATTCCTCTCCATAAGATGACCATAACCCTTCTCTCACACAAGCTATGGCACATTCCTGTTATTCAGCATATATACAATGTAAAATATTTTTCATAATATATACAATGGTGGCAAAAAAAAGTCTGTACTTCCTCTGAAATATATGAAACCAGCCACTGCTTCTTTTCAAACTGCTGCAAACACAATGCCACACACATGCCCACATGCTTGGAGGAAAACATTAACTGCCCAGATCCGTTAGCTAACAGACATTCAGAGCATCTTGCTGAGCAAGGGGAAGAGAAGGAGAGCCATCCTTCCCAGCCAGAGAGTGTATTGCCAAACTGGGAACCCTAGCCTTGGAAGGTAGAGGCAACATTGTGGTCAAATAAGCAATTTCTAATGGAAGGAATTATACTGAGACATTTTACCGCAGAAATAGTATTATAAAATTGGGGGTTCCAGAGTCTCAGTACAAAGTTATAAAGTATAAAGTTTGAATAATACTGCTGTGGACAGAAACCACAGACTGAGTTATCAGCAGAACATCATCAGTTTTTTACACTGTTTGTCTAAAAAAACCCTTACTGAGGAGCATGTCTTTGGCTCACATGAGATCAGTTTTTCAGAAAACACAGTCAGGATTACGCCTGCCTCATCTCTGAAAGCATGACATGCATTAATCTTATAAGACCCCTTTTGTCACACTGTGTATGGTGGGCGACAAAATGTTGTCTTGTTGGCTGATTATTGTCAGTGGACTGACATGGTGTAAAAATCCTATAAAACATGGCATTGAAAAAAAATGGCATTCCTGAACTGGTGCACCTGGAGAAGTCAAAGGTCTGAAGGTCAGACACAGGAGGAAGCTGCTCTTCGAGAACAAATCTCAGGCCAGGACAATACATCTGGCCTCTGGCTATGATTTAGGAACAGGTTCAGAGGTGCAGGTGTGAAGGCCATACAGAGAGAGCTGGACGGCAGGTTCTGAAGATTAAGCATGGTCTTGGTTAATGAGGAGGGCAAGAACGAGGTCAGATTAAACAGTCAGATTTAACATATAGAGCAATTTATGTGTTCCAGTGAATATGTAGACACAGAGGACATGAGCACAGTGTATGTATGAGTGTGTGTTGGGGAGGGGGTTTGAGGGGTGGTTGGGGAGTAATGCCATCTGTTAGAGAGCACTAGTTAAACTGACTTGCACCCATTTCCAACATACAGTATATGAAGCTCAAAATATATTATGCAAAATATAGAAGACACAGATATGCCAGTGGACCTAGACCTCTATAATGTAAATTTAAACTAAATATAAACAACTTGGGGTGGCATGGTGGCGCAGCAGGTAGTGTCCCAGTCACACAGCTCCAGGGACCTGGAGGTTGGGGGTTCGAGCCCCGCTCCGGGTGACTGTGAGGAGTTTGGTGTGTTCTCCCTGTGTCCACGTGGGTTTCCTCCGGGTGCTCCGGTTTCCTCCCACGGTCCAAAAACACACGTTGGTAGGTGGACAGGCAACTCAAAAGTGTCCGTAGGTGTGAATATGTGTGTGTGTGTGTGTCTGTGTTGCCCTGTGAAGGACTGGTGCCCCCTCCAGGGTGTGTTCCCGCCTTGCGCCCAATGATTCCAGGTAGGCTCTGGACCCACCGTGACCCTGAACTGGATAAGCGCTTACAGATAATGAATGAATATAAACAATTTTAGATTCATATATAAATATTTTTTGAATAGTAAATATTATAAAAAAGCCTTACATATTGAAATATAAGGCTTATATTAAGCATTCCTTACCAAATAATAAGATTTAAATATATTTGTATAAATGTATTTTTAAGTCTAAATGAATTTACTAAATAATTAGCCCTAAAATACACTAAACAGTTAGTGTGTTTCTCATTTACATGGCCAGGATTTGCGTACAAACACTGGACTTTTTCTAGTATGCAAATAAACATTCTCTGAATTTTATAAAATTTGATTAAAATTGTGAACATCTAATTTAAGTTTGACTAACTCATTTGTAAGGTACAAATTACTGAATAATAAACTGACTAACAAATTTCATATTAAGCCTGGCCTTATGTTGAATATTACTTACTAAATAATAAACCATGTAATATATTCTGAATAATTATAACTTTTATTGCCATATTCCCTACAGATAAGAAATTTTAAAGAAAAAAATGTTCAATTTACTGCCACTTTATTGCCACATATTAAGTGCAGCAAGGTGTCAGTATGATTTTTGTACATATCTGGCTACAAGATTTTTACATAGATCATCCTTATTGGATGTACAGGCTGATTTGTTATACACACCATAATAAGTTAGCTTTCGCTCTGCCCCTAACCATAACTACAAGCCTTATACTTACCCTAAACTTCACCCAAACCATAAACTTAACTCTTAATTGATGCTAATCTAAAAGCTAACCTAAAGCTAACCTAAAAGCTTCAAAACCTTAGCAGCCAGATTTCTATCTGTGTAACAACAGTTTGCAGCAGTTTCTGTAGTTCTCCCTCAGGTACAAACAGTGCTGGGAGCTTGTTTAGTGATTGTAAATCTGCATGATTTTGAAAATAATTTAACATGATCAGCTTTCTCCTCTTAACTTTGCACAGGATAATATAAAAAGCAACTTGCATCTGTACTGAAATAATAAAAGGAAATATTGTAACTAAGAGATAAGAGGCTTAAAACATTGTAGCATCTCAAAAATACATTACACAGTGGGCTTCAAGTTGTAGTCCATCAGTCAGTCAGTTAAGTTGGAAATTAATTTTAAAGCTGGGGAATATGAAGAGTAAGATGCGATTTGTTTCCCCTATTTGGCTGTTATTTAAGACTGATGTCTACAAATAAACCACAGCACACAAATCTATAGACTGTTTTCGTCAGGAACTGAGCACAGAAACAGAATGATAGGTAAACCTGAACTCCTGGATGCTGGAAGTTAGTTGCTGGTTAATCCTCTTGAGCCCAGCTGTGGTGTGCAGCTGTTGCCATGCTCCTGACAGTTCCTGTCTTGTTAGAGCAACTTTGGCATTCTCCAAAGGGCAGCAGGACAGGAGCATGGCATATCTTACCATATATTTGCATCTTAAGGGATTATGGCGACCAAACTGAAGGTTAAATCTTCTCCTTGCACCTGACAACAGATGAATTTCTGGCACATTGTAGTCGTGTTAGTCCAAGGAGGGTCAGATTTATATTGTCTGCTGTCAAGGTAATGTTACACAGTATGAAGGATAGTGTTCTTCTTTATTTATTTATTTTTAAGATAAATGTTGCGTGGGATCAGAGCATTCAATGTCCTTAAAGGGGTTTGGATCAAATTTACACAATTTTCCCCCTTTGCCTTGAAATAAATTGATGGGACAAGACAAGGTTGGTGTCTGAAGTTTGCATCATCCATTTTTCCACTGAGTTTAAGGTTAGGTTAATATAGAACTAGGGAAAAATAAACAAGTAGTTTAATCACTTATAGAGCTGTTAAGTCTATGAAACTATATGTCTGTTTTCCATTTGTCTGAGAAAATACTTTGGTCGTAAAAACAGAAACAGACTGTAAAAATTTTACTTTGAATTTACTTTTTATTAATTTTTTACATCCGAATCTTGCATGAAATCAAATCATCTACCTCCAGAGATATAATTCAAGTATTAATACATCCAAACCATTGACATAAAAATGTACATTCAAAGTTTCACTTTTTTCAGTGCAATAAAGATCATACATTTAATGGAATACTCTCAGCCAAAATAGACAAAACCTGATAGAATAGCGATGAAGGAGTGATCCTTCTTTTTTCTTACCATCTTCGTGTGTCTTGGGAATTATCACCAAGTTGGTGTGTTTCACATCCTTATCCACAAAGTTGAATCAATGTCTCTTTAGCCACCCCATGTGGTCTTTTGCCCTTTAAGCTGAGGTGCATGGTTTCTAAAGCCACTGTTTGGTTGTTACAGTGGATAATGTGGGTGTAAATTTGTCAATCTTTGCACACATCATCAATCATTAAACAATCAAAGTTGGTCCGGCTGAGTGACCAACGGCGCATTCACATATTCATAGTATGCAGAGCCTGTTTGGTTGTGGCTGGGCTGCGTTCAATACAATGCGAAAGCGTGAGCCATGGTTTTGTAAATTGCATCTTGCAGTCAAATAAGACTCAAATGGTCTGGCGCCATTTTAGTCAGGCAATGTTTACTTGCGCTCAGGTACCAGCAATACCATCAATAACATCAATTGACAGAATATCTTGTGGAAGAACAGTTTTCTCCCCTGAATAGTTTCAGAGATATGTGGAATTGATATGAAGGTGAACTGAAAATGTAATGGTGGTTTGTAGTTATCCAGCATCTTAGTAATATCTCTAACCATCAATCGGTCTCTGTTTAGCGGTGTGTCATGCTACCACTTACTTTTTGTTTATTTTGAATGATTCTTCTAGAATGTGTTTCCTTTCTCTGCTTCTTCTTCTAAAATGTAAAAAAAACATGGTATATAGAACATAATGAACTTAACTCCATCATCCATTTTCTATAACCTCTGTATCCTACTCAGAGACATGGTGGGTCCAGAGCCTACCCAGTATGGAACACACCCTGGACGGGGTGCCAGTCCATCACAAGGCATCATACACTCACACACTCACACCTTTGTACACTTTAGGATAGACAGTCCATCTACTAGCATGTTTTATTTTCTTTCTTTCTTTTTGGTTTGTGAGAGAAAACTGGAGCACCCAGAGGAAACCCACACAGACATAGCGAGATTATGCCAAACTCCGCACAGACAGTCTGCGGAGATGGGGTCTGGACCCACAATTCCAGAACTTTGGAGCCCTCCACTGCATCTGACTGAATAAACATCCCTTTTTTGAATATCCCTTTACTTGGGTGGCTCCACTGCAGAACTAAAGGGAACAAACATCAGACATATGTCTTGAAAAAGTAACTACATTTAAGGTACATTTGATTTTGGGCAGAAGTCTAATTTTAACACTAAAGCTCTGGAATATGTTCTCACAGTCCACAGATGAAAAGCAGCGGATCACAGCATTAAAGCCCTGCCTGTAACTTCACAGGAAGAGCTCATTTAAATTCCCCATTTTCACCATTGCGTGCACAGCCATGTTTTGCTCGGCTTTCTGATCCGACCGCAGGTAGCACTGACAAATAAAAAAAGGTTAAATGAGTACTAGATAAAAAATGTTAACTGCCCCTTAAGGGATTTAAGACACCTCAATAGCTCTTTATGTTTATTTGCGGGCTGTCTATAGTTGTCCTGCCGATTACACAGGTGACTTTACAGGGAGGGAGAGTGTGTTCCTGCTGGGTTTCTGCAGCTCCTGTGCTCCCTGTGCTGTTTACTCTTTCACTGCTGTGTTTAACAGGCCGCTCTGCTCTCACAAAATTCACAAGGGTCAAATCTGGCCAAGGCAGGCTTTAAAATTAAAATGAAACTTATTCCTCTCATTCTCAGATAAGACACATTACTTTGTTTATTATTGATTGGTGAACACTACTGTTATCCAGCTTTCGAAGTTATAATCTCTTAGTTCTCTGCTGATGTGTTGCTGCCACTGGTATGGGAAGGACGTGAGCATGATGTGGAAAGCCATGTAGTACCTCAGAGACAGAGTGAGCAGTCAATAATAGTAACCTTAGTGACCACCTAAGATACCATGGAAACTTCCTAGACACAGTCTAGCAACTACCTGGAACACCACAGGAACCACCTTGTAAAAGCCAGACAAACACCCCAACAACACTGGAACATAGGGAATCGGTTTGAGAAAGTTTGAGAAAGTGGAGTGCTTAAGAGTGGTGGTTTACAGATAATACAGTGTTCAGTTTAATAAGAACCATGTCCACCATCTGGTATGTTTTGTGATTTCTTCATTTCCTAGAGGCTAGTCATCTAATGTTGTGTTCATATCGCTTATGGGCTTTATGCATGTTGCTTCACTGACTCAGTGGATTAAAACTAGGAAAATGGCTGAATATTAAAAGAAATAATATGCAATAACATATTAACTCATGTATGCATCACATATTTCTTAGGAGTACAGCAAATAGCTTTTTGACTGTTCACGACTAGGACGAGAAGAAAAAAAAAAACAGCCATTTGCTTTTACTGTTGCTCCAAGAGATAGGTTGAATCCCAAATGCCACCCCACCACCCAATGTAGTGCACAATATAGGTCATAAAGTAACAGTCTCTGTACACACAGTGCATTGTATGTTGAACTATAAAACCCTGTCTGGATGTAGTAATTTTATTATCTGTAGGAGACATGGTGCTATTTGGGATGCAGGTCAAGCCTCTCCTTCTCTGTTGTTATGCCATGCTGCCAGTGTTGGAGGCATACAGGCAGAAAAGATACATCAAATCTAATCTAACCATTCACATTCATATCGCATGCCTATGAATCAGATATGTATCCGATCTAAGAGATGAAATGAGATATATTCTAACATTTACTCTAAAGACTGCACAGAAGTGAAGAGGCTATTACTGCAGCAAAAGGAAGTGAAAACTATCTAATATCTACCCTGGATTCTGAATAAAGACTGGATAAGCATGTGTCCACAGTCATTTGGTTATACAGTGTATCTATCTGACCATTGTCTTTACAAATCACCTTTTTCAAAGAGTGTTTCAATATCAGTGTAAAATGATTTACTATTTAGTAATAAGAGTGAGTAATAGGAGTCTGGGCTCATTGGCAAGTCTAAGAATGTTAAACAGTTAAAGTTCCATGACTCATAGGGAGAAGCCTGGTAAAGTGGTACATTTGTATATGTGTGTGTGTGCGTGTGTGTTAACTGGTGCTTGGGGAAGTTTAAACTGTGATACAGCTACAGTACAGTCTAAGTGACAAATCTGTTCTGAAACAACAAAGACTAAGGACTTGCTCCACAGTGTCTGCACCAAGTCTAACACAGTGTGATCAAACAGGATAATTTTCAGTGTCAAACGCCTCTTTGTCTCTCTGATCCCACACAAAAACGACAGTAAAGAACTGTTCCATTCACTGCTTTAATGCTGTAACAGCATTTACCAGTCAGCAGTGAGGATCCTGAAGACTTTCATCTGTGCTCTGGCCCCTTTAGGGAGCTGTGGCTGAGGGAGTGCGACCCTATTGCTGTGTTAGATCTGCTGGAGGAGGAAGGAAAAGTGAAAAAGGTTAAGTAAATAATCTCTCCTCTTCACCTTTGCCAATATGAATTTCATTTCCATTTTTTAAAGTAAACACTATATTGCTATGGAAATGTATACATTTTAATACCAAAGATTTATATTGAAATTTGGGAAAGGTTTACACTAGTTGTTGGAATGTGGCTGTGAGAATGTGATGCCATTCAGCATTACGGAAGTCAGGTACTGATGTGGATGATTTACATCTTTACAGTTTACATTCTCCACAGCACATGACACTTTGAGCATGGTGATGTCAACTCCTGTTGTATAAGTCACAGATTATAAAAACTCTATGTACACAGTTCAGTGTTAGTGTCTACAATGACTGCGTCTTAACAGAACACTAAGTAGTATTTCTATATAATAAGAAATCATTTTGATGTTTCACTTTCCTGTAAAAGGGAAAACAGAGCCTCTGTCCTTGTTGCTCTGGGCTCAGCACTGTAGCAACTGCACTCTGTAACTTTTGGAGGAGGGTAGAAAACACCCCAACCCCAGACAGTGCTGTAAAAATCAATTACACTCTGCAACAGCAGGGGGAGCCCAAGAGTCAAAACACCAAATCTTCCCCAAGGTTCATTTAATGTGTCTTAATTCAATAATTACAAGCAGTGTCTACATTTTTATGTCCATAAAAGACTTAATTTATAAGACCATGACATTTGAGGCTAACGACACAGGGGACATTTTCTGGGACAAGGGATGAGTGTTACTGGCAGCAGAGTGAGACAAATGAACCAATACAACGTTTTCATTGTCTCTTAATGTGACACGACTTGTTTCTTTTCCAGCCAAGGTCTCAAATTCAAGACTAAGTCACGCATATTGTGAATCCATAATAATGAGGTATTTCTCTTTCTCTGATTGAATTGCAGGCACGAGGATATAAAAACAAAAAAACACAAACAAAAAAACAGTTGACAGTTGTCTGAAATTGCACATTACAGAAGAACTACAAAGGGATCAGGTCCATATGCTTTAGATTGTAAACAAAGGAGTGGGCTTTGTAATTGTTCTCCACTGGATTAGTGACACAGAGAGTAAGAAATCTTAGGCTGTGGTGGGCTGCCATATTTTTTTTCTGCACCGCTATTGTCTCTGTGCTCTGATTTCTGTTGAAGAGTGAGGAGGAGTCGACCCCACCAGCATCTGGAAGCACACTTAAAGTGCTAGTTTGGCAAAAAATCAAATGTACGCAATTTTCCCCTGAGTGTCCTTGATCAGCCAAGGCACGACCGGCGTCTGAAGTTTTATTTCTTCAGTTTTATTTTGGAGCTTCGAGGATAAAGGCCTATTCACACACACAAAAATGGATGCGATTTTTGACGCAGTGGAATCTTCACATAGAGTTCAGTGTTTTCAATTCATGGAAAGGAGAGAGCAGAAGAAGGACAATTGGTTCTTGGAGCAGACATGACTATACACAGTCACTGCACTGACCTACGATACATTCAGCTATGGTCTATAGTATGGCAAGACATCCATTATATGCTCAGAAAACGGTACTGATATGCAAGCAGTTTTAATATCTTCCCTAGTAGCTTTCTGACAGAATGTAACATAGTGTTGACATAGCTTAAAACAGTAGCAGATGTCCTGAAGCCTGAGTTTTGTCTTGTACTTCTGTTGTTTTTGGTTCACTACATCATGTAGTTTGAGAGTCATTCTCTAATTTAAGACCCTGCCAGTACTGCACACATGGAAGTTTCAAATTTGAATGGTTTATGAGTGCCAGTAAACTTCCATCCAAAGATATTTTCTTTTTGTGCCTTTCCTGTGTACTAGAACGTCAAATTTAAGCACTAAATGTTTCAGTCACAGACTATAAAGTAACATGTCCTCCTTTGACTTTTACTGTGCATACACCAAACCAGCATTTAAAGCTACAAGGTGACTAGACACCATTCTTTCTGAATGTGAGACAGAAACTCTCCTCAGTGGTACACAAATATAAACCTTTAGGCAAATTTAAGCACCAATCACCAATCTGAAAACATTTTTATCTTATTTTGTCTCATTACCTTGCATTTTATTGGAAATGTGTCATTTCTTGTTACAATGAAGTGAATAAATCTGCTAATTAATACAAAGCAGATTAGGGTGAATCCAATTTTTTTATTTTTACCTCTACACCCTTGTCGTATTGCCCCTTGGAATTGAGTTTCAAAACATTTAATAAAATCTTGCGCCATCAGTGCTTCATTCCCAAGCGATTAGCATTGCTCTGTAGGCAGCTCTGCCAGTCTGCAGTGATATCAAAAGAGTGTTGCGTGACTTTATTTAATTGTAGTGCATCATAATCCTTCAGAAGCATTCGACAATCATATATCATCACTCATTCCTAACTGTTCTCTGATATGACGCTGAATGTTAGAATGTTCCACCTTAAATAATGCAGTAGCATCAGCGACTATAAGGTAATTGCTTCATCATTTAAGGTGGAACTGGAAATTAACCAGCTAACTAAAGATATATCAGCATAATACTAGCAATATTTTATGTTATAAAGAATTTTTTAAAGAAAACTACATGGTTATCATTGTTTTAAAGGAGAGGATACTGACAATTGGGGGTTTCTTTGGTCGCTTGTGCAGGCACCTTGCCTGCAATTATTTAGACACCCTCACTGTTGGGTTCAGCTCCCTACTCGGGTAAGCACCCCACATGACACCGATAACAATCTGGACAAGACTCTTCAAATACAGAGTGATGTGGCATGGTTTTTTCTCAGGAGAGTGTTCTCACCCTTCTCCTTATTGCTCACTAGCAGAGTCTGATTTAATTTTTTAAAGTTTTTGTAGTTATTATTCTGTTAATATATTTCTGTGAATATAGGCTGCTAATACATGATGCCAGTGCCTGTGCTGTCCTCCTCTCATGCCCCAGTGATGACCTGTAGCATTCTCGCTCAGATTTCTTCCCTGTTGGGAAACAACAATAGAGTTGGATTCCACTGTGTTCCTGCCCAGTTTGAGACTGATACATGCTCAGGGGTCATTATGTAGTTCATGTCTATTTCGTTCAATCCCTTCATTTCTTTCAGAACGGCAGGAAACTGTCAAACATTTGTACCACCTTTGGTCAGACTGCAAAATAAAAGAGACTCCTCAGACGTCAGTCATTTCCCACACCATTTATGGCTCTGCGACTGCTTTTTACATGTGACCAAGTCGCTTAAGGGGTATGAATAATGCACAGGTCGAGGGTTGCAGGCTGAAGGACATAGCCACTGCCCTTTGCTGCAACAGTCAAGCAGAAACACACTTCAGATTTTGCACTTCCTCTTTAAGCTTGACGCATATTAGCCTTCAAAGCTTATTGTAACACGCCTCTTTCCTCAGGCCTGAGACCACTGAGTGACCTCAGAGTCTTTGAAATGAATATGGTTATATTATTATGTTGCATAAATTTAACTGGACTAAAACAGGACAGAAAGTTTGATGAATGGCTTTTAAAGTCCAGATAAGGGTGTTTATATTGATGGAAATTATTTAATGGATTTATATATCAGTTGCTGCTTTGAAATGAGAGCTCTCATGAGTCTTTGAAAATATGAGATATCAAATGCATTAATATTGATGAATATAAGTCGGAGCCTGCTGGTTTATGATCCATATAGAGATCATGGTCACCTTCCAGAGTGATATATGTTTGGGCCAAAAGTAACACATGAACATGCATAAGCCTATTGAGTTTACAATGAAGCATGTCTCTTACCTCTGTCTGAACTTTAACACTAGTGTAATTATGCGGTTTCTGCTGTTTTGGCCTGAATATAAATTTTAAGGAGATTCGATGGTGGCCAAATGAGTCAGGGATTAATGAATAAGTGATTTGCAGTTTTTTGAAGGGGAAGGAAACCTATGCTAAATATCAATGCAAATACTACATACTGTATACAGTTCTAGTATTGTCAGTTACTTAATGACATATCTACACACAGACCTAAGCATTTCTAAGTTGATTTTCCTATTTATGCAGCATTCTTTAGAGCTACATCGCACCCTAAGCCTCAATGGTGAATGAAAGTCAGTTATATCCTGCTTGGGTTTCATTCATCACAGTTCTCTTACTACAATAGCCAGAATGCATTTCACAATACATCATACATCATACCACACAGTGACAATGGAATCCTGATTGCTTGTGTTGTCAAAGATGCATAGGCAAACCAAAAGAGATGTGGTACTCGGTTTCCTAGCAGTGATATTTGCTCTCAAACTGTATATTCTCAAGTTTCATTTCCAAGCTAGGTGCAGTTTTCCAAACATGTCCTTCTGCCTTCAACATACATCATCAGAAGGTAATATTTCTCATTTCACAGCTATGTGACTGCAACACTACTTTCTGTGCCACCATACCGCCCCAATTGAGGCCTATTTATTCATTATCTGTCACCGCTTATCGAGTTCAGGGTAGCGGTGGGCCCGGAGCCTACCCAGAGTCATTGAGCGCAAGGCAGGAATACACCCTGGAGGGGGCACTAGTCCTTCACAGGGCAACACAGACACAAACACATTCACTCACACCTGTGGACACTTTTGAGACTTCAATCCATCTACCAACGTATGTTTTTGGACTGTGGGAGGAAACCGGAGCACCCGGAGGAAACCCACGCAGACACGTGGAGAACACACCACACTCCTCACAGACAGTCACCCAGAGGAAACCCACGCAGACACAGGGAGAACACACCACACTCCTCACAGGACAGTCACCCGGAGCGGGACTTGAACCCACAACCTTTACTGTTGTTGATTGCTCACAAGGTTCTTGTAACTGAAGTGACTGAAGTGTTGGTTAAATATTCATGTACCTTTTGCTCCTTCTCTGTTCAGGGGCATGATCACTTTTTAAACCTAAGCAGCATCAAGAGCTCTCTAACAGTCTGTATCAGTCTGACTCCCACCATTCCTGTAAGTTTACAAAGCTCAGTTTCTATGAATCTATGAAGCTGCTGAATGCTGGGATGTATTGGGTTATAGCGACACCACATGGCAGGGTTTAAGCATCACATTTAAGAGATTTTAACACAACTTATATATATTATATATATTTGTTTTTTTTTTAATTTTTTATTCACTCTTAGGATATCAGGGAGCCTTGTCTGTGATCCTGTCCCTTCAGAACAATTTAAGGAATGTGAACAAATTATTGGTACGTTTAAAGCACGGAAATGATTATGGAATGGGAACGCGATATGTACATTTGACATTCAAATTAGTTTTAAAATATCTTTTGAAATGTTTTACATTTAATTATTCATTTATTTTAAGTTTTGAAAAGGGAAACAACGCATTCAGAGGAAACGGAATCTTAAGCCTTGCTGATGTTAATTACACAGTTAAAAGTGATGAGCTGGGCGTTCCCGTTTAAAGCTCCCGCGCCACTAAAAGTGGGTACTTCAGAAAGTACGTTTGGTCTAAGGGGGTGAATTGAGAGAGAGCCATTCTCTGGACAGTCACTAGTTAATCCTAAACCATAAAGCTTTAAAGCCAGCTGGACGGTGACGACTCCTCTGTCGTCAGTTCCGTCTGCGTGTCTTATTTTTTATGCCACCAGTTTTCAGGAATACCCCTCCTTCCTGTGCCGTGATTGGCTGTAAAAACCCGCATCCCGATTTATGATTGGCTATAGGAATCTGTCTTCGGCTCTGTGATTGGCTGGGAACGTATACTCAGGTCCAGTCAGCCTATTGGCGTTGTTTCGACGGAAAGCGTGTGGGGAAAAAAATAATGCAGCCTGCATTAGGAGCGAAGAGGATTGAGAAAAGAGGCTGCGGGAATGATGTGATCAGCACTGCTTTATAAACACAAACCACCGCCTGCATTTCTGTTATACTGCACTGAAGGTGCACCTGGAAAAGCAGACTTCGATGATAAAGACTCATTTGGACTCAGAATACAGGTAAGCAGCAAGGACATCTTCATCCCCATCCCCATCATCATCCTCCTGGCTGAGGTCACTGGTGGGTGGCCTTTGTATATGGACTGCAGAAATGACCATTCAGGCCATTGAATACTAAATGTTATGGGTCATTTATCTAATGCTGATGCTGCTTTATGATGATGTATTATAGTTGAATGAATGAGTACAGTGGGTTATTTAATGGTCAGCCAGAACTGCTAGATAGCAACAGACAGGCCTGAGTGTCCATAGTATGCCTTAGAAAAGCCGTAGCCCCTCAGCTATTGAGCAGGACTGAAGCTGCATTGATACAACATATAACCAAAAGTTTGTAGATACTCTTTATAATTAGGGAAGTCAGCTACTTTAAGGTGCTACAGATATCCAGTTATGCAGCCACACGTGTAAGATATAATCTCTGTAGAAAAGCATGAAATGAATGCTCTATGGCACTGTGCTCAATGCCAAACACTGGGTTCGAGGAGTATAAATCCACTGGCACTAAGCCATGGAAAAGGTAAAACTGTGTTCTCTGGAGTGATGGATCACCATCCAGTAACTTTGTGGGCCAAAGGCCATCACATAAGCTGAATGACCAAACTATAGGGGTTTGGCTTGAATATTACACAGATTTCTTGTATAGGAAGAGTCCTAATCCATCAGTAGATGACCATTTACAACCTCTCTGTATGAGTCTTGTGTTCAGTATTTAATTTTCCAACAGCTCCAAAGATCAGTTTTAGAAGTTTTCTTTATCTTGTGATCCAAATAAATAATTCATTATTGTGTGAAAATGTTTTCTTCCATCTCCGTGTGTTTTCTCTAGGTCCACTATGGCGGACAGCATCATGAGCAAAGCTGCCACAATGGAAATCCCCATCAACAGCAATGGAGACACAAGAACGGCTGAAGATGATGGTTTTGAACAGGTCAGTCATTACTAAAATTATCCCACCTTCCACTTAGGCTCAGGAATGAACCATTCCATTATTCTCTTACATATTTTGTTATAGTTGATTATTCTATTCCTGTATGGCAGTGTCAAAACAGACATACAGCATTAAAAACATTCATGATCAAAAAAAATTAAGAACACTAGGTTATACCATTTAGAGTCATTGTGTAGTTCTCCTATTACTAAATGTGCCACATCTGTAACATGATTAACATTATAACATTGTTGCTGTGGACAAAAACGTCTACCAAATCCCACACATGTGAATTTCCCCGGTATGATGGTTTTTACTGTAAACCTTCCCAGTTCACACAGTCTGTCTCATCATCATTGTTGCATTTCTCATTTCCATTCGCTATGATTTGTGACTGTACACTCAAACATGTCATGTTTTGTCTTTATGTCTCGTTCTGCGCAGGCTGCACAGATTGATTGGAGCTTAGAGCGGAAGGTAGGGAGTCTTTCGGCTGTGCTGATGAAGGAGAACTTGGCACTGCGTCCTTAGATTAGAGTCTTATTTATCCCTGTGAATTAGTTTGGGTTTGTTGTGTTTACAATTTAACACACAGCCCAGGGCCTGAATTATCCAAAGGCCTGTGCTTGTTTTGTGGACAAAAGACAGAGGATAAGCAAAAATCACTGCTAATCCACTAAGCTGCATGGAGCTGTGTGAGTTTAAAATGAAGGAGTGGTGTGAGTTTAAAACGAGGGAGCAGTGTGAGTTTGGCATCTTTGTAAGTTTACACTTTGGTGGTCTTGTGGGTGTGCGTAAACAAAGAAGTCTGTTGGGAAAGTAGGTGGTGGCATTGATTCTGTCAGGGAAGCATAGTGTTTTGCTGAAGCTGAATTTTAAGGTAGACATTTAAAATATATTTAGGAGGAATTATTTAAAAAATTGCCATTAATTTAATAACACAGAAGTGTACCCCATGCTTTTTCTGGTGTGCAAGAAGGCCCTTTTTGGTACAACGTCAAACACTGCTGTTTAGCAGCCATCATAAGGCCACATAACACCTACATAAGCCTTCATAATAACTGATATACACCTACATGAATATTTATGAAGTCTTATTCTAGTAGGCGTCTTGGCCTGTGCTGATGTCAAGCTGATATAACATTCAAATCCGTTTCCATGTTTTTCAGTTCATTACTTTTGTCCATTATTATTATTATTATTATCATTATTATTATTATTAAAAATGATGTGTTTAATGGCACTGGTTCAGACACATTTTACCCAAAGGCCAGTGAAAATATACTGTAATTACTGTGTCAGGCTCTTTAACTACACTGAGGCAACAAGCATTTCCAGGCTTTTAATATATTACAGTCTTTTTACACCTTAAGGCTTATTATACAATAGCTACTAGATAATGTATTCAGTAATTTATTCTTGGGTCATAAAAATGTTGTAAAGCTTTGAACCTGTTTAAAAGCAGCTCATTCTGCCTTTAATGTTGGATACAATGCAATAGTGTTTGAGCACACACATGGAAACATGTTTTGGCTGTCTGCTGGCCATAGCTAGTCTGTTTTGTTTAATTTGGACCCCCATAATGTTCCTACACCCTTAGCCAATACTTAATGCATTGGTTCAATTGTTACAGTACAGTACAATGTTAAGTATTTAAGTATGTATTAAGTATTAAATATGAAATACATAAGTATTTCATGTAATAAGGAGATTACTGTTTTAATGTATTAGCATTTATTTAGTAGCAAATAACAAATATCCACTGGTGGGAATAAGGTTATTTAATTGAAGTATCCAAATGAAAGTGTGAAAATATAATGTTTACCAATCAGTAACTGGTTAATTGATATTTTTGGCCCTTAGACATTGCCCCCAGGGATTTTGGCCAACGCCAAATCAGCAACATGTCTATTAACCATCACAAAAACACCTCTGCCATGTTTAACAAAGGCAGGCAATATAGCTGCTAGACTGTTCTAAGCTGTTCTAATATAGAATATATTAACTAAACCACCCCTATTTTAAGTGAGGTCATCAAACTGCAGGAGTGGAGGAGTGTTCCCTGCTTCATCAGTCTTCATTAGCGTGCTTTCAAGACTTTCAGTAATGAGAAATATCAAGTGCTTCATCAGAGGAAAGAAAATGTGAACATTGAAGACACAGAAGTTTGCACCTCTGCTGCACACCCTGTGTCCTGTGTAGACTACAGTGTCCAGTATCGTCCCTCAAATCCTCACCTCACGTCACTAGCATCTCCCCTTCCACTCTACCACATTAGAAACCAAACCTAGCGATGTTATACATATCATATGTATACAGTTATTTATTATTTTGCTGTATTTAATATTATTGTAATGGCTTTAAGCCATACACAGATTGTAGATACATTCGTGATCAATATAAGTGCTGGGTTGCTACTCTCAAGGTGGAGTGCAGTGCAAAAATCAGAGACCAGGCTTCATTTTTTACATTTTTTTCCCAATCAAAACAGCCATTAGGCCAATGGTGTTCATTTTTCAAGAGATATTACTGTATAGATTAAGTACATGATGATCCACTTTCATGAGCAAGTCAAAGCCATGTTGACTGGGAAAATAAAGCTGGGTTCTGATTTTCATAAGCTCCCTTAGGTAGGAATATTATTATAGAAACACCCAAACACCCAGTAAAGAGTTAAACTGAACTGGAAGACTTATCTGAACTATTCCTTTTTTTATCTTCTTCAGGATCTGCAGCAGGTGATGGTGTCAGGGCCCAATCTGAACGAAACTAGCATCGTTTCCGGGGGCTACGGAGGAGCTGCCGAGGGCATCATTCCCACCAGCTCCATTAAAGGTGGGTAACTCCTATCAGCTGACAAGACTGCAAATCCCTTTTACTCTGACTTTTACTCTTAGTGATTTCTACGCACTGTGGAAGAAAGTGTACTCAAAATACAGACATTTTTATTTTTCACTAACATATTTTTTAGGGCCAGCTATACTTTTCAACAAAGAGTATTTGGAGAGACGCTGTGGTAACGTCCCTAAGCCAGGTGTCTTTATGCACTCTTATAAACTTTTATAAGATTTAGTGATGCACTAAAATGGATACCCTTGAAATGAATCAAAATTGGAGCAGCAGTTGGATTTTGGCAGCTAAATTTATTATGGAAATCTACTAACTCACATGAAGAATGATTATTATTTTTGCCTCTGATCTTTCTGTTAAACACAGCGAAATAGTTTCTGCTGCTGCTTTATATATTTTGACCTAAACAAAGATTTAGACCATTTTTGTCGGCCAATATTTTGGTGCATCTCTACTTGTCTTGTTTTTAAGTCATTTTTCCAGTTCTTCCTCTGAACTGCACGGGTCATTTCTTATTGTTTAACACTGTGTTGAATGTTAACAGAAGGTGTCTTCTCCTTTTCTACATGCTGTAAAGAAGACATGCCGGCTGCATGCTGGTGTAAAACATTCAAACTTAACTAACCAGAATGTGTTTTGCTCATGTGTTTTTCTTAGAGCAGTGGAATGTTCTGTGGTATGTACACATACGTCAGTTTTAAGATTGTCGTGCAGAATAACCCTGATTAATGCTTTATTCAGTCACATGGCTGTTAGGGCTGTTATGGTTTAATGTTTTCATGGTAGAATTCAAATATCATGGTTGTATGATGCAGTATCACATTATTAGACAAAAATGTGAAAATGTAGAATATAGGCCTTTTAAAGTTTCATAATTGTAAGTGATTACAATTGATCTTACTTCTGATGACAGACACATCAGTGCTGCCTTGTAAAAGTGTTACAGAAAGTTAAAGCTTTTAGTTTTCTATTACATTTATTCATTTACCTTGACTTTTGGGTGAAAACGGTATTTGTAATTACTAATTTTTCAATATATATTTAAGTTTGAGATTAGGAAACTGTTCAAGAACAATCTATACAGTGTTTGCAATGAAACAGTGAGACTGTAACAGCACTAATGGCAGTGTGGCAATATGCTTATTTTCAGTGCGATGGACCTGCAATGCTGAGCAGACACTTCTTGTTCTTCCTTTTTATTTGAATCATGCTATTGATGTTGTTCTAGCCTTGCTGTTTCAGTACACATTGTTCTGATTAACCTCTGATTGCATTTAACTGAAGAAAGTTGAAATGTATCAACACTTCTGCTGTTAATCCCTTCCTTTTCTAAAACTGTTTTCATTGTCCTCATTGCATTACTCTGACGGTTCAGTTCTTACAGCATGGGTAACACATCTCTGCCCTGTTTTTAACCTGTAGAAGTCTAGCTTTTATTGTTATTGTACAAGTTTCAGAACAATAAGTTGAAATTAAGTTTCAGAACAATGAGTATGTTCGTAATTGATGGATTACATTATGATTAGATATATATTCTCAAAAAAATATTGGCAAATTTGTGCTACTGAAAACATTTTGCCATTGAACAGTAATTTGGCAGTTCTTATTTAGCTCATAATTAAACACTGTATCGACTACCTGTAGCACAACGACTTATAATCTGCACTTTTTACTTTAGTTTGACTTCAATCAAATTAAATATAAAAATACATGCTTTTCTACTTTGTAGTGTTGATAGCCAAGACTGCTAAAGGTTAAAAACTTTAAAATCTTTTCAATCTGGTCCAGACATTGTGTCTCATTGTGTCTCACTCCCATCCCCCATCCCCCCATTCATCCTCACCCTTGTCTACTCATTTCAGACCTCCGTTCCAAGTCTAGGGGCATTCCCCACAGTCAGTCAGTGGCCTGCAGGATAGCTCGCCCTCCAGACCACCAGCAAGGTATCACACATGGGCTGGTCACCACTGTCTTTTCTCGTTCACTTTCGAATCCCCTCATTTTACACCTGTCCAGTCATCTCCACTACACCTCAGTTCCTCTGCTCAGTCTGTGTCAATTTTCTTCTATTAAATTACAAACTATGCTGGGATATTTTTCCCTATCCCTGATCTTGACTTTATCTAGTTTTCAACATTCCCCCCAGCTCCCAGCATGCACCACAGCAACAGTCACCCAGCCATGACGTCAGAAGAGGCCACACGAGGGATTGCCGTGGAGAAGTTTGACAGCGTGAAGAAATGGAGCATCAACACTTACAAGGTGCAGATCCTTCAACATCCAGCATAATTTCCAGAGGCATTAATACACCCTTTCTTCACATTTTCAGCCCAGGAGGCTTAAAATTTAGATTTAAAATGTTAGAATGTATATGAATTAAGTATTATGATATTTAAGAATCTCATCAAGTTCTGAGCAAAATAAAATATATTTAAAATGTAAAACTCCATCATAAGCTTAGTTTTTCAGCCATAAAATTGACACTGACACTGACTTAATGGTGATGCTAGTGTCTTGTGCTCGTACGAGTGGATCAGATGAGCTGCCCTCATTTTTTATTTCACCCCTTTTTCTCTCTCTCTCTCTCTCTCTCTCTCTCTCTCTCTTTCTCTCTCTCTCTCTCCCTCTTTGCAGTGCACAAAGCAGATGTTCTCAGAGCGTTTTGGCCGTGGGACGAGGACGGTAGATCTGGAGCTGGAGGCTCAGATTGATGTTCTGCGTGAGACTAAGCTGAAGTATGAGCACATTCTGAGATTGGCTCAGGCCCTCACCAACCACTTCTACAACATGGTGCAGACGCAGCAAGCCCTCGGAGACACATTCGCTGACCTGAGCCAGAAGTCTCCTGAACTACAGGTAACAGCTTTGTGTCCCTGTGGAATAAGAAACTCTTTTGTGCCTGACTGCTGGGATCCTTAGTGCTCCAAGTGTTGTTCCTATCGCTGGGAGAACTTTGGTTCTGTCCCTGGTGAAGTTTTAGCCATCCGAGGCCAGGAATCCAAGGAAGGGATGTCCCTCCCTTTCACGTCGTCACAAGCACAGCACAACCAGGTGTCTGTTAGTTGGAATAATCGATTAGAACATTTAGCATTCACCTCCAAGTGGTGTAGTGGCATTGTATAAGCAACAATTTGATAAGAAGCAGAAATTGGCTTCACATTGCTTGAAGGAATAGTGCTTATCTCACTCTGACTGTGAGGAGTTTGGTGTGTTCTCCCTGTGTCTGTGTGGGTTTCCTCTGAGTTCTCCGGTTTATTACCACGGTTCAAAAATAAAACACACGTTGTTGGGTGGATTGGTGACTCAAAAGTGTCAATAGGTGTAAGTGTGAGAGTGAATGCGTCAGTTTGTTTTGACCTGGCGCCCACTCTAGGGTGTGCCTTGCGCCCATACAGCTTTATTATTAAATTGTTTGTCTCTCAAACTCAAGCCATTGCCAGTTTCACTCATTAATTGGTTCTTCCTCAATCAAACAATGCTGCAGAGTTGAGAAAATGCAGAATAACACATGCTTTATCTGAGATTTGCAAAGCAAGCTACAGCTTGGGCATAGGGTATTACTCATGCATATGGTGTATCTCTACTATATATAGCCCCATAATATATTAGCCCCATTTGAATGACCAGTGTAAGGAAGTAATTAAGATGTATTTGCTGTTCTTCAGGATGAGTTTGGTTACAATGCAGAGACACAAAGACTTCTGTGCAAGAATGGAGAGACACTTCTGGGTGCCATCAATTTCTTTGTGTCGAGCATCAACACGCTGGTCAACAAAACCATGGAGGACACACTAATGACCATCAAGTTGTACGAGAATGCAAGGTACATTCCAAAAACATGCAGGACCCATATTAAGCCACATAAGGGGTTTATATTTAAATATATTTGCAATAGTCTGTACTTTTTGTTTTGCTTTGTTTCAAATACACTATACTATAAACTAAAATACTTTTTATAATATTTTCTTTGTTACCTGAGCGAGTGCCTTAAGGAACAAAAGCAGCTGATGTTTTATAGATGTTTTTAGTTCTGAGTGGGAGAAAGCACCATTAGTGTGGGTTGTGTCCATGTGTGTGTGTTTGTGTGTGTGTAGGTTGGAGTTTGATGCCTACAGGACAGATCTGGAGGAGCTGAGCGCTGGACCTCGGGATGCTGCGACTATGGTCCGAATTGAGGTGGCGCAGCAGGAATATCAGATCCACAAAGACAAATACGAACGCTTGCGCAGCGACGTCACCATTAAGCTCAAGTTCCTGGAGGAGAATAAGGTAGAACTGCCATCACTACTTTAACTGCTTCTGTACAAATATGAGACATCAGATTTAAATCCGAATTGCGTGTGGCCACAACATATATGTATCCTTGATGTGTTCAAATTCAATCCAAATTGCATACATGCTGCTATTTCTTGTTTAAGATTATATGAGAATATATGAGTGTTTTCAGGCATCTCTTTTTTTATTGACTGCATTATATGGATCTAATGTGAATTTTTTAGGGTGGCACCGTGGTGCAGCAGGTAGGTGTCACAGTCACACAGCTCCAGGGACCTGGAGGTTGTGGGTTCAAGTCCTGCTCCGGGTGACTGTCTGTGAGGAGTATGGTGTGTTCTCCCTGTGTCCGCGTGGGTTTCCTCCGGGTGCCCCGGTTTCCTCCCATGGTCCAAAAACACACGTTGATAGGTGGATTGGCGACTCAAAAGTGTCCGTGAGTGTGTGTGTGTGTGTGTGTGTGTGTCACCCTGCGAAGGACTGGCGCCCCCTCCAGGGTGTGTTCCTGCCTTGCGCTCAATGATTCCAGGTAAGCTCCGGACCTACAGCGACCCTGAACTGGATAGGGAG
This sequence comes from Hoplias malabaricus, assembly GCF_029633855.1. Taxonomy (NCBI): domain Eukaryota; kingdom Metazoa; phylum Chordata; class Actinopteri; order Characiformes; family Erythrinidae; genus Hoplias; species Hoplias malabaricus. Next base: position 26,960,194 of record NC_089800.1, on the reverse strand, counting down.
TTTCAGACAAGGAATGAACTAATGAATTTTCTATTTTATGTGGCTAGGAAAGGGATGCGCCACCCATGATTTAATCTGGGTATTTAAATCATGGCCTTTTATTTTTATTTATTTATTTTTTATTATAAAGAACCTTAATATTTTGTTATATTCTGTAATTACAGATCTTTTTAAAAGGTAACCAGTTTCCTGTGCCATTCCTTATCCACAGGTGAAGGTGATGCACAAGCAGCTCCTCCTCTTCCATAATGCAATCTCAGCTTACTTTGCTGGAAACCAGCAGCAGCTGGAACAGACTCTCAGGCAGTTCAGTGTTAAGTTGAAGCCCCCAGGCTCAGACAAGCCCTCGTGGCTCGAGGAACAGTGATTCAGCCACTAGCCTCTTAGAAAAAGGCCAGCAGGTGGACAGACTGATGTACGGATCTGTTGACAGAGGGATATATGGATGAATGGATGAGATTTCACAGTGTTACTGCATCATGAAAACAGATCTGCTCTGTTTGAAGCCAGACTTTATTTTGATGAATGAGTGGAGAAATCCTTTCTCTTCTCCTCTCTCTGGAGATTCTCGAGGTTATTTTGGATATTGTTTGTCACAAGACGTGTAACATAATCACATATTTGTTCTGTGTATGAAAGGCACCTTCTAGGGAATTTATTTTAATCACTTTTATTTTAGAACGAGAAAGAAGCATTGTGGTCGTGTGTGTGTTTGCGAATATGGGACACTGGAATGGGGGCATGTGATGGAAAATTGTTTACAGTACATGTTATAAAAACGTAATTAATGTATATTATTGTGTAAAATACAGTGTAAAATCTCATAAATCTAATTAAACTGTTTGAAGAGATTGCTTAGTCTTTAGTTTGTTCTTAATGAATCTATTGGGACTCCGATGAGAAAGGTAAGTCTTTTTTTCCCCATTCCAACACTAATAAAAATTTAATTGTTTTCACTTTAAAATGTCAGTTACCAGGTTGCCTTAAATTGAAAGTATTGTTGCGTTAAATAAAATTCTAATAATCAATAAACAGTAACATGTCTTTTGCATTGTAAAACAGTAAAGTAAAGTTAGTTTAACTCTAGATTTGAAGGCAGGCTTCTATCTACACGTTTAAGATGTGAAGCACCATGTGAAACTGGCTTAAAACTCACCCTCTCACATACTCACTCACTCACAGGAAGTGACTAAAAGGGGCTCTTAAAAGTGTTTAAGGACCTCTCCACAAGGGGGTGATATTGTGCTTTGCAGCAATGACACTTTGTGTCCTTAAGTGGTAATTATATTTTTTTTATTTTTTTTTAAAGCTGGAATATATTGTGCTATTGCTTAAAAGATTAACCAAATTGTGCAACTTCTATATCAGATATTTCCTATGGTCAGAGCTGAACTCTATAGGCGCAGATGATGTGTCATGATCCAAGAGCATATGATGACACTTCATTTTCTAACCCATGGTTTACTAACACAGCACATTTTTTGTCAGCTTCTAATGAACTATTTCACAACAAAGCACTCGGAAATACATTGAATTAGCCTTGAGACAAATATGTGAAATTTCTGTTTTTAATTTGTAACAGCTGTATTACAGGAAGCCAGTGAAAAAAAGGAGGTAGATGTCAGATGTTACACTGAACGTTGTTTTCGTGCCTCAGGTCAGCTTGAAATATGGAAAAATACAATTTGTATAGCCATGTGAGCTTACGGAGAGTTCAAACTAGTCATATATATTGTGTGGAAACCAAAAAACAAAAGCTGAAGACAAAAAAAGCGATATTTTTTGCTTTTCTTTCTCATTTCTTCTTTCCTTTTCTCACCGCTACTAAACTCTGAGGTAACGGCTACTTCCAAGGTATATGTTAGACACCTTAAAATCCGTGAGATATGTGTGTGTATCAGGAATGTATCACACTGTGGGGACTAAACCAGTTTACCCACCCACATCGTGGAGTATTTTTTCTTGGGGCCCACAAATCAACCATTTCAAGGTGAAGTCATTTTTAAAGTTAGTGTAAGGCTTGGGGGTAGGGCATTACTCATGCCTAAGGTAATGATGAAAGTAAAGGATGTCGCTTTGATGTCCCCACAATGCACAAAAAACAAATTTGTGTGTGTGACGAAGTTAAAGGGTGGAGCTGGGAGTGATTAGTTCATTTCAAACGACACACTCCTCTCTACTCGGGCAACGGAACACTTCAACGCTTTAGTCTCACAGTAGAAGTGCGGAAAAGCTGCTTTTTCTCTGTTAAAATTATTTAGGAAACGGTTCTACCTTAATGTTTCATCTAAAACCGGTAAGTGACTTTTACTTTCCAGCAGTGGGATTTATATATCTTTTTAATAAGAAATTAATCTAGATACGGAGCACTTAGATTCTCAGTTACTGAAAATATTGATAACATAAATGTTTTTTTATATATTAGTCTTACTGCCTTAAGGCTGTGTTCAAAATATAGATTATATTATTATATTTTGAACAGAGCCATGGTGAATGTAGACACTATAGGTTATTACATATTTTATATATATATATAAATCTACATTGTCACCCTTCACTATGGCTGTGTTAAAAGTCTTTTCACTCATATGTTTATCTGTGGTTGAGGAAACACCCTTAACGTATCTTAACTTTTTCTTTTTATTCTTTCTTTCTTTTTTTAATAAAAGTAAGTTGTTTTAACTAAGTCTCGATGTCTTGGGCAAGTGAATGTAGTGTGCAATATAATACCTGATGGTACTTTTAAGGAAACATATATATTAGTGGGTAAAATGTGTTAGTTTTTTTTTCAAGATTCAAATTGTGTAGTCTTGCTCTATTTTCTCTTTAGTTTGAAGACCTGTGTTACCCTCTATAAATCTTCAGGAGGTTCCACCATGCACAAAGACATCGAGTTCTATAGATAGTGTCCAAGAGCCATAACCAATGGCCGAACCACCTCCACCTCCACCACCACCTCCTCCTCCTCCTCCACCACCACCTCCTGCCCCCCCAGGGCTGATCTCTGGAGGAAAGCCCCTGTCCAGAGGGTCCAGACGGAGTTCCAGGATGAGAAACTTCAACTGGGAGGCCATCCCCCACCATACTGTGATGGGCAAACATAACATATGGACCGCAGAGAAGAAGAAAGAGTATGAGCTGGACACCAAGCATATGGAGGAACTGTTCAGTCGCACTGATCAACAGGACAGCAAGGCTCCCGTGTCCATGAGGCGGAGTGTACGAGGATCCCAGAGCAAGGGTCAGAAGATCCAAGGAGCAGAAGTGGTCAGTTGTCTTTGTTTACATTTGGTATATTCAATAGTCTGAACACATACTAAAGTAAATGTATTGTTTGTTAATTGTAAATAATGATTCAGGGTCCCATTTACTCTAACTGGATTTCATCAAAGTAGTTTGAAGAAGAGTAAGAGAAATAGGTGTCGGTTTTCTATACAATATAGCTTTTTTTTTTTACTATACAAAATGTGAACTTAGGCATGTCTTATGTTGAAAGTAAATTAGTAGAATATCTAAAAAGCAAGGACAGTTAATGTGAAGCACAGAATGCTTGTGAGTGAGTGAAGGGCATCTTGGTGTGTGCGGTTTCTCATTAATTAAAATTATATATATATATTTTATATAATAGGGACCTTTTTAAAGAATTTACATGGCTCCAGCTTCTTGTCCACAATCTCTGTGAACAGTTTTGACTCACAACAAACCACTCTGAATATGTCTGTTTACATCTTAATGATTGAATTATGGAGGAATTTGATAATGGAGTAGTTTCTTACTGAACTGAAGTGGAACTTTCTACAACCTCCAGTATCTCCACAGGATCCTAGTTTATTAGGCTGTATTGTTCTCTTTTTTATACAATAAAGCAAAATGAAAAACATCAGAAGTAGTAGGATTAGTAGAATTTTTAGGAACTACATGTTAACGAGTAAAAGATAAAACGTAGATTCAGTTCCTCATAAAGAAGTCAAACGGTTTTTAAGGCAGACTTGGGACAGAAAGGATGCAGATTTGATCCCCTTAACCGGCAGGAAAAATAGGGGCTGTCTCCTCCCTTCCATCCACAGCTAAAGTGACTTTGAACACGGCACCTAATTTCAGCTGCTCCTCAGGCCCTGGGATAGCTGCCCACCATGTCCTTAGTGCATTATTGTGTGTGTGTGTATGCATATGTTCACTGCCACAGGGGCAGTAGACCATAGTATAGATAGCATAGGGTCCTAAAACTACTGCAAACTAAGGTTCAACTTGCAAATCTTAAAAGTCTTGTACATGAAGCATATGTGGTCCATAATGCTTGGAGTTGACTGGATGACTGATAGCAAGCGTAAGTTTGCCACATTTTCATACGGCCCACTTATCTTGAATATCACAGGATCGCTGTATACTGACTTTGCATAAACCGTTGACCTTATGGTCTTTTGTATTTTATATAGTGGACAGTAGTAATTCTCTGAGTGTAAATATTAGGCCAGAAGCTGTACATAGTGGACTTAATATTTCATTTCATGAACTGCCATTTGCTAATGCCCTGATCACTTTTAGAAACAAAGAGAATACATTTGCTTTACACTTTTCAATGCAAATGTTGCACTTTCTCTTTTTTAGCGATTCTATGACTCACAGATCCAGTGAAGAGAAAAAAAAGTCAAATTCCTTACCCTATCTGAAACAGATTTGTGGACATGACTCAACTTGGTCTTCTCAGATGTAGAGATTTCTGAAGAATTTTTTTAAGGTGGTTTGAATTAGCTTTCTACCAGATTTTAAAGCTGTACAAGTTGTCTTGTACATGTGGTGTACGGTGATGTAACTTTAATGTGTTGTGTGCTATGGAATGTGGGGGAACCTGGTTTCATAACGTTTCTTAACGTTGCATAAGCTGATGTTGCCATGGTTGTATATTTTAATAATATGCTCACAATGTAGATATTAAGATAATGTGAACAGGCCATGTTCAATTATTTGTCAGTTTCAAGCAAATGCATGTACACACTGAAGGGTCTTGTGCAAAGAACAACATTTCTAAATTAAAAAAGGTTGATATAAAACCTTTAGAGGGCAGTAGTAAGTAATGTTTGTTTACTTGGTGTCTGTTAATAAACCCATGAAAATGAGCATGATTGTTATTTTGACCAGTGTTTGTCATAAGTTAGGGCCTACCAAGTATCGATAGCTAGGAAGCAAAAATCTAATCAGCCGATTTGACCAGCTTAGGTTTGTATTTGAAATCTTCCTACAAAACTGCAAATACACTTGTAATTTTGATTATTTTTATGGCTGTTTATCTCCTACACGTTTATAATCATGACAGATTAGCCTATTTTGAAGTCTAGGGTTTATATTTGTCATCTCTTTGATCTATGGGTGGAGTCATGGCCCTTAATTGGCAGTTGTCTGCATAAGGTTGATATGTTCTTTTTGAATTGTTTACTTTCAACAAATGCTGTAATGTGGTCACATTTATTTGAATAACAACTTGATCTTTATTGTTACGTGGCACTTGGGTGTGTTGTATGAGCAACAATAGGGACCAGGGCAGGCTATAGAAAGGCCTATTTCTTTAACCACGACCTTGTGATGTAAGAAAATAAAATTGGTCACAAATAATAAACCTTGTCGATGGGCAATGCTAGGCTAAAGCATGGCTAAAGAACCTTGTTTGCAACTCAAGTTCATCAGGGTCTTTCATGTCCAGTGGTCAGATAATCAATACAACTAATGAGCCTTTGTGTGTCTTCCCACCAGGTATCCATTCTTAATTCCAAGAAGAGTATGAACGTCAGCATTTTCTTGAAGCAGTTCAAGCGGTGAGTACCTCCAGACATGACGCACAAAACCTGTTGATGCACTTCCTGTCAGGTCCTGGACAGAATTCCCAATTGAGTCACACCTCTGAGCTTCCACAAGTCTCTGCAAGTAAGGCATCTGCAACTTGCTTCACGACTGTGAGCTGAAATATGACTTCCAGGGCATGACTACGGAGATAAGAGGGGGCTAATCATTAGCAACAGCTTTCCCCTTCGTCCTCCTGTGTTGTGATGGATTAGCTCAGGCCTAGAACAGACTGATAGATTAACTCTGATAGGTGAATCGATCAATGTCTAAATACCAGAATATTTAAAGATACCAATTGTATCTGTGTGTGTATGTGATACAAATGTGTGTGTGTGTGTGCATAAGTGATAGCAGGCTGAGGCTTGTTGTGTGTAAAGATGTTTTCTGTGCTTTACTAAGCAGGTTGATGCAAAGCGCTTTGAGCAATGAGGACAAAGTCCAACCTCAGCTAAGCTACTCTCTGTGACTACAACAAAAACAATGTGGAAATCAGTAGCTTTTCCACTTCCTCTTGTTGACAGTTTCACACTGTGTAACTTCTGTAGTGATACCTGGAGTTGGCACAATTTCACTGTAAACCAGAGTCGACTTCAGCGCTCCATTCATACACACAGGAAAAATGTAGTACTTGGTTATTGAAATGCAATACTTCTATTGAGACACCAATGGACTTTAATACAGCTAAATGTCATTCGAATTGCATTTTAATACCTTGGAATTCCACCTAAGCGTTTGTGAACCAACAAGAAGGCTTGTTGAAATAGCCTCGTGATAGGCTGGCTTTATTAGAGATTGGAATTTTGGTCTAAATTTGATCCAAACTGTTACCTCATTCCCCAAGACATATTTCTGAGAACATTCATTCATTCATTATCTGTAACCGGTTATCCAAGTCAGGGTCGCGGTGGGTCCAGAGCCTACCTGGAATCATTGGGCGCAAGGCGGGAATACACCCTGGAGGGGGCGCCAGTCCTTTATTTCTGAGAACAGTTCTATTTAAATATAATGTTTTTTAGTAACCCACCTTGACCCTGAACTGGATAAGCTTTTAAAGACAATGAATGAATGAATGAATGAATCACATAATTGTAATTCAAAATTCAAACATTCCCCTGCTCCTTTGTGTCATTTTATGGTAACACAAATTTGTGTATTGAACAAGAACTAACCTAAAGTGTAAACATTAATACAATCGCTAACACTGATATTACCATCTTTAAATCATCTAAACCAAAACACACACTTTTGGATACAGTTTTTCTTGATGGAGCTCATAATGATGCAGTGACAAATAGCTCTGTTACCATTTTCAAACTACTACTTTAAATCATGGGGTGCAAGGCAGGAACACACCCTGGAGGGGGCACCAGTCCTTCACAGGGCGACACACACACACACACACACACACACACATTCACTCACACCTACGGACACTTGAGCTGCCAATTCACCTACCATCGTATCTTTTTGGAAAGTGGGAGGAAACCAGAATAAACCCACGCGGACAGAGGGAGAACACACCAAACTCCTCACAGACAGTCACCTGGAGCGGGACTAGAACCCACAACCCCCACGTCCCTGGAGCTTTTGGACTGCGACCCCTACCTGCTGCACCACCCAGGCATTGAATATTTCCTAAACACTAGAAACTGGATTGAATTTTTGTGACTTAGGCATGTGATTCATCAAAACTATGGCTCTCAATCTTTGTCAGACACCATGCTACCACTCCTGAACTAATAAACCCTTAGCTGAACTGGGTGTGTTAGAGAGGGAATGCTGCAACATGCAGACCGTGGAGCTCCAGGACCAGGGTATAAAACCACCACTTTGTGAAGAATGACTAACTTTTATATTAAACATGTCCCACCTTATCTACATGGGAGGGAAGTAATTCTACATGTTCAGGCCTTTTCTTGACAGGACTGTGTTCAGTTACATACTGTTTTTGGGGCCAGTCATGGCCTAAAAGTAAGAGAAGTAAGCTTGGGACTGAAAGGTCACCCATTTGATAATAATAGGAAAAATAGGAACTGTGCTTTCTCCTTCCTCAAATCCACAGCTGAGCAAGGCACCTAATCCTAACCTTAACCTACTAACACACCTAACACACACTGGAGGTCAGATTCCGCTGTACTGCTGAGCAATGATGATACAAGCATGTTTTTTTTCACTTATTGACTATGGTTTTATTGATTATATTGAATCATCAGCAGCAGTAATTACACTAGTTGTGTATTTTTGTTATATATATTTTTAAACTATCAGCACTGACTTTTGTATCCAGCTTTATCTTATTTCAAGGTTATTTTGTACTGAGTATGATGTTTAACGCCTTATTGTGTATAAAAGTAAATTTTAAGGCAGACTGTGTATTGACTCATTTGGTAAAACAATTAAACATGACTTTGCACTATTCAGGTATGAAATGTGAAATGCTGGCGCACAGCTCCAGGGTCCTGTGGATGTGGGTTCAAGCCCTGCTCCGGATAACTGTCTGTGAGAAGTTTTGTGTGTTCTCCCTGTGTCTGCGTGGGTTTCCTCTGGGTTCTCCGGTTTCCTCCCACACTTTTACTCAAAAGGGTTCATAGATGTGAGTTTGTGAGTGAGTGTGTGAGTGTGCGTCACCCTGCGAAAGACTGGCGCCCCCTCCAGGGTGTGTTCTAGGCTACAGACCCTGAACTGGATTAGCAGTTATTGAAAAGATACTAAATGAAATGGTTATGAGAATTCTGCCTGATATCTGAGATAGATTATATTTATGTGTTTTCAAATATGGCAAAAAAAATTTGTGGTGTCGTTAATGGCTTTGAGAGACTTTATATTGTATAAACTAGTGGTGAATTACTTCTTACATAGAAAGTGATATGGCAAATGCTTCGTTGATTAAGGTCACATGGTTGTCTTTTAAAGGCTGTATCTCAACTAGAAATGATATGGAACCCTTGGGTATATTATACTTTACACAACACCAGTTCAATAAATAGTGTATACAGTATATACAGTTTAGATACAACTCACTTTACTCCCTGCAGGTCGGTGGAAGAAATTATTGAGGACATTCGCAGTGGCAGAAGTGAAGGATTTGGCTCAGGGAAACTAGAGGAGCTGATCAAACTAATGCCTGATTCTGGAGAGGTAATATTAATTATTTATTTTGTAGTCCTAAGATCTAAGATACTTTGTGTGATCATAGGATGGTGGACATGCTGAATACATTGAAGGGTATCTGTAAGTATTTAATCATCTTTTCTTGCAGTAACTCTTCTAGGAAGTCTTTAGCTTCTGCAAACTACCTGTGAAGATCTGATTGCATTCAGATGCGAGGACATTAGTAAGGACAGACGCTGATGGTGGATGATTAATTGTAGATCAAAAACACTACTCCAACTCCTAAAGTTACTAGAGGGAGATTCATCATCGTCAGTGAATGCATTTTGTGTCTGTCCTTATAGTAACAGACATAGTGAATGATTTAAACTAAAGTGATCAAATGATCAAGAACAATCACATGATAATATTTACTCTGATGTTCTTTAATGGCATTGTCATTAATCTTGGTTGCAGGAGTCTTTCACAAGTTAAACATTCAGTTTGATTTGATGGGTTTGTTTATGGTTTCAGGTGAAGGATCTTCTTGCTTTTAAAGGAGACTTTTCCACTCTCTCTGAGGCTGATCTGTTCATGGTGAAACTCATGAATGTTCCCTGGTAAGTCATTGTTTGTACAGTCTTTGAGGGCTTATGAATATTTGTTCTCGTTATAGCAGATAAATTCCATTGAGTGCAGTTTGTGTTAGCTTTTTTCCATTGAGATCCACAGTGTTCCTGTGTACAAAATGTACACGGCATCAGAGCCAACGGAGCTGGTTTAACTATAATAATATTTCTGAAAATATTTTTATTGCCAAATGCAGAGAAAAAAAATTTTTATTAGGTTAATATAATTTTAACTCAGAAATATATTTCTGTATTCAACTGCCTCTGCAGCTAAATTAAATTAGTAAACTCAAAACTGGTTTTGCGCACAATGTGATTCATTATAGCTTCCTTTTTATACCTCCATCAGCTATGAGGAACGGCTGAAAAGTTTAGTTCTCAAAGAAGAATTTCCCCATTTCATGGACGAGGTGAATCACTGTATCGCCATCATGACGGCTGCTGGGAAAGGTAATGTCCCACCCTTGGTTTTTTTTTTTTATTTTGTCACAATAGACCACAGCCAATTCACCCAGACATCATAGTTTGTGACCCTTCTTTGTGGATGTGCCTTTTATATTGTCTGTTAAAACACATTTTCCCATTTGTGGGGCCTCATTTATAGAAGGTTCACATGCACCACTGACTTTACAATACTGTTACCTGTTAAGGTGGTGATATATATATATATATATTGGTTTGTTTTATAGAAGTATTTTGTTCCCTCTCTTTATATTAAATGATTCTGTTATGCTGCTGTAAAATGTCAATTCTAATACATTTTTATAAGAAATTACTGTAAAAAAAAATGTCAGTTACAGTATATTTAAAAATTCTAACATTTAAACATTTAAAAACTTTATAATATAAAAGATAAGTCCTTGAGATAATTAATAAAACCGCATGTCTTGTTTATATCATTTGTATTTGCACTGTAATAGTGATTATAACAAATCACCTCAGGCTATTTTCAGTTTTGATGTTAAACACAAAAGGAAAAAAAGCTGGATTTACAGGTTTAACGTTGTACTGACGTTCTATTCTGCCTCCTTCTTTTAGAACTCTTGGATTGTCTTGATCTTCATTCTGTTATCCGCCTGGTGCTGAAGACTGGAAATTACATGAATGCTGTAAGTATTTTTTCACATTTTGTAAGACCAAGCCAAATCAAGTTGGAATTGCTGCTGGTTTCATGTTTCATAACGGCACTGATTGAGTTGTATGCAAATGTACCTCAGGTCAGATGAAAAGTTTTGATCCTATTCAAAATGAGAGTAAATACACATCATTTACACAAAACAATACCTTTGAACACTTAGTGTTAAATTGCTCAATTAAGTGGAAAAAGCCTAAAAAGTGGCCTGTGCAAAAATGGTTTAATTATTTAATGTTAAACTCGAAAATATATAATAATAAACAAATTTGCAGGAATATCCCAAGCTATGTTTATTCCCTGTAGAGAAAGTATTAGATTTCTGGAGTATTCTTTGAGACATGTGCATAGGAGTGAGTCTGATATTAGGGGGACATATTTGCTGAGTCAACACTCACCCCAAAGCCAAAATATTAGCCAACTATAAGCTGATTCCTATGTGAATAATGATGTGGAACAGCATTTGATTAACTTTAACTTTAGGCAGTGAGGCTGTGTCCCAAACAACATACTATGGTACTTTACATACTGCACTATAGAAAGCACTGCTAAGGGTGGTATATTATTTTTTACATACTAATCAGTGCAGCAGTCTGGGACAAACTAATGTTAACTTGCTGTGTGTTTAGAACGCTTGGTATCATTTTTGGTATCACTCCCCCCCTGGGTCTGATGCCAGTGCTTTGAGACTAATTAAGTAATTTAATTAAATTCACACTAATTAAATTTCACAAGAAGTATTTTGAATATGACAGCATCATGCCTCTTTTCACAGGATGGCTATGCTGGCAGTGCTGTGGCCTTCCGGATGACCTCTCTTCTGAAACTGGCTGATACTAAAGCCAACAAGCCAGGAATGAACCTCATGCACTATGTTGTGATGGTAAACTTCTATAAAAACCTACTCATAAGCAGTAAATATCAAAGGCGGTGACTTGCACACTTCATTTTTCACTAACATTGCATCTCCACATTCTTGGCAGCAAGCTCAGAAGAGTGATGCCGCTCTGCTGCAGTTTCATGAACAACTCCCACACATTGGAGAAGCATCAAGGTAAACAGTCAAAGTCGTTTATCTCCTGGAATCTTTCTCTATGTCATGACACAACAATTATCCTGACAACTAGTGGCCAGGATGTTTCAAGAGGTTTTGTAGTCCACCTGTTTTTACCATGCTCTGTGGTGCGTAGACATGTTTATTCAAGGACTACAAAAACAGTTTGATTTTTCATCTCAAATGATTTGTATTAATTCCCGCTCCGAGTGACTGTCTGTGAGGAGTGTGGTGTGTTCTCCCTGTGTCCGCGTGGGTTTCCTCCGGGTGCTCCGGTTTCCTCACACAGTCCAAAAACACATGTTGGTAGGTGGATTGGTGAGTCAAAAGTGTCCGTAGGTGTGAGTGCGTGAGTGAATATGTGTGTGTGTTACAGACTACAGTTACAGATAATGAATGATTTGTATTATGTAATAAAAATGAATTATATTGTCATATATTCTTTCATTCATTCATTATCTGTAACTGCTTATCCAATTCAGGGTCGCGGTGGGTCCAGAGCCTACCTGGAATCATTGGTCGCAAAGCGGGAATACACCCTGGAGGGGGCACCAGTCCTTCACAGGGCAACACACACACACACACACATTCACACCTACGGACACTTTTGAGTCACCAATCCACCTACCATATATTATGTAGTTATTTTATTTACAACATACATCTATGATTGAAAAACAGAAAAACATTGTGTTCCATAAAAAAGAAAAAAAAAGAATTATTGAGCACCTCAAAATGTTTGTCCACTCTGCTGCAGAATACACAAACAGGAAATCGAATCTGACTTCCAAAGAAAAGTGAACGAAGTCCATGAAGCAAAGAAGTCTGCTGATAATCAAACTGACCTTGCAGAACAGTTGAAAGATTTTTTTCTGGTGAGTTCGAGTTATTATTAGTAGTTATTACTAGTAGTTATTATTCAATCACTGAGATCTAAGCAATCTTTTATTTTTTAGTTGAAAGAAACTAATGGAGAGTTTTCTTTACATTTTTAAGTAAAGTTAATTATAGTAAAACTGGGATATATATAAAATGTATGCATTCTTGGGAACCGAGCATGTAGCTCTTCTACACTGTTCTAGCTCTTCTAGCTGTTTCATTATGCATTGTAATTAGTAGAAATTATATTTAATGCAGCACAGGTTTCTCATTATACACAAGGGACTTCTTACTAAATCAAAAATACATTGGTGACACAAACATTTCCATCTTAAATTTATTCCAGTTTGAAATCGCTGACATTTGGTGTCATTAATTGTGACTATATTACTTTGATATTTGTTAAGTTTATGCTAAAATGACATTAAGAATGTTTTTCATGGCACTCTGCAGCTGACCACACATCACATGACCTGTTGTTTGTCACCTTCAGAACGCTGAGGCCAGGATAGCAGAAACAAAAGCTTCCTTCCAGACACTGAATGCAGTCACTGAATCTGTGGCTGAATATTTCTGTGAGGAGCCCAGTGACTTCAAGCTAGACGAGTGCTGCTCAATCTTCCACTCCTTCTGTGAAAGGTTCAAACGAGCCCAACAGGTAAAGGCATTCAGCTTCACAGCACCTGGAAAACATTTCAAATGGGGGCGTGTAATCCCATGTTGTAGCAGAAAACTTTATTGGAGAAGGATAATAAAACTGCATTTAACCCATCCGTGGCAGTGAAAACACACACACACACACACACACACACACACACACACACACACACTAGTGCACTAGGGTACAAAGTGGCAGGCAAACTGAGAGTTGTAAAAGAAATTAATTTTCTTAAAAGTCAGACAAAGTACAACGTAGAAACTCACAGGGGATATTTAGAATATTTTACTTAAAACATAAGCTAGAATTACAAGATTTTAAATGTTCATGTTTAAATTAATGTCAGCCTAAACAGCTCGTTTCAGAGCAGCCAGTTTCAGTGCCTGTCCCTTAAACGAGAATGAGCTACAGCTCAGATCAGTGTGAGAGCCCAGGAGTGAGAAGCAAGGAGCCGAAGCTCTGGTTTTTAAGACAGATCTGTTTCTTCTCTGTTCTTACTTTCTCCCTTTTTACTCAGTACTCTTATTTCTCTGTGCTTGTTGTGTTTGTTTTTCTGCATTGAACTTTGGCTTTGCGCTAATCACTTAAACGTGGGTCTGATTGGAGATACACAGATGAGGTGCTGGGACAGTTTTTTCATAATATGTCCCCTGTAATCAAAGAATGCCATGTGTTTGAGAGCAGTAATATTTATCACAGTTGTCACAAATGTGACCTGTCTTACAGACCTGTTTCACTGTGATTAACTTGGTTTTGAAAATGGTCAGTTTACTATTAAATGTTCATAATATTTTCAAATTTTTTGTAGTTTGTAAAAATGCATAAACCTCTCTCCTCAGGAAAACATGGAGCGTGATTTGGCAGAGATGAAGCGGAGACAGCGCGAGAGGCTTCAGTCTGCAGCCAAACGACGCTCCACTGCCACTTGCTCCATGAGGGATAAAGACATGGAAGGGGTGGCTCTGGAGTCGGTTCTTCAGAGGTTCCTCACAAACCGTGGTTCTAACCGGAGAGCCAGGACCCCCTCGCCCACTGGAATTGGCCTCTCCGAGATCACCTCACAGGGGAATTGCCCAGCCAAGGACTCCAAAAAGCCCAACTGGACCTTTAATTTGTCGCCTGTTTATGTGGATAAGGAGAATGTGGAAGCATCTAAAAAGACAGAGAGCAAAATTTCAAGTCCACCATGGAAAAAGTGTACTAACAGCACTTCCACAGGTAACCGAGCATCACTGACATTTGCGGAAAACGAGGATGAAAGCCAGTCCAAGGAGGAGGCACAGAAACTGAGAGAAGTGTCCCAGAAAGTTCTCCGTTACCAGTCCAGCCGAAGCAGCATGTCTTCAGGAGAGTACCTTTCGCCGGTGAATTCTCCACGCAGAAGGACGTTTCAGGAGGACACAGAGAAACTAATGTCTGTTTCCACAGTTGAGGATGCCCCTAAATCTCCAAAAAGTCCATTAGATTTGATCCAGAAAAGCCCAGGTACCATCAGTCGTCGAAACACTATTTGCCTACCACCAGCAGTTTCCCAAAGCAATGACCCTGTGGAGGACATGTTTATCCCCAGCAGTGCAGTGAATGGAAATAAAGGAGGGCAGATCATGTCTCTGGGAAATATTGGAAAGATGAAATCTGTGGACGGATACCTGCTTTCCACAAAAGCAAAAACCAGCTCAGAGAAGCTTGAAAATATACCCAACAATGCATCCAGCAAGATGCCAGCTAATGCTACAACCAACAACTCCAAAGATGTGAATCAGTTAAACAAAGTGGAGGAGACAAAAAAGACTGAGGAAAGTTCAAGTACAATTAAAGTCCCCCAGAAGCCAATCAAAGAAACCTCTAGATTCATATCTTTCTTCAGGCGCTTGGGTGAACTAGGGAAAACAAACAGAGAAGTGGAAACCAGCAGTGTCGACCCATAATATTTCCCTTTGAGAACACTAAGAGCACTCATTGTGATAAACTGTGCATACCTGAGGTGCACAGTTTTTAAAACGTGTATGGCATGAACATGCATAAATAGTAAAACAATCCAGATAGAGGGCAGCTTTTATGGGATTTAAGTTATAACCATGACCTGAAGGTGTCGCTGTGCTGCAGTTTGACAGCTGTTCCACTGGGATGCACTGTTTGACAGAGGTGCTTACTTCCTGTTTGAAAAAAAAAGCAGTGGTTTATGCAGGGGAAAAAATCTCAAGATTTTTCTAAATTTCCTCATAATTTCTTTGAGATTTTTACCACTATTACCCCTACTGTTTTCACCCAGTGTGTACTTTTTGGCTATGAATGAATAAAAAAAAAAAAAAAAAAAAAAAAACACGTTTTAGATTGGAGCACATAAGGACTATATTCATTAAAGGTTTAATTATGCAGAAATTTTTAAAAGTCCCCTTTAGAAAAAAGCAAAACAAGCTACATCATGTTTGTAAGACATTATTTTAATACAGAGTGCCAAAAGACGTTTGGGATTATTAACTTTAATTATTAATTTTATCTTATGAATTTAAAAATCACCTGACACCACTTTGGGAAAGTATAGTTCCACTGAATTTTTTATGCTGCTTTTCCACAGTTTTACTGTTGCCATGTTTATTTCTCAATGCATTTGAAGGGGAGTATATTGTCACTATTGTGACAAAACTTTGCACCTCCATTTTGTTGATTTTTATTTGCAGCCTAGTTTGAAAACAGCTATCTTTAAATTGTGTGAAAATTTCACAATGAATCCACAAATCGAATAAGCCCAATTTTTTTTAATGCTAACTTGAATTGAGAGTAAAGAATGTTTATTATTTCTCCTTTAAAGGTACTACTTTGTAGATACGATGTTTCTATTCAACAATGAACAAAATAGATATAAATTTCAGCTGCTGCCCCAGAGTATCTGGCAAATGTCAGGCCCAGCAATTGAATTTAATGGCGGATAAAGGAGAGTGTATCTTTGACCAAGAGCTTAGTCTGAGAGAGAGAGTTGCAGAGAGAGCACTTGCAGATCCCTGAAAATGTGGTGTGATCCGGCATAGCCAATGCGGCAGATTAGCGCATGGGCTTGAAGCCCTATAACAGCCGGGGACCACCAGGGGGTCCCTCGGGGAGGATATAGAGGAGAGAGAGTGAGGGAGAGAAAGGGAAAGAGAAAGAGAGTGGCGGGGGGAGAGATTGGGTGGGGAGAGCCAGAATTACAGTCAAATATATGGGTCGCTGTAGATTCTAGACAATGAATGTCATAGTATGTTGTCTTTAGCAACTAATCCTGCAAAACGCTACTATGTATGGTCAGTATTGCCAGGAGCCTATGAAACTGTTGAAGAGAGAATGTCCCATAATATTTCATGTTCTTTTAAATATAATTTAAGATCAAATTTAAGCAAATGTATAATTCAGTTGCGCACAACAAGTGTCCACTTTCTTCATTGTTTCAAATACAGTATATTGTCATATGAAGCTATGTGCAGAGACAGTTGTTCCTTCATAAACACATATATCAGCCGTCCTCTCCTAAAGTTCTGATGATATGTGGGTGTGCACTGTCCACTGGCGGTCATTCTGTGTCATGGTTGTAATATCTGCTGACGTGGCCGAGGGAGACGGCCAGCTCTTACCATCTGGCTGGATGCAGTCTCCATAGCAACCACCTCCTTTTCACTGAAAGGCGAAGATGCCTGTCTTTACCTCCCCCACCCGACACTGTAAACAAAGCCTGACCCTCAGACTCTGCCAGCTGATTACTGTTTCAGCATTCGCTTCTTACTTTCCCTCTTTCCTTTTGATTCCTTTATTTATCCTTGCCACTCCACCCAGTGCAGTGACTCATTGGTTCCCTGACCTCTAAGGGCATGTGATGAATGATGACTATTACAGACTCTGGTTTTAAAGTGCATTTTAAAAATGGACAGACACACTTAATTTGCATTTCAATGCTGCTATTTCAGGGTCTTGTCTTCGTTGGAGGATTACACTGTGCATATGTGTAAATAGTAAATATTAAATATTACATTATCAACATCTGACATTGAAAAAAGGAATCGGGAACAGACTTTTTATTTTTCACATAATTCAACTGTTTTGTATTAAAAAAAAACAACAACAACAGATGCTTACTGGAAAGTAGCTTATTATATTTAAGTAAAGTTTTACTGCTGCTTAAATAAATTTCATAAGCTGTTCACCAAAATGATCCTGTCCATGGTTTTATTAGTTTTCAAACTAGACCTAAAAGTTCCCTTTTATACAACACTAATGTATAAAGATTAAATATATTCAAATAAAAATACTAATGTCCACATTTCTTTACAGAAGCCTCATTTATTTACACAAAAATGTTTATTATGGTTTTATGAGTTTTTAAATTAAATGGGGTTTTATGTTATTTTACTACTTTTCATTTTAGAAATCAGCTATTTTTTTCAGTGTGATTCATTCATTCATTATCTGATGGGAGGGGCTTATTGTCATTTATCTATTTAGTTCAACAAATTAGGTTGCACGTTGCAAAACCGCTACAAGTACTTTAGCCAAGATGAACTCCAGTGGCCAAGCAGGAGAAAAGAAAATGAAAAAAATAAGGCAAATTAATATATAAATTATATTTATAATATAAATTATAAATTAAAAAATAAATTAATATCATGCTTATCATATTTTATATTTAATTTGTACTAGTTAGAACAGAAAACTAAATGACCTAGTGCATCTTTAATATCCACATGTTGGTGTGAGTTCTGGGTAGAAATGAAAATCCACTTGCCGAAGGAAAATATTATCGGTATTGGCCGCTTGATATTGGATCGTTACAGAATGATCGCTCATCCCTGGTTGAATTCAAGGTCCATGCCTCTGCAGCAACGTCCGGAAAAAGCCCTGCCCTGCATGCGTTTCCATATTGAAAACCCATCCACCTTATTGGACCGTGTAACTCTTCCCTGTGATCTGTTCTCCAATCACGTGGCGTTATTTCACGTAGCCACGCCTTTAACCACTCCCTCAATCTCAGTCTAGTGTTCCTCCCCGGGTCTCCCATAGAGAGAAAGGATTACCGTTTATCACTGAAAAAAGGCTTTGTTTTCTTTCAGAGCGGATTATTAAGCAGCGGATAGGACTGTGTCCTTCTCGGGATGTTGGCTATACTTTAATTCCTGACAAAGTTTCATGTGAGTTGAGGGTTTTTCTTCCTCGTTTTTTCTCCTGCGCTTGCCTAAGTGGAACCGCTGAGCCGTTTGAACGTGTATTCCTCCCATTCTTCAAGGAGAAAAGATGAATAATTCATTGAATGTCGTCTGACATTTGTGCCAGAGTGGGCTAAGCTACAGCTAAAGCCCTGCTGTTTCATGTAAATGCCGTTAAATATGTCTCTCTGCGTGGAAAACGCTGGTCTATTGTGCGTTTTGCGGTAACGGGGCACTTACTAAAACACAAGCTTAATGTACGCGTTGTCTGTTTCCTCCTCTATGTCTTGAAGCTGTGGTTCGGGTCAAATAATGCTTTAAGAATGCAGTTCATTCCTATCTATCTTCCGTTCCCTCCGTACATTTCAATGAGGCTCCCAACTGCTCCATCTGCAACACCAGCTCTATGCAGTCTGCAGTCAGGCAGAACCTCAGCGGGACCAGTAAGGCCTGATGCTATGGAAGCCTGTTTCTGTCATTAGATTTCTGGAAGTTTTAAAAAGTTAGCATAATTATGACTTAATATGCCTCGCTACCTCATTATACTTCTCATAATAAAATGATCTTTTCTCATATTACTTAGCATCTTGTTATCTTTTTTTTTTCTTTCTCAGAATAATCCTGCCTCATATTTCTGAGATCATTATGAGTTCTTAAATCATAGAAAAACAGACCAAATCAAGTGTTAGGGCATTCACATATTCACATTAGTATAATGGTGTTTTGGCCCAGTCAGTGGGCTCCACCAGCTTGGAAACAACTGGCACTAAATGGGGGGCAAGCAAATGCTCAGCTGTTCCTGAAACAGTGTTATTGTACGAGTGCAATGTGGTGAAAAATGACAAATTGTGTGGAATGTCATCATCAATGCTGGACGACAGTAAGTATATATTCTTTCATCATTTTTTTGAGGTTGGGGAAGGTACAACCTGCCATTTTTTTTTGCAATCTTTATTTTAATGTGGCTTTTTATACATTGCATAGATTTTATAGATTGTTTTGAGTGGCGTTAAATGAAAATTGGTGAGCATTTTTATGGATATTTTTGATAGTGATTAGACAGCTGTTGATCTGTTGTAGATTGATGACATCCGTTGATCAGTTTTGAGTGCTCTAAGCTGGCATCGATTTGAATTGCCCTGAACAAAGACATTTTCATATTGAAACAATCTTTTGCTAACTAATCACTCAGCTTGGGATTCGGTTCAGAACTAGGGCTGGGTTCAAGTTCTGGTGTTAATGTTATATATTTTGGAAAAATACACTGTACATTGTAAGCAATATTTCTGAAAATAATCAATACCTATAGACGTGGGGAACATGACAAGCATATACCAAAATATTTAAAATCACTTTCACAATACACTGTGTATCAAGGCATTTTTTGACACATTAACACATAAGGTGCTATAAAACTAAATTGAATGAAAAAGGTCTGAGACCCATTTCTAATTAAATAATTTTTAAATATAAATAATTGTAAGTTTAATATAAATATTTATATTATTAATATAAATTTATGGAGATTAAGCAATCTTTAGTCAAGACGTTATTCTTGGCTCTTTTTCTGACATAGCAAGGAAAGAGGAATGCACAGATAGCTAGTCACAGCTGAACTAGATGATAAGACGTCCACGTTTCATAAACTGATTGGCAAGGCTAGTAATGCATTAATCTTAATGAATTCTTAAGTGATGCAGCAAATTAATCGGTCAAGACCATTGTTGTTTTTAACTGCCAGGGAATTTTTAAGCTGTAGGGGGAAATGATTTGGGGAAACATTTAATTATGATTTTCAGATTAATATTGTGTCTGAGAAACTGTAATAATTAAAATTTGCTGTCTAGTTATCCACATTAATTCTTGAAACGTATTACAAACTGACAGTTAGTAATGGTTATGATGCCATGGAACATGAGTGTTTGGTTGCTTCTGATAGGTTGAGCTACGGTGGTGCAGCAGGTAGGTGTCGCAGTCACACAGCTCCAGGGACCTGGAGGTTCTGGGTTTGATTCCTGCTCTGGGTGACTGTCTGTGAGGAGTGTGGTGTGTTCTCCCTGTGTCTGCGTGGGTTTCCTCCGGGTGCTCCGGTTTCCTCCTACAGTCCAAAAACACACGATGGTAGGTGGATTGGCGACTCAAAAGTGTCCGAGTGTGTGAGTGAATGTGTGAGTGTGTGTGTTGCCCTGTGAAGGACTGGCGCCCCCTCCAGGGTGTATTCCTGCCTTGTGCCCAATGATTCCAGGTAGGCTCTGGACCCACCGCGACCCTGAACTGGATAAGCGGTTACAGATGATGAATGAATGAATGAATGAATGAATGAATGATTTTGATATAAAACTCATTACTCTAGGATTTTGTGATTTGCAACTGACCCAATTAGAATGTACTCATGTCTTGTTTATGCTACAATACTCAGACAGTGTCTGACAGGGAGATGAGATGCCATAGAAATAAATATAAATACCTAGAAAGAAAATGTCCTCCAGGAATGTTCTCTCTGATTGTGAGTGACAGATGAGCTTTGGCAGTCATCATAGCACCATAGCCAGATATGCAATTAACATTCTGATAGAGATACGCCGTATGGACAAAAGTTTGTGGACTTCTGTTCAATATTTCTCCTGATAATGATGGTTTTAATGTGGTGTTTTTTCTATTGTTTGGTGCCATAACAGCTTCTGTTCATTATTCTTTTCTATTCTAGGCAGGATTTACATGGTATTGAGACAATTCTGTGAAGATTTTATGGCATTCAGCCACAAGAGCATGAGAGATGTCAGGTGCTGAGGTTAGATGTTTAGTTCTGTATTACACGATCAGCTGAAAGATGTTTCATCACTGCATTATTTAAATTCCTCTGCTTGACAGCCAAATGTTGGGGGGTGGGGGGTACTTGCCATTGAATATACTGACCTTAAATGCATGTGAAGTTATTTAACACCATCCCATTTCTTTTCATGTGTTTCTGAAAAGATTCTGAAAGCTATGGGTATGCACAGTTCACCACTCACCCTGAAAAAAGCTGAGAAGGCCTTCTTTAGGTCAAGCACGACACTAAACTGACCAGCAAAAGCATTAGCATGCTGGACTCCCAGCATCAGGAAGGACACATTGACTTTATAGGACCTGGAAAATGTACAAGATGAGAACCAAGTCACTGCTGCAGAGAAATCGATTGGCAGTGTCTGACCTCTCCCGGATGTGGAAACACTCTAGGTTGAGATACCATTTTTTTTTTGCCATCAGACACTGAATGGACTTTTAGGCTGCCAGCCAATGCCCAAACTTCTCCATTTACAGATCTCTATTCCTGTCAGCTAAAAAGTGGAATAACTGTTTTGACACAAGCCAGCCGGTGATTTACTACACACAATACTGAAGGTCCATCTCCATTTGTGTTCTCATGTGTTATTCACCCACGTGTTGCTCTCTTCATGAACTAAACATAGTAGGAATGCAGTCTTCATGTGAATTATTTCAATGAGAATTGGAGAATTGGAATTTTATTCTGCTTTGTATGTAGCATAGTTATATAGTGTCAGAAACCACATAAGCAAATCAGACCACCCTAGCTTGGAGTTTATAATGTGGGTTATGCATAAATGCTGACAAGAAAAGGCAAAATCCAGGAAAGCACATACATCTGGGCTTAATTATGGTGTGTTGTTGTTCAGACCAAATTGATTAGGCCCAGATTTGGTCCATAATACACCTGACATCTGGACATAAGGTGGAACTGTGGCCGACTTGAAGCAGCCAGACTCCCTCTTACCCAGCATCTTCATCCCAGGCCAAATGTGGGCCTTAAGAAAACTGCAGATGTGGGCAAAACAGTCATTGGTATCTGGGATGGTCTGAAGGTGCCACAAGCCTTTTAAAGAAATCATGAGTCAAGTCCACCAAGCGGCAAATCACCCACAAATTCATGCTGTGCTGATGCAGCAGCTGTGTACATGTTAAATCATGAATAAAGGGTGATCAGCAGGCCTGGAGGTCTGACCCTGCATGGTGAAAGGAGATATGGAGGAGAACCTTAGCTGATGGTAAGTGCTCTGTAGCACTGAACAGCTGTCCAGAGGGTCCAGAGATTAATCTCTTTGCTGTCTATCTTTGGATCACCAAAGATACTCCAAATTATCCCAAAGGATTTTGATCACATTTGGTGCTCCATCACTCCAGAGAACAGCTTAAAATGGGTGGGCTTTATATCCCACTAGCTGATGCTTGCCATTGGAAACGTGACGTTAAACTTATGCGCATCTGCTCCAACGTGTCCCATTTCAATTTTTTATATATTTCTATGGGGTGTCTGCAAATATTGTTTGCCCAGCTGAAAGCCTATGTCCACAATTCACCTTAAATCCACTTTAAATCTGCCTTAAAGTCTACCTTAACGTAGCTGAAAGTGGTTACAAACCTTTGGAAGCTGTGTAGGTTTTGCCAGATGAAATACACAATGTTACTGGCTACGTAAATATTCACTCATTCATTCATTCATTATTACCCAGTTCAGGGTCTCAGTGTGTCCAGAGCCTACCTGGAATCATTGGGCGCAAGGCAGGAATACACCCTGGCGGGGGATGCCAGTCCTTCTACCTTAAATATTGTCATAATGAAAATATGAAAAGATGTTAAAGCGATAGATGAAAGAGAGCTTCGTATAATAAATCACACTTAATATGAGCAAGGACATGAGCTAAATGTTAAATAAGGTCCATTTCAGGTTGACTTTAATGAAACTCAACCTCTAGTCCAAGGGCACATGTGCTTGAGTCACTAGGTCTCAGTGGTTGTGCTCTGTTATTAATCATCATGGCACTGGGCAGTGGGGCAGCAGAGAGAATCCTTTAGTCAGGCTGGAAAATTACTGTGCCACTTACATTAAATCCAAGCCTGACGTGTGTAGATGTGTGCGGGCAGTGTGACAGGCTTGCTGCAGGTAAATCGATGGACACACCTTTGTTTGAGTGGCAGCTTCTGCTGCAGGACGCTCACAGTTGACAGCAGGAACTGGACGATATCCAACTGTTTGACCTTGCAGATAAATACTGTGTGTTTTGGGTGCGAGCTTGGAGCTCATGCTTTAACATGTCATGCACAAACACATACAGCGTCTCAATCTCAGAGCAAAGCTGTATTAACATGAAATTATGAATGTGAATCATCAGGATCACTGAATCGGATTTGAGCTAAATTTCTAAATTGATTTAATGAGGCTTGAAATGTGAACTGATTTGGTTTGAAATATGAAAGTCCCATCAGTATTCATGCGCCAGTCTAGAGTGGAGGTCTTTTGAAACTAGTTAAAATGAGGTTGGGCACCACCCCAATAGTGAGTCACATGCTCTCTCACCCCCCACATTCTAGCATTTCTACACAGTAAAAACCCTGTGATGGATTAGAGTATTCACATACTGCAGTCTTCTGCCACAAAACCCAGTATGACAATAAGGGTTAACAAAAAATGCATTGCAGAGTTTTAAAGGGGACATATTCTACCCATTTTCAACTAGTAAACACAGTTCTAGGGTCTTAATGAAATGTCTGTGACATGATTTGGACAAAATACCACATGGATCAAACACCAAGTACTATTTTCCCCCTGTTTAAACAGCACTGTTCAGAATGCCCAGTTCCATTAAATGAGAATGAGCCACAGCTCAGTTCAGCGTGAGATCCCAGGAGTGAGGAGTGAGGTGATTTGATATACTCAGATGAGGAGGCATAAACTGTAGGACATGGAGAAAAAGCTTGGCCTTTAAAAAGGAATGGGGTGGTGCATGTGTAGCGACACCTATGAGGCATGGCCTGATTCTCTAGAACATTACCAGCTCTGTTCACACATGCATCACTCACTTATACCCCTTTCACACATGCATGGTAATCCAGGAATGTTCCAAAGTTTACCGGGAGGTGTTTGTATGTGTGAACTTGACCACCCACAATATTCACTCACTTCCTCCTTGCGCCCTAGTCAAATCTACGGGTGAAGTCTGAGTCAGTGCATGTCAGAACAGCACAGGAAATGTTCCGGAGTTCTCCTTCATGCGCTGCACAAGCGCTGTGCCATGTGTTCCATCTCCCGCGCCTGAGGTAGAAAACCTCCTCCTCTGTGCTGAAGGTGTGAACAACTGTTCTGAGACATCACCAGAGAGAGTTTCTCTAGAAATTCTCTGGAATTCATGTGTGAAAGAGGCATTAGACATTACGCAGACATTGTACTTGGGCGCTAGCAGGACAGAGACTGGGTAATGTCCAGTACAAATGTTCACACATACAGCACCTCCAGGTAAAGGGGGGAAAAAATCTGGGTTACTGTGCTTGTATGTAACACACATTTGTTTTCATATTGGTATCCCAAGATCATTCCATTTTAGTGGTTCTTGTGCCTCTGTAATTGAATTAAAGCTGACCATGACCTCCATATTGCTTTATTTCCACACTCAGTAGGCCTGGAGGAGCTCAGTTGCTTAGAGACATGATATGATTGCTGCGTTCCTCCTCTGAAGAATTTTTATTTCTGAAAAGACTAAAGAACATTATCTCATTCATCTTAGTGGACACTCGCTGCTCCACTGGATGCGATTGGCCAAGGCTTTTGAGATCTGCTGCCTTAGGTTTGCGATAATTACAGCAAGTGAAAGCTGGAGTAGACCATTTTAAACGTATGATTGTCCCATTTTTATGCATTTGTTTATTCGATGTTTAGACCTGGAGGTTGTGTGTTCGATTCTCGCTCCGGGTGACTGTCTGTGAGGAGTGTGGTGTGTTCTCCCTGTGTCCGTGTGGGTTTCCTCCGGGTGACTGTCTGTGAGGAGTGTGGTGTGTTCTCCCTGTGTCCGCGTGGGTTTCCTCCGGGTGCTCCGGTTTCCTCCCACAGTCCAAAAACACACGTTGGTAGGTGGATTGGCGACTCAAAAGTGTCCGTAGGTGTGAGTGAATGTGTGTGTGTGTCTGTGTTGCCCTGTGAAGGACTGGCGCCCCCTACAGGGTGTATTCCCGCCTTGCACCCAATGATTCCAGGTAGGCTCTGGACCCACCGCGACCCTGAACTGGATAAGTGCTTACAGATAATGAATAAATGAATGAATATACAACTATATTTAATAAACGAATTCAGCAACTCTAAGGCGCATCTATAGCTGTCAGTTATTCAGTTAAACAAGATGCTCTGGAGCAGCTGCACATGACCCTACAGTCACCAACAGTCAGTCAAGCCTGGACTTGAGGGATATTAAGGCCCCCATCACTTAGGAACTGTTTTCTCTGGGGTGATGTGGCTTTATCGCATACCTAAGATGAGTTGGAGTGGCAGGAACATGATCTGTCATGATTTGGCATCGTTACTTGGGTTCAGTCAATAGTGCAGCAAAATTGGACAAACTCACTATTAATTCCATGTATTTCAAAGACATGTTGGTTGGGTAGTTGTCCACACATTTTTGGTTAGGCTGTATATTGGTGTATATGGCAGCAGCAGCTTGTGTGAGTCACGGCAGACTGGACCACCGTGTGTCTGCACACTCCTGGCCTCTAAATGCAGCTTACATAAAGCTCTGTGTGAGGAATTGAACTAGGCTGCATGAGACAAATCCATGCTGAGGCTTCAGACATCTTTCTGTAGAATCAGAATTATGAGAAAGATATATCTAGGTTTCAGCATCTCTGTTGATTCTGAAAGCTGGACTCTTTGTGTATGCATTTGTGTCTTGTGTGCCTCCAACAAATGCACAGCCAGTTAGCGCTGAGTACTAGGCAATAAATCTTTTTATATTGCCAGGCTGGACAATTGGGCTAAATTGAATCCATGCAAATGATGTAATCCGAGCACCATAGCCCCTATCAGCTCAGGCAGACATGGTGTTGGTGGGAGTAAGTGGGCTACAGATAACGGTGGTTATTCCGTGCTAAATTACCCCCAGCCTCATGATTTTCATGAACGTAAACCTGCATGGCAATCCCATTAAACACCATACCAAGGGCGAACACATTTATTATGATGCCTCCTTTTCCCTCAAAAGCCAAGAAGCCTTTATAAATTTCCACAACTGCCTGTATGTTCTCAAGACATTCATAAACGGAATAGGAGCCCTACAGAGCTGAATATAATATGGGTGTTGCTTTTTTTGTTCTCACTTGTCGTTAAGAGGCTGGAGTTGCGGATGCTGCAAAATTATGTGTCCACCCAGCAGTGTTCTGGATATCTGCTGTGTATGAAGTAGCAGTGCTCTATATCTCTGCTACATGTCCCTGCACTGCAGCACATGCAGTCCTAACCAGCATGTCCGTTAGCTGCTGATATAACAGCAGTGATATTACAATATGTACTGAGAAGTTCAGAAAGTACTGATATGGGAGGCATATGGTTAGACAAATGGTAACATCAGTACATTTTTACAGCCACACCTAAGTTTTTACAAGACAATCAGCATCAGTTACAGTTCATTAGCTCACCCCCCAGTCTTCAGAATCTCCAGTGTGGTTCCAAATCTCACTATGGGGCAGCCGTGGCCTGGTGGTTAGGGAACTGGGCTTGTAACCGGAAGGTTGCAGGTCATGACTGAAGTGCACTTGAGCAAGTCACCTAACTCCCATCTGCTCCTCATGTACCGTGGCTAGGGTTACCCACCGCGCCGGGCATGTGTGCTCACTGCCCCTTGGTGTTCATTATCATGGTGATTGGGTTATATGCGGAGAACGAATTCCTGTGTATGCAAGCACAGTGGGCGATAAAATGATTCTAATTTTACCGTGAAATCACACAGACCCTGTCTCACTAACACTTTTCTGGCTGAATTTTTTCAAATCCTCACGGCGGCGTTCCAATAGCTGCGCTAAAATCAATGGAAGCTTTTGCTGCATCAAACGAGGAGAAACTATTGGTACCTCTTTTATTTGAGATGAAATGTACATGGTGTAATTAGAAACATTGTTGTCTTACATAGATTTTTGAGGTTTGAATATCTCAGCAGAAGATCTCAAAGGATGTCTGTCAACTGCTCTTACTTCAGAATGAAGAGGAGTGGGATCTAATTGGTTGAAAAGCACCTTCTCTTTATGAGAGATCGTACACGTCGGTTGCCATCTGCTGGCTTTTCTTTCACTCCTGTGCAGCTAGAGGGAAATAACAAGCTTGGGTTTGAGATCTCATTTAGTTAAAGGCGGTTTACAAGGTGTCTGTGGTTCAGAAGGTGCAGCGACTTGGAAGGCACGAGTGTTTGGGTGGAGTGTGTGTTGTGATGATGTCATGTTCAGTGTGTGTGTGTGTGTGTTTGATCCAGACGGTTTAGCGAGGCTTTAACCATGGGGGTTCATTAAGCTGACCAACAGTGTGAGAAATGAGTGGAGCAGAAAATGTATGGAGCGGCCAATTGGCCAAACCTTTAATACAATGTTTATTCAATAAAGGTAAATAATGGCTACTATTGTTTATAATGAAAATGAACGTTAAGTTTGTAATCTAACAAGAGTACATGTGTTTTTGGGAAAAGAAAATCTAATGACAATATAATTTTAAATAAATTCAGTAGAATATTTGATTGGAAGAAATAACAAATCTATATAATATTTTCTTGATAGTGCCACACCCTTTCAGACCCATGACACAGTATTGTTTTTAAATAGTAGAAGGACTGATGTACTTGAGTGTGTCCATCAGGAGCAGTAGGCATTAGCATCAAACACATTGCCTTCTACAGATTTATTGGTATGGTCAATTTCATCAAAGCACTTTATTAAATGAGTAACAGAGTTAGAGTTTATTGTGGACACAGTCACAGAAATACAGTAGTAGAAGAAAAGTAGCTTAAGGCTTGTCTGTTTGGAGTTCACTAGAATTCATTCAGTCTGTTATAAAAAGTTCTTCCCTCAGAACTGTCACCCACACAGATACCAAAGGCCTTTTCCTCTCCGCTGTGGCTGAAAAACCAGAGCAGCTTAGAAAAGCTGAGTTAACTTTATTTAGCACCGTTATATTGAGCATAATGTTCTAGGACTTTATAACATCTCTGAAAGCAACCTCTGAATGACCTGATTGTCCAGGGGCCAGCGGTGATTGAACTAGGTTCATTTTAATTATCTTTTTCTCTCTCTCTCTCGCTCTCTCACTCTCCCTCCCTCTCTCTCTCTTTCAGTTGCAGTGGTTACGGGTTGTTCCTTCTTATGGTTGACTTCAGTTATAGACCAGTGACAGTAAACCCAGGTACCACAGTAAAGGTAACAGTACTTTGCTGTATGTGCCCTTTAATATAACGTTATGACTTGACATCCTTGAATTATTCTACTTAGAACCCAGGATAACACCCAGCTGTTGAGCCATGCTGTTTGCTTGGGGGGAGGCTGAGTGGGCATTCTGTGTCATTGCTTCTGTTTTACAGAAGTCTCCTATGTTCTGATGTATATTTCTGGATTTCTTCAGACCAGAATTAGAATTAGAATTAGAAGGCTTTCCACAAGGTTTAGGCATTTGTGAGGTCAGACAGGTCAGGATGAGATAAGGCCTGGCTCATAGTCTCCACTCTTAGTCATCCCAAAGGTGTTCTGTTGGGTTGAGGTCAGGACTGGTGCAGATCGATCAAGTACTTCCACACCAAACTCACTTATACATGTCTTAATGGACCTTGCTTTGTGCACTGGTGCACAGTCATGTTGGAACAAGAAGGGGCCATCACCAAGGTGTTTCCACAAAGCTGGGAGCATGATATTGTCCTAAATCTCTTGGTATACTGAAGCATTAAAAATTCCTTTCACTGGCTTTAAGGGGCAGAGCCCAACCTCTGAAAACCAACCCCTCCACCAAACTTTACACTTAGCACAATGCAGTCAGACAAGAATCATTCTCCTGACAGCCACCAAACCTGGACTCATCCACTGGATTAGCAGACAGTGAAGAGTGATTAGTCACTCCAGAGAACACATCTCTACTGTTCTAGAGTCCAGTGGTGGCGTGTTTTACACCACTGCATCCGCCACTTTGCATTGCACTTGATGTGACGCTTGGATGCACCTGCTCCGCCATGAAAGCCCATTCCATGAAGCTCTCTGTGCACAGTTCTTAAGCTAATCTGAAGGACACATGAAGTTTGAAGGTGTGTAATGATGGACCGTGCAGAAAGTTGGTGTCCTCTGCACACTATGTGCACTCGCTAACCCTGCTCTGTCATTTTATGCAGCCTAACACTTTGTGGCTGAGTTGCTGTTGTTCCTATTTGCTGTGGAATATTTAGTAGTGAGGCGAGTTCACAACCAGACTTGTTGCACAGGTGGCATCCTAAAATGGTACCACGCTGGAATTCACAGAGCTCCTGAGGGTGACTCATTTGTTCACAAATGCTTGTAGAAGCAGACTGCATGCCTAGGTGTTTGGTTTTATAAACCTTTGTCCACAAACAAAGTAGTACTGAATATGTATCTTCTTATAACTTGAGGGTACCACCACAATGGCAGATTTTCTGAGAGTGTATGTGCAGATGTTGGTCTGTCTGACTAATAATTATTTATGGGGCCGTTAGTAATGCAGCCAGGGTCTCATGAGGTGTGTCCGCTTGACAGGAACATGCCAGGAGAAAGCAATTATAAAGCACTGTACACGTACGAGAGAGAGAGAGAGAGAGAGAGAGAGAGAGAGAGAGAGAGAGAGAGAGAGAGAGAGAGAGAGAGAGAGAGAGAGAGAGAGAGAGAGAGAGAGAGAGAGAGAGAGAGAGAGAGAGAGAGAGAGAGAGAGAGAGAGAGAGAGAGAGAGAGAGAGAGAGAGAGAGAGAGAGAGAGAGAGAGAGAGAGAGAGAGAGAGAGAGAGAGAACGAACCTGAAGGCGTTGGGTTTAGGCTTCCTGTGTCTGATGTCATGACAGTGTTCAGCTGCTCCTATTCAGAAGGCATGTGAGGCACAAGAGGGGGAGGAGAGAGAGAGAGCGCCTGATGCAGTGTGGGTTAAGTTATTGGTCGGTGTGGGCAGGAGACCAAAAATGTGGTTTGTCTAAGAAAATGCAAAACTCGTCAATTGTGTGAAGTGGCCTCTGAGTCTACCTTTTATAGTGTGTGAGCACGTGTGTGTATGTGTGTGAGGTGGAGAGCTAGCAGTATTATACTTGGCTCACAAGTCTAAGTATAAGAATGTCTCTTATTTTCTTCCATTTAATTTTCTCTGAGGGCGGGGTGGGGGGACAGCTGCTGGAAGAGTTATATCACAGATTACAGTTCCCCAGTTCACATACACACACAGACAGGTGCTGTCTCTCTCTCTCTCTCTCTCTCTCTCTCTCTAGAGCAGCTGGACCCAGAGGAAGGAACTGGGAGGATTTTGGGGAAGTGCCATTTTAAGGCTTCCTCTTTATTACTGCCCTCCCTCGCATAGCAACATAGAGGAAGAGAGAGAGAACTAGGAGATTACAGACCAGAGAGAGAGTAATAGAGAGCAGGAGTAAGTAGGAGAATGAGAGAAAGAGACACAGAATGACAGTGAGGATAGTGGAGAGAAACAAGTAGACAGGTAGATACAGAGAGAGAAAGGAGGGAGAGATGGAAGAAGAGAGAGAGCCAAAGAAAAAGAGCTAAAGAGCACAGAGAGAGAGGGAGACTCGCCCACTATGCTGCAGTGTGAGTGGTCCCGGCTGTTGCAGTCTGCTGCTACTGCTCCGTGGAAAAGCAATAATTAAAAGATCAGTTTACCTTATGCTTCAACAAAGCAGTTTCACAGGAGCTCTGTGAGCCAGAGGAACTGAGAGTGTGGACGGGGGAGTGGTTAAGCTCATGCTAAGACCACGGTGAGTCTGCATTTTTCCTCCTCAGCTCGGAGCCTGTTTCTTGTGGAAGACTGTGTGCGTGTTTATATATGTGATGCGAGTGCAGTGTTAGTGATGTGGCCATTAGTAATGCAGGCAGGATATCAAGGGTGTGTCCACTTGACATAACAAGAATACACCAACAGAAAGTGTGGTTTGGCAGTTTTCAGAATAACATATGTATGTTTTACCTCTTGCTACTTGGCATCAATCGTTGTGACCTTTGACTCATGTGCAGCTGCTCTAGAACCTCCCAGTTAGTTTCACGCTTGTCTGTGGAGGTTATAAAACTAGGTGTGGGCTGCGTGCACAGTGAGGTGTTGAATTCACTCATTATAAAGAGTGTCTAACAGTGTATAGGCATATTTTCTTAAACCAGACCCAATTGTCTCCTAATTTGCCTAGATACAGTCACTTAAAACAAGTCAAATATTTACAATCAAGTTGTAAAAGTAGTTTAATAATATTTTGCAATGTTACTTCAATATTGTCTGG
This sequence comes from Hoplias malabaricus, assembly GCF_029633855.1. Taxonomy (NCBI): domain Eukaryota; kingdom Metazoa; phylum Chordata; class Actinopteri; order Characiformes; family Erythrinidae; genus Hoplias; species Hoplias malabaricus. The sequence goes on along the minus strand of NC_089800.1, from coordinate 26,928,467 downwards.
AGTTACTGTGATGACACTAGCCATGGTATTACCTTTATACACAATCCTGTTTTACCTTTTTATATATATATATATATATTATATTTATATCCTGTATTACCTTTGTACCCAATCATTAATACAGATTGGAGTACACTACTATAGCTGTTGTTTCAAGTGCCGTACGTCTGTGGAGCTTTATGACAAGATTTAGAGTCTTTGTTTTCCTTTTGTATTAGTTTTCTCTTCAAAAACCACCTGCTTTCCCAGAGGGATTCTGGGTTGGGAGTCCAATGAAAAATGAGTCTAACACGGTGTTTGAAGCAAGGCCTGCTGTCGCAATGCTATCAGATTTTTCTTGTAGGAAAATGTTGTTTTAAAAATATGGGTAGTGCACGTTCAAGTAAAGACTCACGCTGGGATTTCCAAACTAGGGGTCCCTTGGGGAATCTATCAGTCTCCACTTTTCTTTTAATAATTAATCATTTATTTACAAGTAAATTTACATTACAGCATTAATCAGATGCTCTGATCCAGGGAGATTACATATTACTAGGCTAATAAGTCAGTGGTAATTCAGGCTACTGCACATATACCAATTTTGTTTTCCTAATTTTTCATATTTCACCCTTTAAACACATTAGCAGCTTTATAGCCTCTTTCCATTATGTTCCATTCAAATTCCTGAATGTTTTTGTCTTCTCCTGTGAAGTAACCATGGTGGAGGTACATGTGATTTATTGGACAGTGATGTTACTAATATTAGGTCCGATTACTAAATATTTAAAAGGTCCAAAATTATAAATTGGGCACCACTTCCTTAGCTACACCGCTGTAGTATCTATTCCATGTTAAAGGCTTAAGGGATGAATTTAAGGCCTCACATTTTTATGTAAATTGTTCATATGTAAACACAGGCTCCAAACCCTGATTACTTAATATGTTTAGCAATTAATTTCACCTCAAACTCAAACATGCCCCTAAATAAATGTCCTCTTAAGGAAGCTTTATGCAAGTGTCCACTGGAATCTTTGATTTTTATTACTGTTTATAGGGTGAAAAGGTTTGTGTCAGAAAATATTCCTAATGAGTACTTGGATCATTTGCTCAAAATGTTTAGGAACCTCTGCCCTAACTGATGGGGCCTGGGCAAATCTGTATTTAGAGATAATCGTCATTCATGCTGTCCGATGCCCTCCACTTGGTTCATCTTCAATGTTTCCATAATGGAATTTATATGGTTATATAGAAGTTAGTTTCATTAATAAGTGGCTTTAATTAATTTAAGCTGTATTTTGTTATCTTTATTTAATATTATCTTTATTTCAACAATATACGTCTCTAGAGTAGATTGAATTATTTTAATATTTATATTATTATAATTATGAATATTTGTAGTTTTCCTCTGATTCAATTTGCTAAAAGTATTAGTGTATTAGTCCCAAGTACCGTAGTATCTTGCTCTTTCTGATCACTTTGCTCAGTTTGTGTAGCGTCAGTGTACAGCAAAAGCAAATAGAGACACTAGATATGAAATGGGAGATTCAAATGACCTGCCAATCTCCCAGTCACCCCCACTTAACTGTATCTGAAGCAAAGCAGCCAATACAACAAAGGAAAAATTGTCTACTGCTGGCTCTATTGATATTGTGACTGGGAATAATTACGTCTCTGGGAGTGAGTACGTTTTAGACACAAAGCAAATTAACGGTCTGGCTTGTAATCTGCATGCTTTGTTTTTATGTATTTATTTATTTTTATTTACTAGTTTTGTTTTGTAATTTAAAAAAGTTACCTGTTTTGTTTTCTTTTTGTTAAGCTTCAAGTTGCCGGACTGATTTTGCTTCTTAGCTTTTATTACTGTGTAGCTTCTGACAGAACGTAAACACTGTTCAAGTATACAAACATTACTCTCTGCTGCCCTCTGTAGGTACTAAACATTTTACAAGACTTTTCATGTGCCGTAATATGTATAATTATTCTACTTTTTGATTTGCATATTTCCCATGCGTTTGTTGGATGTAAATAAATGTAAAAACCTTATAGCTGTGAGCACTAACCACAACTTTTATAAGCAATCAAAATTTGTCTGTCGCATGTCTTCAAATAACAGTTTTGGCCAAATTTATTCTGTTCATAATCTGTAGCCATGTCTTAAATTGAAAACTATACACACTAGGATCCCTGCATATGTTTGCTAGCTTCCTGTGACATGGAGATGTTTGGTCAAGTGTTAAATAAATGTGTATTCAAAAGAGGGGTAAACTATTTTTTTTACTTACGTGAAGCCTCAGTCTTTAATATTGATTTATGACCCTCATAAGAGTGTATAGATTCATTCATTCATTCATTATCTGTAACTGCTTATCCAGTTCAGGGTCGTGGTGGGTGCAGAGCTCATTTAAGGACATATTTGTTCATAATTATACTTGTAAAATAATAAAAACTTAAAGAAACAAAAAACAATTGCCGCATATCTGTACAATACATTGTGCAGACCATTGTGGAAGACCCCATAATCAGAGTTTAGTACCCAATGTGAAATATTCCTGGCACACACAGACACATTCGGGCAGCACTGTGGCTCAGCAGGTAGTGTTGCAGTCACACAATTCCAGGGACCTGGAGACTGTGGGTTCTAGTCCCACTCCAGGTGACTGTCTGTGGTGTGTTCTCCACGTGTCTACGTGGGTTTCCTCTGGGTTGTCCGGTTTCTGCCCACGATCCAGAAACACACATTGGAAGGTGGATTGGCGACTGAAAAGTGTCAGTAGGTTTGTGTGTTTGTGTGTGTGTGTGTGTGTGTGTGTGTGTGTGTGTGTGTGTGTGTGTGTGTGTGTGTGTTGCCCTCTGAGGTATAGGGTATAATCCCGCCTTGCGCCCAGTGATTGCGGGTAGTCTCCGGACCCACCGCGACCCTGTACTGGATAAGCGGCTACGGACAATGAATGGAAGACATAAATTCAAATCCAAATTTCAGTTCATTGTTAATCACCATGCTAAACTGGTCATTACAGGCAGTCTGAAAAGGCAATGTAGCAGCAGTGGTTTCTGTATTTATTGCATGGTTCCTGTCTGTGTTCTAGGTCTAAAATAGCCCTCAAAAAGGCTGCTGGCACGTGGCCCGTGTCACAATGATGAGCCCCGATCAGTGGCGCGTCTCCATGCCACCACAGGGAACACAAGCCTGATAAAAACACACAAGCTCCAAGAAGTGGGCTTAACTGTGAAAGATGCCTTTCACTCATGTAGCATTTATGCCTTTGCTGTTTTAATGGAGGTAATAGCACCATTAATACTTAGGCCTTTTCATTAGCATGCATAATACATTTCATAATACATCAGATTTGTCTTTTGCAAAATTCAGTAGACATTCCTGTAAATGGCAAACAGCATTTGTTATCAGATAAATGCACGCAAACAACTGCATGCTAATTAAACTAGATCTGTCTTCAGGACTATATTAAAATAAACCATTAAGAGGAATAATCAAGAGATAATCACTATTCTCTCATCTGTTTAAGCTCTTTTAGCCTTTAATGTGATTGATCTGAAAGTCAGAAGTTTAAAAAAAAACACAGTCGTTGTTTATCTTTTGAGATGTTTCTATTGGACTGGCCTGTATTTGTTTCTGTGTGTAGGAAAGAGAGATTGTATTGCCTTTTTTGATCTGTCATACTTCTGCTCTTTTACTTTGGAGCTCAGCCTACTGCTTTAGGCTGTACAGCCACCCTGAGACCGAACTTGCAGTAGAGGAAATTCAATATCTATCTGTATGACAGATGTTCACTTGTTCATATTCTGAATTGTTGAGAAAAAATTAAAGGTGTAACCTGACCATATGTGGAAGCTAGTAGTAACCAGTTGGCAAGGTGGGGAGATGGGTTGTACTATTAGAAATGGAGTTAGATGTCTGAATAAAGTCAGAATATTCAGTGAATAAAGTCTGAATTCTGAGAATGCATTTGGTGTGGGCTGGTGTGAGAGTTAGAGATTACATATGAGTTAGCGATTCTGCTTATGAATTATTTTATTCTTTTATGTCCCCACTGTGTGTTCATGTACTGTCTTTTTAAAACCACACTACCAAGCTGTAGTCACGTAATTGTGCCCCTATCTGCCACATGGAAGCAACCTAAACACAGAGGCAAAGCGACTCGAGCAGCTCGTACCAAAAAAAAAAAAAAACAAAGCGTCTGTGATTTGGACATGCTGTGTTTTGACTATTATAAGATGACACTGTACAAAAAGCATATTTACAGTACAAGCCTCGTCCCTGAACTATGAGGGTCAAAAATACAAAAACAAAATAATCGTTCATAATCGTAATCGTGGTAAAATATACAATTAATCGTGATATTGATTTGCGCTCATATCGTCCAGCACTAATGTACACTATAGTTTATTTTAATAACTCAAATAGAATGGCTATAGGTTCGATTTAAAGGCATTTATTATCTCCTGACCAGACATCTTAGCAGAACTGAAAGCATTTTGTGCTGAGATTGGTGGTAGGATGCTGAATCATTGTGGCGAGTGTTTCAAAGGTCTTTATGGCAATGAGCACATTAAATGTAACAGGTTTTATTTGAGTCAAGTAAGTTGTTTGGTTAAAGTGAAGCAAGGGGAAGTAATGTTTCGCCTGACTGTGTCCTACCCCAACCTCTGACCTTTTCCATTTTTCACAGTAAAGGCAGGAACTGTTGGATATTGCCTCATGTTTCCCGCTGGAAGTTTACGGCACCTATTTATAGGCTTAGCAACAGAGGAAGAAGGGTCATTATGGAGGTAGTAGTCTTGTTTCAAGGCATTCAGAATCCCACATGGAGCGCTTCATGTATTACTAGGACCTAAGAACTAGGACAAAGTAAATGTCTTGTGCAGGATTCATCAACAATGCCAGACAACGTTTGATGTAGAGCAGTAATTTGCAGAGCATCACATAATATGATCCAATCCAGTGATCAACCCAACCTGTTTATGTGGAGTATCTGCTGGATGTAATAGTTACAGACGTATGACTGGAGAGACGTTCTCACATTAATCTTAGTTGAGTTGTGATTTCATGATGAGACAATAGTTTTTTGTATTTGCATCTCATCAATGTTTATGATCTCACCAGCTTTGTTCTTAATGCTGAAGGGAATCAAAGTAGACAATACAATAAACTCTGTTCTTTGGATACATATATTTTGCAATATTCAATGTGTCAGTACATCTAACAACGACCTCTCTGTCTCTCTCAGTAGGTTAAGAGGTGTGCGTGCCTCCTCCACCTCTCATTGTGAATGCCTCTCACCATGGCCAAGAGAGAGACGGGCAGCACCAGTCCAGTGGTGCGTCAGATAGACAAACAGTTTCTGGTCTGCAGCATCTGTCTGGAGCACTACCACAACCCTAAAGTCCTGCCCTGCTTGCACACCTTCTGTGAAAGGTACATGGTCTGGAAATCCTGATCCTGATACGTTTGTCTGGGAGTCCGTTCATATATAAATATACAACTGTATGTACCATTTTATGTGGAATTAACTTGAAAAAGCAAATAAAAGAGTCTGAAATAGAAGATATGTGGATGTTTAACTGCAAATAAAAATAATTTGAAATCTTTGGTTTTGTGACGTTACAAAACTGAAAAGTGTACAACAATATTTGACAGTTTTTTTAAATTTTGTTTTTATCAACAGTTTCCGTCCACTTTTGTGATTTTATGGTAACTGTTGAATAGTATTAAAATGATCATTTTATTCACCAAAACACAACCTGAAAGTTTAGTCTGAACATGATAAGAAGAATTTATTCCTCATGTTTTATCAAGGAAAAAGCGCTGTAAAAGCATTGTTTTGTTCTGTTCTTGGGGATAATATTGTGTCCAAAAGTGAAATCACCATTTTTAAATCATCTAAATCAAAACTCAATGTTACCTTAAATTTAGCATATTATTATTACTTAATATTTCTTGTTTTATTATAATAAAATAATATTTCTTTTTTTAATTCTACACAACATTTACCAGAGGAATATTTACATATTGTATTTCAGTGGGTGGCGTGTGTGAGAAATGCAGTGAAGTGTTGTATGGACGTAGAGTTTTTTCTCAGTGCTAAACTGCAACTGTTTACCAGTGTTGGGGAGCTTGAGAAACAGAGCCTGATTTAAAGCAGAAGTGGCCCAGCCTTCTGAGCGAGCTGAATTCCAGACAGTGGGTTTAGTCTCAGCATTGCTGCGTTATGACATCACCACCACCGCATACTGTGACCGAGCTCTAACAGGGATACTCGTCTTTTCCTTGCCTTACCCTCCACAAACATCAGTCAAATATCCTAGGAGAATTGGATTAGTTATCAGCCCAAGTGTTTTCAGTATTGGCAGCGAATAAACACAGTTTGTGTTGAGTGGGTTTTCACCAAAACCACATGAACCTGCAGCATTAGGTGTAGATACTGAGTGCTTAGCTTTAAGGTTGATGTAAGTCTTAGCATTAAGGTTGATGTAGTCTTGAGGTCTGTACATTTATTTTAAAGTGCATAAAATGTTTACATTATTAAAGACACAGTCACTTAAAAAGTTAGTATTGTTTTTTTTTTATTATTTTGTTTGTCTAAATGTCTGATAATTGTGTTCTTTACTTTAATGCTATGAAATTCAAATTCTGTATTAAAAATCCTTTTCCATCCCTGTTTTCTGCAGATGCCTCCAGAACTACATCCCCCCTCAGTCTCTGACCCTGTCCTGCCCAGTATGTAGACAGACGTCAATTCTGCCTGAGAAGGGCGTGGCAGCACTGCAGAACAACTTCTTCATCACTAACCTGATGGAGGTGTTACAGAGGGAGTCAGAGTGCTCTCAGCCGGAGGCCTGTAATGTCCTGGAGTCGGCTAGTGCAGCCACCTCGGCCCAGCCGCTCTCCTGCCCCAACCATGAGGGCAAGGTCGGCACACACACACACACACACCAACACAGTGTGGAATGAAGAAGCTGGATTAGCAAATGAAGTGCATGTTAGCTTTCATACAAAATTTGAAATCAACAATTTAAGATTTTGGACAATATTCTAGAAATTGACTCTTGGAATAAAAAAAAGGGAAACAAATTCTTCAAGCTTTGATCAATTGTGTAACAGCCACTACACTTGTTCTAATAACATCTGTCACATGGTTTGCAGTGAATTTGGTTTGGTGTGGTTATGTTTGTCCACTCCCTGAGGGTGCTCTTCTGCGCCCTCTGCAGGTGATGGAGTTTTACTGCGAGTCATGTGAGACAGCAATGTGTCTGGAGTGTACAGAGGGGGAACACAGGGAACATGTGACTGTTCCTCTGAGGGATGTTCTAGAGCAGCACAAAGCAGCGCTGAAGAACCAGTTGGACACCATTCGGAACAGGTCAGGACCTTAATAATATACACGATTTATAAAATGTAAAGCACAGTCACAAGATATATTTTTTGCTGTAATAATAACGGTAAATCGTTACATAAATATAAAAACCTAAACCAGACTATATTTCCCCCATCCACTATATCTTAACATGTATAAACTTCCATTTACTAGCACCTATATACAGAGCATAATTTGTCAGTCCCTCTCACTCACAGTCTTCACTGATCAGCTTCTGCCCACAGAACTGCTCTTGACCTGATATTATATGGGAGGTGCATTTTTCTCAGCACAGTAATAACACTGGCATAGTAGTGTTTGTGCAACAGTTACCACAGGCTCAGCTATGTTGATGAGCCAAGTAGAGAGTGGCTCATCACCCAAATAATATCCAGCCAGGAGTGGCTCTGTGGTCAGAAGCTGACCACTGAGGAAATGCAAGAACGTGCCTAAGACAAACTGTTTCTGTAGAATGTGTTCTACCAAAAAGTCTTGGAATTAATATTTTATGCTTGAAATACTTGCATTAGCTTCAGAAAAAATCCCTTTCCTTTAAATTAAGCTATTCTTTCTACATCTGCTTTAAATGTATCATTTTGGAAGTAAGAGGTTTTGCTCTATGTAAGCAGACACACATCCTTTAAAACTACACACACAAACAAATTTCCACATCAAATTTTGACCTGAAACATCTTTGTGCATCATTTCCTCAGAGTTTAATTTTGCATTGAGACAAAATTCAATCTGTACTATATTGCTCTTCCTGTGTCATAATGCAATTACTAAGAGTAAAAAGCCATTTGAGCATAGACAAATAGCTGTTTAATGTGTGTTTTGAGACCTGCTGTGATACCCAGTGTGACCACAATATTTGAAAACCAATAAAATGTTGCTCACAAGACAACATGCAATTTCCAAGCTAATTATCCACTCTGTAATAACCGGAATAATTTGGTCCTAATGTTGTTGCGGCAGCAAAAAAAAAAGAAAATCGTTCTTCATTGCACGCCCACTTATGTCTGCAAAACAAATCCCCATGGCCTTTTAACTGCAGCAGTAACTCAGAAGTTTGGGAAAAGGCCTGTGCTTCATCCCTTATCTTCCTCCTGCTCCAGGCTCCCTCAGCTAACTGCAGCTATCGACCTGGTGAACGATATCTCCAGGCAGCTGGCTGAAAGGAAGAGTGAAGCCATCACTGAAATCAGCAGCACCTTCGAGGAGCTGGAGCGAGCGCTGCATCAGCGCAAAAATACACTCATCACTGACCTGGAGAACATCTGCAGCACCAAACAGAAGGTACAGGAACATTACAAGGAATGTGGGAGATTAAGCTCCAGGGTCTCTGAGATCTGGAATCAGTCCTGGCCTTTGGTCTGTGTTGAGTTTGGGGTGATTTCCATGTGTTTGCAAGGGGTTTTCTCCAGCTTTCCTGGATTCTGGTGCTCCAGTTCCCAGCACTTCACAGTCCAAAAACAATTGTGCTTAACCACCTTCATTCGTTTTGCATTTAACACACACACACACACAGTGTGTATATTGCATAAACACATCTGCAGCAGTATTAAACCCCCAAATAAATTCTAGTAAGTAAGTGTTGTAAAACTTTGAATATTTGTGTCTGATGGGTTTGTAGGTGCTCCAGGCTCAGCTGGCTACTCTGCTGCAGGGGAAGGAGAACATCCTGAGCAGCTGCAGCTTCTCTGAGCAGGCTCTGAGTCACGGCAGTGCCACCGAGGTGCTGCTGGTACAGAAGCAGATGGGCGAGAGGATGGGGGCTCTAGAACGCCACGCCTTCCCAGAGCAGCCGCATGAGAACGGGCACCTGCAGTGCCTGGTGGAGACAGAAGGGCTGCGACGCTCCATCCAGAATTTGGGGGTCCTCCTGACCACGAGCGCGGTTGGACACACTAGCGTGGCCACAGGAGAGGGGCTCCGACATGCTGTCGTGGGACAGACCACCACTGTTACTGTCACCACTAAGGTGAGGTTTACTGACCATCTGGACTGCAGCTGGGTCACTATAACTTAACATAAACGTAATTATAACTACACAATAGTTATGCCAGTTATTGTAAAGTATTGTTTATGCCATATTACACCTTAAAAATCACATTTTAAATATATATGTATACAGGATAGGTACCAGTCAGGTCGTTTATATCTGTTTCTATCTACCCAGGATAAGGCTGGCGAACTGGTGAAGACAGGGAACGCTGCTCTAAAGGCTAAGATCGCTGGACCTGACGGCTCGGTCACAGAGGCTGAGGTGACGGATAATAAGAATGGGACATATGACGTGGGCTACACACTACGAAGCGAGGGGGAGTTCTCCTTCTCTCTGCTGCTGTATGGTCAGCCCGTCCGGGGCAGCCCCTACCGTCTGAGGGCTGTTAAACCCTGTGATGCCCCTCAGTCCCCAGATGACGTTAAGAGGCGTGTGAAGTCCCCTGGAGGAGGAGGAGGAGGGGGCCACGTCAGACAGAAGGCAGTGCGCCGGCCCTCCAGTATGTATAGCACCACCAAGAAGAAGGAGAACCCCATTGAAGATGAGCTCATCTACAGAGTGGGCAAGTGTCAACACATTAGCATTCCTTATTGTATTAGGAAACAAACCCAGAGTGAAATATTAGTTGTGCTTATTCATATATGTCCACCACTTACCCAACCCAAACTGGAATGACTTTCCAACTTAGCCATGTTTATTATTTTATACAAGATATATATATTTCAATAAGTCGTGTTTGTGTTTTAATGCCCTTTGATGGACTAGCACCCTGTCCGGGGTGTGTTCCTTCCCTGCATCCAGTAATTCCGGGTAGGCTCTGGATCCATTACGTCACTGGTTTGGATGAAAGGGTTGCAGAAGATGAATGAATGAAAGGATTATTAAATTTAGGTAGGAACACACCCTGAAGGGGGAGACAGTCCTTTGCAGGGCGACACACATTCACAGGTCAATGTAAAGAAGTGTTTGTTATGTGTGTGTCTCAGGTACAAGAGGGCGAGAGAGGGGCGAATTCTCCAACCTTCAGGGAATCTCCACTTCCAGCAACGGTCGCATCGTGGTTGCCGACAGTAATAACCAGTGCATTCAGGTTCAACACAATATATCTCACTTTGTTTTCTATACAGTGGGTTTATAGTGAAAGTGTCAGGACACGTTGTTATCTGAGTTGTATATTTTACATAACAATACTATATTTGTTTATGTGCTTTTGCTGCAGGTATTCTCTAATGACGGTCAGTTTAAGCTGCGGTTCGGTGTCAGAGGTCGTTCTCCAGGTCAGCTGCAGCGTCCCACTGGAGTCACAGTGGACATGAATGGAGACATCATCGTAGCTGACTACGACAACCGATGGATCACTATTTTCTCTTCTGATGGCAAGTTTAAAGTGAGTGATTATTAGTGCATTGTGGTCATTACTAGGGCCCTCTTTCTCTGTCCATTTATCTACAAGTTCTACAAGTCTCTTCATGCAGCTGCACCAAACGTCACTTAATTATAACAACCCACCTGTTTAATGTCACTTTCCTCTGGTCATAGGCATTTTAACTGGAAATTAGTCCATAAACCTTACAAAAACACATTTCCTCATCAGCAACAATCGTTTTATTAAAATATTAACTACCAGAATTGCAAAAATGCTTTTGAATTGTATCTTCTGTTTCTCCTTTAGAGTAAAATAGGGGCCGGCCGACTGATGGGGCCTAAAGGAGTCGCTGTGGATAAGAACGGTCACATCATCGCCGCAGACAACAAAGCCTGCTGCGTCTTCATCTTCCAGTCCAACGGCAAACTGGTCACAAAATTTGGAGCAAAGGGAACGTTAGACCGGCAGTTTACAGGTGCTTCAATTTTTCAGGAGTGTTCTGTAAAATGCTCATAAATCATCTGCTGGACCAATGTAGCAGGAGTCTGATTTGATGTTTTAGCATGTTTTAGTGCGAGAGCACATTTTTCTCTCCTGAATTTCACTAATTTACACTTTTGCCTTTTATCCTAAACGAAGTTGGTTAGGCAAGAAATGTTAGTGTCCAAAAACTGCCTGCGTTCTTTATTTTAGCGGTGGAGTTATGAAGTTAATGTTGTAATCACTGGAAGTCAACAGGCACGCACACCACATAGATGTATACAGAGTCCTGTAGAGTTGATTTCTGTTGTGTATTTATATATAAATATATGCTCATCTCTATTTTTGAACTAAGATCACTCTCTAGTGCCCTTCTGTCTAAGTGGTGTTTTGTTTAAACATAGTGCCCTAGTCATAGCCTTTTTTTAAAGAAAATTAAACCTGAGAAAGAATAAAACTAATGCCCGGTTATTTACCGCTAAATTCACAGAATATGGCATGTCACCTTAAGCAAAATGAACACAGTTCAGGTGCAGTTGCTGAGAGGGCAGGGTGTAGGAGGGCAGCTTGAGAGTATAATTCATGTTTTGCTATGAAGCACCTCATGAAACTGGCTTGAATCTCACTCACTCACGTACTCACACAGCTTTAGCCTAACATTTACCACACTGTGGTAAAGTACGATGCCTGTGCCTGTATTTGGCCAATTCAATCTCTTTATGATAACTCTGATGTTTCCTATGATGGAGAATTATCATCTGGTAACATTCTTCATTATGTTCTTTCCAGACAAAAGTGCTCCAAACACTCCAACAGAGCCTAAAGTCAGTAAATCCGGCCCTGCCTTCAGTAAGTACACTATGAATGTCTTTGCTAAAGAAGCTTAAGGAAATACTGCAGGCTTATTACAGGTTTCCAGGATCCAGATTAAGCTTAAGCCGTAGCTAATAAGTCTTTTTAATGTTGAATCTCTATAATCCAGGAAACCCGTCCAAAAAAAGCTGAATGTAAAGAATAGAGCAGCTGCTTTTTGACCTGTGTAGCATTCTGGAACGTACATTTTATTTACAATTTCTCTCTCTCCATTCCTCTCTTCACTTCTCCCCTCACTTTATCTTTAGGTCCCCATTTTGTGGCTGTGAACAACAAGAATGAAATTATTGTGACAGATTTCCATAATCATTCTGTTAAGGTAAACTATGGCTGTCTCTGTCTGTTATTTCAGCTGTTCCACATGTCACTGGGTGTTAGCATTAAGCTCTGAGTTGGAAAACAACCTCTTTTTGTTTATTGCTCCTATGGTTATTATGCCATATTAATCTGTGGATTATACTGTGACATATCTAGTGTTCATTAAGAATATTTTTCATTCGCTGGCTTATTAATAATCTTTTGCAGACCTAGGTTTTTGATCTGCCATTTCAAATCTGATTCCTCTGCTCAGGTCTATAACGCAGATGGGGAGTTCCTGTTTAAATTTGGTTCTCATGGAGAAGGGAACGGTCAGTTCAATGCTCCCACAGGAGTGGCAGTGGACGGCAATGGAAACATCATTGTTGCAGACTGGGGGAACAGTAGGATACAGGTATGAGAGGAAACAGGCCTGTTACTAAATCTCTCACTCACTAACTCTTACCAAAAAGGCTAGTTATTTCTATTAAAAATGATAAATGACTGTAGTATGTGTAACGTTCTACCACATTACTCTCTGCATTGGTGACTGTGTCTCAGCCTTTAAGATCTACACTGTATGTTTTCTGCAGGTGTTTGACAGCTCAGGATCCTTCCTGTCATACATCAACACAACAGCGGACCCTCTGTATGGCCCCCAGGGACTAGCACTCACCTCTGATGGTCACGTTGCTGTGGCAGACTCTGGGAACCACTGTTTCAAAGTGTACCGCTACTTGCAGTAGGAAACAGATGCTAGTGCCAGAGAAGGAAGACCCAGCAAATGTACAGGTGCAATGATCTTTAGCATTTAGTTTTATTTTGCACATGGGAGAGGTCTCAGCCACTGAAGTAACCTTGTAAGGAGAAGATACAACAAACAAACTCTTTTAAACTGAGCTGAATTGATGCTAATTGGACAGGAGCTCTGTATTTATCACACATCCTTATTGCACTGGTTTGGATTGATTGTGAATTTCTGACTGAAGTCCAGGCCAGATCACATCGCGGAATATGAGTGAGTAATAATAGTCACAGTACTCACAGCAGTGCCTGTGAGGGCAGCTACTCTTTGAGTTTTTAAAGTACTTTATCGCCATTTAAAGTATTTTATGAATGTGTTGGTTTAGCTAAAATATCAACCCTCTTGGTGTGAACTAACCTAAATTGAAATTTTCAGTGGTATGGAAACAACATTTCACAACCTATCAGTGATCTATCTTATAAATGTACTGTGAAAGCAAGCCATTTCGTATCAAAGCTATCAAACTATATGTGCATTGACTTGCTGCTGTATATTTTGCTGCATTTGTATCATATCGGATGTACATTTGACAGTTTTTTGGGATTTTTTTTGCTGTATATGCATTTGGAAAGCCGCACTCTTTCTGTAGGGTCACGCCTAGAATTCCAGTGTTCTTAGCTGTTAATGCACATGTAGAGGACGAGCAGCTTCTAGTTTTAGCAGGCATCCGCCTTGAAAAGCTCTGCTTATTTCTGAAAAATGTGTTAGCCATAATCACACACCACAATAGCACAAATTTTCAAGTATGTTGCGTGCTCTTTCTGAAGAGGAGGAAATATGTTAATTTATTTTCAATTTTGTACACATTGTTATTATTTACGGGTTATTTTTCTAATTCCTTTACAATTTTGCAAAACCAATGCCTTCACATAGACACAGTAGATGCTCATGCATGGAACGCTTCAGCGTAGCGCTCAAAAACATATCCAAAATGTGAATGACGTGACAAAAGAAATGTACAGCGCCTTCTACTTTCAAAGAAGTGAACGGATATTAAATTTACATAGTTTACCAAATGTAGCTGATGAGTTGAGACATATTTGATGTCTTAACCCCCCCCCAATTGAGATGTGTAATGTCCATATGCCTACTGGATGCATGAGTATGAATGGGATTCTGTGAGTTAGACGACATTGCCCATTCTGGTGATCTTAAAGGAGAAAAGCAACAAAACAAGCAAGTAGAAATTTGTGGTTAATTGGTACCATTCTTGTAAGAAAGTAATCTCATGATTTGTGCCAACAATCTGCTAATAATTTGATCCACAATAAAGGTCATTAGAAGTGTAAATAGTTCTACTTCTTATGATTTTTAGCTAATCTTCAAATGCTCTGTATGTTGCTTAATTTTTGAAGTCAAATGTAGTTGACCTAAGCCTAGATTAACCCTACAAAAAGCCATTGAAACCACTGGTCCCTACCCAAACCTGGACTGGAATTCCGAAAAAGCTTTTTGTATTTTAATGTTCTTTATAAGAAATAACATCTTTACTCAGGCTAACGTTAATGGCAGACATTTCAATAGACCGTATTTATTTTCAGTTTCAACTTAAATTTGACGCCGTAGTCTCAGTACTGCTCGTTCATGGAAAACTTTTCAAGACATTTCTTGTGACATATATAAACTTTTAATGCTTCAGTCAAAACAATGCAGGGACTCGGTGGTTAATCTCACATGTGTCTACATATCATTGTGCTATAATCTTTGTTAGGTAATGCATTATGACGTAACATCAAAGACTAAAAGTTCATTCCAGAAGTTATAGTCTCTAGATTTACTTTTTAGATATGAAAGGTCCTATTTGTGCTCAACATTGACAAACACGAACATCGACAAAGCTATGCCATGCTTCTGCTGAACTTTGAACTGTGCTGTTCCACAAACCGCTTTTTTTTTCTTTGTCATATGCACTGAAAATAAAAGCACACGATTTACTCAGCCAAGTGTTGTCCTCCCAGTGGTTTTGTTCATATCCCGCACTCACTCTATTTGTCCTGTTCTGCTCTGACGTCTACTGCGAACACTGCTGTAAAACGTGTTGGTCCATGAAGTCCTTCAGATCTTGACACGCCACCCGGTTTCTGGAGGCCTTGCATTTCTTTTCTGGCGGCACCTCCTCAATCCACATTTTATTGTTCAAAATGTACTTAAACCTGAAAAACACAAACACCACATTATCTCAAAGGTCTTCTATGTGAATGTGAATGCATGCATTATTTCCCACTTTAAAAACTTAGCACAGAGTCACACAGATCCAGGATCTCCGGGTCCTGTGGTCAATCCCCATCTCAGAACACTGTCTGTGAGGAGTTCAGTGTTCTCCCGGTGTTTATGTGGGTTTCCACTGCAGTCCAAAAACTTGTGTGAGTGACTGGGTGAGTGTGAGATGACCTGTGATGGACTGGCACCCTGCCCACTGTGTGATCTTAATATTTTTATACTAACTTTAATATTGAATGTAATTAACTGATGGCAGAGCTCTGTAAAGTACGTGAGTCAGTGGCAGATGTAATAATGTACACTGAAATATTGAAAATGTGTATAAAAATGATATAATTGTTATTGAAACATTTTATATTGCGATTATACATTGATATTGAATTATTGTCCAGCCCTAAATGATGCTAGAGTTAATGAGTGCCTCCACCACTTTATGAACAAGGCACAGTAACTAGCAACCAATCAGACACAGGTCATTCACAAGTATCTTTCAAAAGCAAGCTGAATAATATTAGCAACAAAAAAAAAAAGATGGTAACATGATCATTTCCTCACTGCAGTGAACATAACCTACTTGTTTTTCCCTTCAGTGATGCTGTCATCTCTTCCCATGATCAGATATTCTGCATCATTCTTCAGGTCCACATCAACACAGGTCGCTCGCTGGACCATCTCTCGATAGGCACCTCTCTGGATCATAGCATCCTTGCCTGTTGTTTGTGTTAGTTTAGAGAATGTAAGTCCAGTGACATTTTTGTGTGTACATATAGTGTAATTGTAAGAGTCTCACCTATCTGAAGGACACTAGTGATTAATGTGGAATATGTTGTAAAGACGCCATCATCACTGGAGTTGAGAATCTTGACCTTGTAAGCTGTAGAAGGGAATTCCTTCATTGTTTCTCAGTTAATAAACCATATGCTGGAGTATCATTTGATATACGAAATGTCCTTACCGTAATTCACAACAAGAGAAAAGCATGCATAACCTCTGCGAGTGTACTTTTTCATATTCTTGCTAAAAGTCACTTTCATTTGTGGACAGCCACCTGCAGTGAAGTAAATTGTGGGTGGTCAGGAAGGTGTAGAGTAGCAGGACTAATATGGTCAGCTTAGAAATGTGTTCCTCTCACTGCTGAAAGTTTTAATGCTATTTAAATTCAGGTTGTGCAGCTAAGATCCTTATGCCGACTCGGATGGACGCCACACTCACCTTCAGCACAGGTACACACATCCGCTTCGCACAGTTTGGACAGCATGGAGCTGCTCTTGGGCGCTGTGTAGAACACACTGCATCTCCTGTCTGTGAAGAAAACACTGAGTGAACACTGATTACGCTATCTTTATTGAAGCAGTGAACTGGCCGATTACCTGGACTGTAGTAGTCATAAATGACCGCAGCTGCTGGCTGGACAAGTCCCACAGGGATAATCTGGTCTGCACGGAACCGGACACAATTCCTTTCTTCGGTCAGCTGTAGAGAAGAAGCAGAAGGTATAATAGTAAAAAAAATGGTATTGCCCTCCATACATGTAAACAGATTCAACTTGTGTACTAACACCAAACTATGTAGATAACATGTAATTTATAGTAATACAATGGAGAAATAATACCCTAAAACAGTAAATAGCCAAACATTACCTTATTAAAATACAGAAAAACTTTGTTGTGATGGACATCATAATGATCGATGTACTTCTCAGTTCCCTTTACGTTCTACGGAGAGAAAACAAATATAGGTTGCAACACTGCTTTATAGACTCTCTCACCAGTTATCTGTAAGAATAACATACGTCTTCCAGATCCTGGATATTTGGTGTGAGTCCACTCAGGAGAGAGATGTCCACCACGACCATGCCGCTGGAATTTGCAGATTTCAACCTGCAACAATGGTTTCAAGGTGATATTGCTTTTATGCATTTGTACAAGCAGAATTTATTAGATTATTATTTGTTTCTTTGTCTAATAATATGATATAATATTTTTGGCTCCAAAATAGTTCTGCAACTGAACAGAAGTTGTATTGTTGCCAATCATCATGTGAACTTTTCCCTTAACATTTGCTTGACACTTTGGATAGGTCTGCATTAGCACAGGTCAGTTTTTACAAGTGGAGGAGGAGTGGATCCGGTTATTATAGGTGTTTATGGGCTCAAGGTAATTTTATAAAGGTCCTAGGAAGTGACTCTTTCTGAGGGATATTAAGAAAACATTAGCTCATTAATTAAACCATTAGTTTTGTTGCAGTTGCTATGGAAACTAGTCCATTCCGAGTAACACAAGTGTGTTGAAGAAATGTGATTATCGCGCTGTAGATTCAAAGACATTAGCCCTCCACCCTACAGAGATTTTACCTGTTCCCGAAGTTGAAGAATGATCTTAATGAATTTTCTAATGAGGGCAATAAAGGATCATTTTTTGTGCAAAGTTGAAACTCCTCACAGACAGTCACCCAGAGTGGGACTCAAACCCACAACCCCAGCAACATTACCAGCTGCACCACCATGCTGCCCCACACTAACATCTACTGACCACATTTTTCATTTCCAAATTTTCACCACCGACTTCTCCAGCAAAATTTACCAACTAATTTTTTTTTCACTTTTCAGTGAAAGTGGTAATCTCTAAGTATTAAGATTAGCCTTTAAGAAAGTCAGTTATTGAAATGTGTATGTGCTGTTTTATGTGAACTCCTGCTCACCCCAAGCACACAGTATAAACCAGTGTGTTCTCTTTCTTGGGCTGCTCCGGAGCATATCTCTTTCTACGAGAGCGAAGATCAAACCAGTCTCCATGACTGATGGGCTCATCTCTCCTCTCTAGCGATTCATAAGTTTCGTAGTTGTAATAATCATCCAACTGCTCCTCCTCATCAGTGGTTTCTGCAGAATGTCACAAAGTTAAAGTGTAGACTGCATTTTCTATTCTTTGCCAATCACAATGACTTAAAGGAATACAATGTAAAAAGGTTTTTGTCTCATGACCACCCCCTACCTGAGTGTAATTCACATTTAGAGTACTGTCGTGAAATCAAGTTTCACACACATCTCTCTCTCTCCCTTTCTATCACTCGCTTCTTCTAACTTCTGCTAACACACACTCTCCCTGTCTCTTACTCACAGAAAAACACACACACCCCTGTCTTAATCTCTCTCTCTCTCTCTCTCTGACTCACTCACTCATTCATCGAGTGATGTTTACATAAGTCGCAAACAGCTCTCTGGGCTTCTGCTGATGTTGAGCTAGCCATTATAACCACAGCAACCGACCAAAAAATAATCAATTTCCAACACAAAATCTGAGCTAACCCGGCTAAAGTAAGGAGGTGCTACCACTTGCCCTCGTTCATCAGTAACTCTCAAATCTTATAACACTGTCCTCAACAAAGCACCGACACAAAGTGTAACTTTAGTCATTTAATCCACAACTGGCAAAAAGCACTTATTACTAGAATTGATGTCTAATGCGAGAAAGTTGGCTAGCTAATCCAGCTAAAGTTAGTAGCCACAAACCCTGGCTCACTGCTCAGTAACTCTCAAAAACTGATTATAACACTTTTATCAACAAAACTTATCACTAACTAACACCGCAACACATGGAAACAGGATATTTAACTTGCATGGATGCTCTTTGTATGAAATTGCAAGCTTTTCAGTGGGTGTGACGCAGAGTTCTCACAAGAACTCAAATAAATGCCAGTCAGATATCTAAACACATTTGGGGGGAATTTATGACAGCGAGGGTAATTTTTATTTGTAAATGATGATGAATGGGGAAAAAAGGGCCCTAGCAGAAAGGGGCAGGTGCTTGAGCACCACTAGGTGTCTATCTGTGCATGTGCCTGGTCCGCCGCCTCAGACGTTTCAGAAGTTGCTGAGAGCAGTAAACCAGTAGAGGCCCCAGCATAGCAGCCACAAAGGCTCTATTCTCCCTCTACAGATGCGTGTCACATCACAATCATTTAGAAACAGTAATTTTAAGGTAGAAATACTAGTGTTCCTTTAAATTACAGTCTAGTTTAATAGCTATTGGACATTATTCATAATTGTTTCTTGAATAACCCTGAGGAGAAATTCACATTGCAAAATGTTGGGGAGATGTACACTGCCATATTTGAAGAACCAAAAAAAAAGAATTTCTTTACATCACTGTCCATTATTTATGCTTATGTCATAAACATCCAAACTCCCATTAAGCTCATAAGCCCATTAAGTTAAATCCCTGATGATTCCCCAGTCATGCGTGGTGGGAAATGTACGAGCGCGTAATTGGCTTCTGCAGTTGCTAAAGGAACATCTGTGGTACCACTTCAGTATAAGGCTACACTTTTATAAGTGTTAAAAATCTATTAGTTAATCAGATATAACACAAAAGTAAGAAAGGGCAACTAGTTGCCAAATAGTGAACCTACATCCATCTACTGTTAAACCTCAGATTTTGCCAGATATTGACCTCATGTTATCTCTTCCATCAGTCAAAATTAACCTTGTCAGCTCCAGCAAATATTTGTAAATAAATTTAACCATTTAATGAATTAACCCACCAATAACATGCTATACATTGATGATTATAGGGTGTACCTTAACATATGAAATGACTAAATTTACAGTTTTTATCTTGATATTTTCAGTAAGTTCTCTGACACTTTCAGAGATGTCACTGTTGCACTTATCTCTGTGTTACAAATTGCACTTACATTTTTCAAAACCTGGATACTTACTGAGCACAAGCTCCCCTTCCACTATAACACTGAGGTCGAAAAGGTCACAGTGCGACTCGTCCTTTCTCAGAGATCTGTAGATTTGTAGAACCTGTTCAAAGTGGGAAAAAAACAATACATATATAAAAAACAATATGTTAAATATGGGATCAAGAAAACATAGATGTAAATGATGTAGATGTAGAGATTATTTACTGATAGCGTCCCCTTGCCTCGTCCCCTTACGTTGAGTGCTACTTTGCCTACATCTTTGACCTGTTGAGTGAGTTATTAGATCTTTAGAAGTTGTTTAGAAAAAAAAAATAAAAAATCTTTTTATGCATTGATGCAAACATTCAAATCCTCTACTTGGGGCAGAGGTTGTCCTATAAATGACCTGAACGGCTTTTTGGGTCAGAGCGTTGTGCATGTTTAAATGCATGTTCTGTGTTTTCCCGCCATTCAGACACATTTCCACCGTCAGGTCCAGGTCCTCCACATCGTTTTCCTGAATGCTGAACTCTGACAGAGCCTCAAGGGCTACCACCGTGTCCTACAGAGCAGAGGATTTAAAAAAAAAAGACATTATTTAAATCAAACACTGACTCCAAAGACCCACTCTCCATTATTTTATCTGTAAATTATTTATTTTTGAGGATTATTATCTTCTGTAATCCTGATCAGGGTCTGGAGCATGTGGTGGTTGTGGAAGCTATTGATCTGAATTATTCATACATTCAGTCATTATCTATAACCCTTACCCAGTTTAGGGTCGCGGTGGGTCCAGAACCTACCCGGTATCACTGGGCACAAGACAGGAACCCCCCCGGGAGTGGGTGCCAGTCCTTCAAAGGGCGACACACACCCACACATTCACTCACACCTAGGGACACTACTGAGTCACCAAACTGACTCACACTAGTCCTGTCTAAGTAAGATCTGTTCTTATGAGGGGTTTGATGTCCAGATTTCCTAAGTGTTCTCAGTGAAGATGAAAGTAGGAAACCCTGGTTTAATTACAGCTGTAGATACCTGAGTGGAGCGGAATCCTCCTCCAAATTTGCGCTGTTGGGTCAGCCAGGTGGTGATGCGAATAGATTTGCCCTTGTCCTGCATGGTCAGGGCCTGCAGCAGACCATACGCAGTGGCCTCTATAGAGATAGCATCTGCTTTACTGTCCATGTCCTTCACTGTCCCACTCACGTCCCAGAAACACCGCTCTAAAGAGTGACACAAGATTTAGCCTCATAGAAAGTAGCAGTAGCATTACATCTAATTAGTTCATATTCCACTGTCCACTATGAAACATAAAGTAAATTCAGCCTTAATGTTGTGTTTTTTGCTCAGCTGGGGGCACTGTGGACCCCATGTGTATTGTTTCTCGGAGTCATATACTCACAACCTATGGCAGTAAGGAAAAGCAGATGTAAACTTGTGCTTCTCTTAAAACTACTGGCAACACAATATCTTTTTGATAGCTCAACACGCTTGAAGGAGCACTAATGCATGTGTTGATTAGCACCACACTGTGTCACTCCTGGCCTTGGCCGACTGAGGCATCACAGAATTATAAGAAGCCTGTTACTAACGGATACCGTAGATAACAGAGCAGGAACACTACTGCAATATTTAAGGGCCAGGACTTTGGAGTATTGTGAATGTCTGTTCAGCAGAGTGTTTATAAATTTCAGAGATGGCAACCGTAACTGGTATCACACTTAGCAGCCTCCATCAGAACCCTGTGAGCTCTCCGGGAGTCAGAGTTCTGAGGTTCATTCAGAGACAGCGCATACGCCGTGATGGCCACAGCGTATGGACTCAGTTTGCCCAGTCCGTCTATGCTCTGCACCAGATAGGACCGTGCCTTGTTCATAGCCATTATCTGGTAGAGAGGGATATAGAAACAAGGGCAAGAGATTAGGAATTCCGAATACAATAAATCTTTGCACCACTACAATGCAACACAGACCTACATGCCCCGTGGTTTGTGGACACTTCTTATAGTTGGTGACTTCAGCTTCTTTAAGGTGCACAAAGCTTTTATAATCTTCATTGATAAGCATGGGATTAACTGTACCTGCACCTACCTTCACTGCTATTCTTAAGGTTGAATGCAATGAAATCCTCATTGCATTGTTACATTATGTAGCCCGTGGCAATAGCTCTGTGCCCCCCATTTTGGGAACCGCTGATATAGTCTTTCTCAGTAAAGTAGATTAGATGTTACCATAGAAAAGCAGGTGAAATGTATATTTTGATACCATACATTTCATAAGAAATTATGGATAAGCAGGTGTCTATAAACATTTGACCATACAGTAGAGATTAATTCATTCATTCATTCATTCATTCACACCCAGTCACTCACAATCTCACACATACCAACCAGGAGGAAACCTACTCAAACACCGGGAGAACACTACAAAAAAATTGCATAAACTACCAGTTCTGTGTCTGTTCCAATCTCATACACTTCCTTGGCATATTTCATTGTCAAGAGGATGTAAGCAGTCAAAGATGCATCATCTTTCTCCTGTCCAACTCCACCCTGAGGACACAGTGTGTAAAAGCTGGTTTTATTACTGCATTGAGAATAGTCAAAAAATAACGTATGATTTTATGTGATTTTCTCAGTACTTTCTCCTACCTTCATCCCTTTGTCATAGAGTGGATTTGGATCATCCCATGCTCCATTCGCTTTCTGTTTGGACATCAGGTAGGTCATAGCCTCCTGAATGTATTGGTCTCTTACAGCAATAATGTCCCTTGCTCTGGTCAGCTCCTTAGCTATAAAGGCTGTTAACCTGGAGCGGTCAGTCAGAAACGAGTTAATACAATATGTCCACTGTGTAGACACTTCTGGACATAGACATGTTTGACTTGTTATACATACAATTCTATAATCATAGAAGCACAGTATGAAGAGAGACACTGTGGATCCTACATGAGGTCACCCTTTATGGACCTAGCCTAGATGTGAAATCCTGGACACAGAGTGTAATTCACTTTAACAGCACTGTCCTGAAATGGGGAGAGGTTACTGAAAGTTACATAATGCAGTTTCTGCAGTGCTGAACCCAGAGTAACAGCAACAGAGGCTCTATCCTCCCTATTACAGGTCAGTGGAGCATCACAATCAGCTGTATTTTTGAGTTAAAAAAAATCCTTTCAAGTGCTCCTTTATATAGTTTGATTAGTGATTAAACAAAGTAAAAATAATCACCAGTTGCTGCTGGGTGTTTTTAGGAAGGCCCCATAGGATCCGTCATCTTTCTTGTAGGTGAGAACCCGGTTGTATCCTGTTGTGTAAAGGGCGTGTTACTTATAAGATCCATTCAGTGGTAGCAAACTCTGTTATTTAACTCTTTCATGACACTCACCAGCGAGGACCATGGCCTGGGCCTCCTCCCTGCGTTCAGCCTTCAGGGACAGCCACTGGTGCGTGGCGTCCAGGTACCTTATGGCATTAATGGCCGGCGACATCTTGACCATGGTCTGCTCTGCACAGCCCGTGGGCAGCTGGATGAGGTTGTCTACTCCCTTCAGGTTCAAACAGTTATCCACAGACTCCCCCATCACTCCACCTGGAACCATACACCAGACACTTTACGGTAATAAAAGCAAATGCAATGTGTTTTTCTGACCACTGTGAGGTGAATCTGAAGGGAACTGATTGACTTTCATTTTCCAAGCTGTACTGCCTGGAGTTCTACATATGTCAGGCTCGCTCCTGGCACAGAGGTCTTAGCTGAGGCCTTCACTGTTACTCTAATGAACTTCACTAATGGAGAAACCGCAGAAGGGGTTCCTTTTAATTGAACCAAACCTGCCAATTGTGGGCACAGATTTTTTTTTCCCCAGGATGTGGTGCCTGGAAGTTTTCTGAATGTGAAAACCAGACAACACAGTAATTGGGACATGAAATACAGACATGTTTGAATATTTTGTTCTAGTGAAGATTTGAGAGCAACTTGGACAGCAAAGACAATATTTAAAAAAAATTTTCCACAAACCCCTTCTGATAAAAAACTGAGCTTATTTTGGACAAACTATGAGAAGAAGCTCTTCTTAGACATCCAAGACATCTCTGTTTTAGTTACCGAGACAGGAGACTGATTAATTCACCAGGAGTCCTGTGTGGTCACCAGAAGTTGAAACCCTCTCTCAGTTCAATAGAGTAGAGGTCTGAAAAAAACTTATCACCGCCTTTTTATCTATGAACTGACTAGTTATGAACAGCTGCTAACACAAACACACTGGAAAGCTTAAAATACTTGAGCTTCCTTGTAGCTTGAGTAGGTGATTTCTTGAAAAATATTAATTAATTCATTTATTCATTGTCTGTAACCCTTATCCAGTTCAGTCGCAGTGGGTCCAGAGCCTACCTGGAGTCATTGGGCGCAAGGCGGGAATACACCCTGGAGGGGGCTCCAGTCCTTCACAGGGCAACACAGACACACACACACCCCTACGGACACTTTTGAGTCACCAATCTACCTACCAATGTGTGTTTATGGGACTGTGGGAGGAAACCGGAGCACCCGGAGGAAACCCACGCGGACACGGGGAGAACACACCACACTACTCACAGGACGGTCACCCGGAGGAAACCCACGCTGACACAGGGAGAACACACCACACTCCTCACAGACAGTCACACGGAGCGGGAATTGAACATACAACCTCCAAGCCCCTGGAGCTGTGTGACTGCGACACCTACCTGCTGAGCAACCTTGCCGCCTTCTTGAAAAACAGTTTTTCTAATATTCCTTAAAACACTCTTTACATTCAAATAGCAATCAGATTAGAAGTAAATAAATGCTCTGATGGCATAAAAAAAAGATTATAATTTTGTATAAATTGCCGTAATTTCATTCAGACCAAACAAAGTGTCTGGATGGCATACCTTCCTGTCTACGACCTTACTCATCACAGGATAAAACAGGAAAGATACATTGTCTGTTTCTTCATGCCTTCAGCTTCCATACCAGCTCACCTTTAAAGCTCATTAAGGTTGTGGAATCCTGCCCAGGGACCTCATCTTCAGGGGCTGGAATTTCAAATTCCAGTTTGTCTCCTGTAGAAAATTAGTTTACTAACATTATTCTCCTAGTTCTGATTGCAATGGTTATTGTGTTAGTAATAGTAATAGTGGTCTTTGTTGTGTCAAATATAGTCTCTGTATAGTCATAAACAGTGGATAGAAAAAAGTCTTACTCTTTGCTTCAATGTTATGCTCTGTGTGGATAGAGACCAGTTCACCTTCCCCCTAATTTGAAAATCAAATACACAGTTCATTCGGCAAAATGCTTTTTTAAAATTTCATTACATCTACTTGAATGATTGTCACAGTCAGTTAAATCACAGGTAAGTTACAGTACCACGACTCTGAGCTCTTTCTGTATCATGTCTCGGATGCTGGGTGAGGCGTAAGCCACAATGGAGATGGGGATTTTGGCGATGATTAAAGGCACCACTGTGAAATAAACCGCCACTGCAGACTTTGCTGGTACTGAGACATCCTGCACCACATCACCTTCACCAGCACTGCACAGACCCTCAGCCTTCCGCATCTTCACCTTCACCTGGAGGAGAACAGTGTCAGTATCAGAGACTTAGTTTTCAGGTGAGCGTTTAAATGGTTAAATAAATGAGCATGATGTAGTTGCCATTATATGTTAACAGGCTTTGTTATTACATTACCAAGAGGTGGACACCAAACTACAATTTTACAGTATCATTCAGTCACTCACACACTCACACAATTTACTCTAGAATAATTTCATCATGGGCTTACTGAAACTAAAGGTGTTGTAGATTCATAATGTGATCAATCAAACAATAGCATCACTATATAAAGTTATTACACAACTGACATAATTGACATTGTTTGTTGGGCTAAATCTCGGGCACCCCACAACCTTCACCACCCCATATTTTGCCTGTTCTTCTTTTTTATGTGTCACTCATTCCTACATTCATTAAATATTTTGGATGTCTGGCATTCCTTATATTCTCTACCACCATGTTGAAGGCACGGTCAGAACCCTCTAGTTGCACATGGAGAACCATTAGTCATCAGAGATCACGAAGGGCCTTACTTCTAAATCCTGCTGCTTGTAGTTATAGATGACAGCTTTAACCTCAATCTGCTCGTTCCTCTTGACAGAATATGGCAGTTTAACAGACACAAAAAAATCTTGGAAGACTCTTAGAGGCTTGGGATCCGCCACGCAAAAACCTGAAAGGATATAACACTGAAATGAATTTCCAAAAGTTCAAAGATAATGGCTAGAGTTGTGACTGAGCTCAGGCTGGGTACCTTTTGTGGGAGAAATGCCCACCGCTTGGACCTCCCACGTGGTGATAGAGTCAGGAGCAACAGTGGAATACCTGGAAATGTTTGAGACCCAAACTGCTATAAATGTACACTATAGGGTTTGCACCAGAGACCCTTCCCTCTTGAACACAACATTAAGCCTTTTTGGTAACACTATAGAATAAAAGGTCCAACATAAATAGTAATTAAAAATAATGTAATACCTTTCATGGCAAAGCAGACTGCAACTACATTGTTACTTGATATATGTACAGTTTTTCTTTTTCTACTAACTCATCCTACAGTTTTCAATCTCCAGAAATGAGTACATGCACTACTAAAATGATCACTCCACAGAGTGAATTCCCACCCACTGATGGCACTAAACTCAACCACAAACCCACTGATGAAATACTGATTTATAATGTCATATTTCCTAAAGTCTTCTCAAAGGTGAGTGGTACCTGACATTTCCCGAGATGTTTGGCTTTAACAGAACCCACATCCATGACTGAGGAAAATAGCTACGGAGGTGGATAGAATCTTCTTGGAACAGATCCTCCTCCTCCTCAATGCCGCTGAATGCTGCACGGAGCGAGGGAGGAAAGTGAAACAAGAACATCTGTCAAATTGATGAGTTCCCCTTTATCTCCATTTCAGCTCAGATAATAGCAATCACACACTGTCTGTGGGTAAAACTACAGCAAAATATTATTGACGTAAATCAGGAAAGACGGGTAAACACAGCTTACATAAGCTCACATAAGAAAAAAGCCTAGTCACGATAAATTTTCATAATGCCTGCTTTTATAAACTTTACTGTTTCCAACTCAGTTTAACAAGAACTTTGTAAATCTGAGCTCAGATGTTTCAATTAGGAGTCTAAAGTAATACTGTAGAACATGCTCATGTGAGACTAAAATCACCAAACTTGGCTGAAGGAGTATAAGGTCCCCCAGCATTTGGCTGTGGAGCAGGGTGACTTGATTCTCTGGAGTGCTGGTGCTCATTCAGTGCATTTAGGACGAGCTGGAGTGGTGTTAATGTTTCACTTGCCATCCAACACCAGCAGCTAACACTCACTAATACACTTCTGACTGACTGCAATTAAATGTGAAAGTCATTTTTAAACTCTTGACATATGTGACACTGTTCTCAATTTGCACATTTTCTCTCTTAATTATAGATCCAGTTTTTTAGTTCTTCAAAACATTCGGCCCTATTTTAACACCGTGGAATAGATATTTACTTCTTCCCAGCATGCGTTTCCTGCCCTGCAGTTTGTCTTTCTTCCTCCGGAGTGTAGCAGCCTCGCAGCACTTTTTAAAAGCTTGTCTGCAGTCCTCCGGCTGGTGTTTTGTCTGCTTCAGTCTCTCTTCACAAGAATGTAACATCAACCCCCGCTTCATTCCATCCTCACAGCACTTCCGGGCGGAATGCCTGAAGCTGTTGACTGCAAATAGCACAGCCACATGTTTATTTTTATAAAATATATACGCAAGAATATTTTCATTTCTTTCCATAGCAGATCCAGACCTTACCCAGTTTGCTGAACTCCACATCCCTCTTATGCCGGCTTGACTCTTTGTAACACTTATGGTCTAATCAGGAGGAAGAAAAAGAATGACTTGATCACACTGAGCATGTTAATTACTGCTGGGTTTTAGCAGAGGTGGCAGGATAAGTCTAAATCTATACTCAGGTAACCTTTAGTTTAGTTACTTTGGTAAAATACATACTCAAAATTAAAAGTAGTTTCCCAAAACAACATGCATCAATGTGCAGATGAAAAACCACTTGTGCTTAGCACTGAGTCACTTCTAGAACTACCGTAGAATACTTCATACTGAGTTTTCCAATCCTTTTGGGGGAAATGATTCAAAGTGAAGGTCTGAATGTTTATGTGAGCCCAAATATTTACTTGAGTGTGTGTAATATTAGATTTTGAAAATACTCAGAGATGAGACCTGGTGGAGTATGTGTTTCTTCTTCACAGCTGCAGATCAATGTGAGTCCTGCCATTTCAAGAACGGACAGAGAGTCTTCTCCTCCACCCACAGAGCAGGCCAGATCATACGAGTTCATCATCTCAAACATCTGTGGAAAGGTTACTCCGATGTCAGTTCAATTCAATGATCACATTCTTTGACATGCAAAGGCATGGTAAAGCACTGTCCACTCCTGATTTCCAGGGAGCATACAACAATAAATGGTTTCAGATCCTCATTCCTAATTTGAGACCAGGGCTGCATTGTCCATAGCTTGTGCGGTTTCCTTACATAAGCATGGACTGAAATGAAAAGCTACAGAGCGGCTGCACATGACCGTAAGTACACTATATTCAATGTAAAGCATAGCTCAAAAGGGAATAAACATAAAAGAGGGCTGTGGAGCCTCTGGAACTGCATGCTCTGCAGTCACCTACATCTAATACCTCTGGGAAGAACTGGAGTAATATTTGTGATCAACTAATCATCCAACACCAGGATCAAATATCTGTGTGGCTGACTGCCGTCAAATCCTTACAGAAATATCCAAGCACCTACTACATAAAAGAAGCTGTAACTACAGTAAAGAGAGTCAAATTTCCTAAAAAATGACTTCATGTTATGTGTTTACTGAAGTAATTTTCCACATTAGCATCTAGTAACCGTATTATTATGGTGTTACCTTCTGAGGGCTCAGTTTGTTCTTTTTGTTGAGGATGTACACAGCTGAGTCCACTGCAGACAGCGCCACCTTGCTGTCCAATTCAGTTGTGACAGACACCTCAAAATGCTCCGCAGGTCTCAGCTCATTGAAAGGAGCTATTTCTATCTAAAACATAAACAAACACACGACCAATAATGTCATTATTGACATTATTGACAATATCATTTCTGGAGATGAATTATGGCAAAACATATCATATGGAGTTTTGAAGGATGTTGTGTAGTCTGTCTGTACTCTTTCTTTGCAGACATCTTTCACATCCACCCACACAGAGTCGGCCACTATTTTGTCGCCATTGTAGTAGTAGGCCACCAGGCGGAAAGAGGGCACCATGTCTGCTGAGAAGGGCAGGCTTAGGGAGGTCAGGTCAGTCCTCTGGACTCTGCCGACATCCAGCACTCTCCCTTTGCTCACAACCTGCATAAAGAGATGATAACAGCAGTCAGAGCTCTAAACCTGAAATTCTCAACCAATGGGCCATGGACTACAAGTTGTCTGCAAAGCTCCCTCTTGTGGTCAGTAATGTCCCGTGCTTAATTTAGAATATTCTTTAGTTTTAATTCAAAATATGCTTTGACATCAGGTCAAATCTGGTGCATTGTATCTATATCTATATATATATATATATATATATATATATATATATATATATATATATATATATATATATGCATTGTAAATACATATACAAGAGAAACACCTGTTTACATGTGTTAAATCGGACAGATACCCAAGGAATTACCATGTAATAGATGTGTGAAGGCCGTGTTTTCCCAGGTGTGGTTATGTCTCTGAGTGTGACTCGCAGGTTTTGTCCAGGCTGCAGGACTTGATGCTGAACCTCCACGCTCAGGTAACTGCCGTCTACATGTATGATAGCAGTGGAGATTATGTTAGCACTGCTAACAATGAGTTCCTCGTCTCCTCCCTCAACAGAAACCTGCCAAAAGAGTAAATTGAAGAGTAAATAGAAATCTTCATCCTGCTTCATAAAAACAGCAAAGTGTAAGAACAAAACAACTAGGAGTAAATATCTGGATTAAAAAATAGATCAAGGATTGAGAGGAGACCTGTTTGATCTACATTCAAGGACTTGACACAGTGCCCACACTTTATTTAAGTATAGGTTATGTGTACCTTTCCCCCATCCCTGGTTATTATGAGCGAATTTACCGTTATAGACATAGTTTTAGCTTCTTTTGGCACTGGAAAACTGATGGCAATGTCTCCCATATCGTTCCCTCTGCTCTCCTCAGTCAGAGAACTGCTTGCTGGTCCAGCTGGGTTTATGATGATTGTGGCATTTGTTCGTAAGTGTGGGACTCTGGAGCCGTCTGGGTAGGTGGTGGTGCCCTGTAGAATAATAATACAGAGGCGGATATTCAGGGAGTTTCCTGAGTTCATATTCACAGTACTTACTGAAAAGAAAAAGCACTAGGAGAATGTAACAACATTTACTTTATGGGTTGTTTTTTCCCGGCAGAGATTAGGTTAATTTCTGGGCTACATTTTCTTTCATCCAAGACTAAGCTTAAACCAGTGGTGAAAGAAGAGAAGTAAAAATAATGTTTCTCTTGGCTTCCGGTGCTCTCAATGTAGCCTCATAAAACCTGATCTGAACACTTACCAGGATGGAGAAGGTTCCTCCAGGAGTGAAATATATCTTTGTTTTTGCTAAATCAACACTATATGGAGTGGCCACAATCTTCACTGAGGAGCTTTCAGCTTCTTCCAGATCTCCGCCTGCAGTAAACCAAGGGATAAATATCAGTAGATAACTAGTATATCTAGAAATTATAGTGTTTGCTTCTAGTTCAGAGTGTAGTGTGTGTACAGTGCAATTCAAACATTTGGAATCATGGACAAAGTTGAAAAATCTCAAAACGTTTAATAAAATAATAATATTGTGGCAACACCTGCCTCTAGGTGGTGCAGGGAACACTCAGGAAAGCTCCCAGAAGGCCTAGCAACTACTTTTTTGGCTGTTTTAAGTTGTTTGTGTGTTTCAGGTCACATATTGAGGGGTGCTTGTGTGTGAGTGATTGGTGTGTGGTGAATGATATTATTTTTATTGTAGAGCTACATGCCAGAGCAGCTGAAATAATGGATGGATAATGAGTGTAGAGACAAGAAGGTGATCATAGTGTTATAGCAGGTCTGTGTGCCTTCTAATCATTATCAATTAACATCCTAAAGGCCACAGATTGTTTAGTGAGAGTAATAAGCATGATTAAATGATCATCTTCTTGCAGGAGAGAATGCAACTCACTTGCTTTTTCCAGAACAGTTACAGCGATGTAAAGGTAATGTCCCTCTATATTATCCTTGCTCTGATTCGCTGCAGCACTCTGTAACTCTGTAGTAAAGAGGATAAGGTCTGCATGGCCATCATCAACCTAAAATACAGTCCAAAACAATCCAATTCAACTTATATAACTGTGTGTACAGTTCAATGCCAATGACAGCAATAGATTCACTTTAACCCTAATTAAATTAGCTAATTTAAGGGGTGTTCACAAACTTTTGGGCACGTAGTGTAACTGTACATTAAAGAATATTATTTATGCTTTAATAATAATAAAAAAACACTCCATTATAGTGATATGTTATCTATTATAATATTGATACTGTTATCAAACTCTATATTGTCTTTGAAGTTAGGGATAGGGTTAAGGTCAAGTATCTGCAGTTCTGGTATCAGATGAAGAAGTACACTGAATAGGAAAAGAGTATAAATTAAAAAAATGAATTAAGCAGTTGTAAGATTGTATTTGTATGTAAAATAATACTGACATTACATCATAAAATATTCTATTTGTGTAAATTGAGATGTCTTACTTACTGTAACCTGTTTTTCTATCCCAGGTAGGTATGTCCTTTCTCCTTGTTCATTAATCAGTCCAAATCTCACATATGCTACACCGCTCACACCTTTACCGTATGTGTATCTGTGGATACCAAGCATATATAACTCACATGGCCTGCTAACTACTAACTGATGATATTAGTTTCTATGTGGTAGAATACAGAATCTTACCTGGCAGAGATACTGAAAGAAAATATATCATGGCTCACAGTGTGGTAAGGTTTGGATGCCTCGATATTGACCTCAAACAAAGGTAGAACTGAAGACATGGGGAGGTTAGTTAGTGACACATTTAATATAATTTGGAACATAATTTACATTTTTGTTTTTTTTTGTTTTTTTCATTATATTGTAAAAATGAGAGAAGTAATTATTTGTTTCTTGTATGAAATAAGTGAAAGAAATCAACTGAACATAGTATCATTGCACTAATGTCAAAAAAAATAATAAAAAATACACAAAAAGCATGCATTTTATGGGAGAGGGACAAACAATGTTTTTAAATTAAGTTTCCAAAATTTTCCCAAACAAAAAGACAAAAAAAAAACTGAATTGGAGATTTAAGGTTTAATTACAAGGCAGTTGATATGCTACCTGATATGCTATTTTGAAACAAAGACCCACAATGTCACTGTAAAAAGCACCTAATAATCCCCCTTTGGAGCATATAATAAAATTTGAGTGAGTGAGTGAATGCATGTGTGTGTGAGTGAATGACAAGCAGGTTGAATACTTTTCATCTAAACATTACATGAGCAATATTTTTCTAAACTTAAACTGCAGAACTATGCACATCTGCAGTCCCACTGACCACAGCAGTGTTTACACAACTGTGGTGGTGTTGATTTATTCTGTGTTGTGCTGCTATGAGAGATTCACAATGCTGCTATAATTGATTAAGACTCAAAGATTTTTTTTAAGGCTCAAGGAATTGGCCAAATCCTCCTAGAATTATATAAAAAGTAATATTTGAAACTGGCAATGGTTTTAAACACTCAGCTGTCTTTTATTTTAATTACACAACAAATATGACTTTCTTGAATGAAAGTGTCCTAGTATTTTGCAATCCACTTCATATTTATGACACTCACCATATTCTCGGATCTCAAATTCCACTGAAGTTTCAGACTTTGCAAAGTTAGGAAATGAAGCAGTAATTTTCCAGTGGCCAGCCCTGAAAAACACATGGAATTCACTTCATAATTAAAGCCAAATCATTCATTCTTTA
Source organism: Hoplias malabaricus (assembly GCF_029633855.1). Taxonomy (NCBI): domain Eukaryota; kingdom Metazoa; phylum Chordata; class Actinopteri; order Characiformes; family Erythrinidae; genus Hoplias; species Hoplias malabaricus. The sequence goes on along the minus strand of NC_089800.1, from coordinate 26,895,246 downwards.
ATTTATAATGACACTATTTTGAGCTTGTGGAAAATTCAACAGCAATTTATGGTACAGCCGTAAATGTGTAAATATAAAAAAATAATTTGCTACTGTGGGAACCAGTTCTGTTTGTACTGTGTGAGAATTCCACAATGTAGGAATGAATAGAAACTGATAAAAAATGTTAAACATTCATCTATTGTCTGTAAGCACTTATGCAGTTCAGGGTCGGGGTGGGTTCCAGAGCCTACCCGGAATCACTGGGTGCAAGGTGGGAACAGACCCTACACGTCCTTCACAGGGTGACACACACTCACACCTATGGACACTTTGGAGTAGTCAGTCCACCTACCAACATGTGTTTTTGGTCCGTGGGAGGAAACCAGAGAACCCGGAGGAAACCCACACAGTCAGGGGAGAACACACCACACTCCTCACAGACAGTCACCCGGAGGAAACCCATGCAGACACAGGGAGAACACACCACACTCCTCACAGACAGTCACCCGGAGGAAACCCACGCAGACACAGGGAGAACACACCACACCCCACACAGACAGTCACCTGGAGGAAACCCACGCAGACACAGGGAGAACACACCACACCCCACACAGACAGTCACCCGGAGGAAACCCACGCAGACACAGGGAGAACACACCACACCCCACACAGACAGTCACCCTGGAGCTGTGACTGCGACACTACCTGCTGCACCACCGTGCTGCCCTTAATTTAAATATATTTTATAATAAATTAATTAAAAATATATAACTATATATAAGAATGTATATAAGAAACCCTCTCTTGTAAAGTTGTCCTTTGGGGAAAAAAAAACACTTTTATCTAGCCTAAAATGTTTAAATCTCATTAAAATGAATAACTCACTTACATCTCAACATCTGGAATAGTGATACCCCTTTCCAGGATTTGGTCTGATTTTATTGTATGACTGTAAACCTGAAGACCTTTGGAGTTCTGTAGAAAAATATCAGTTATTCTTCAACCAATGTACTAATATAGCATTACATTGTACTGTGCAATGGTTAAAAATAACCCTTCATTTATTTAGTCTTTCAGTCAACCTGGTCAAAAAGTAATTAATTATAATTTAATGAAATAGAATAATATATAAGTATAAGGCAAATCCAAAAGCATATTTATCTGTGAATTACACTGAATAATCAACAACTAATATAGTATCAAAAAAATGTAGCATACAACGCCTCCACACTTTGGCTTTACTACAGCCTTACTCTCATCTGGAGACTTATTTTCAGTTTTCCAATGATATCTGCAAGAATTTATTTAGGAAATTATTTTTTCTTTCTTTCAGCTTCTAAAAAAAAATTAAGTTCTTTATTTTCAATATTTTATATTTTTTGCTATTTTCCTTTTTCAGGAAGAGCTTCTTGAATCTTCCATGTCTTTTCATACCCATAGTATGGAGCTCCTCACAGTGGAAGGATGTACACAAACAAGAATTTTTGGTTTGAAATATGGCTGGAATTATCTCCAATCTCTCTGATTGCTTTATTATCTGTTTATCCGATGGTGCTAGATCTTGACGGGTTGTTAGGAGTCCAATTGGGGACCCCAGTGTGTGGCAGCGCAAATGCTGCAAACCCCCTCTGTCCAGCTTTTAGGGGCTTGGGATGCACACACTTACTCAAAATCTGGTAAAAATATATTAAAACCTTCTGAACGTTGTGCTTAGTGGCCACCTTGACTGTGAATAATCCTTGACCACCTTTATATTCCCAATACTCACAAATATCTGTAGTTGTATTAGTTCATCTACAGGCAGCATGTAGTTGTCAAGAGTGAAGACCCTGTATTTTACTGAAAAAAAGTATATTACATGATTAAAAAGCATTAGATAATGCAACAAACTTCATACCACTCTTACAGAACAGCATTCTTACCGTATTCTCCTGGATTATAGATGGGTTTGTCTGTTTGGATGAATATATACCCCTTTCTGGTGGACACAAGGATGTTGGCCATCTTCTTATGTTTAAACACATTACTCTCAGCAACAAGTTGTAAGAAATCTCCAAAATTCTTTCGTAAGTCTCTTTGCTCGGGTAGGTTAGCCTGCAGGGGCAGAGAATCATTTTATATGGAGGCTGGATTTGCTACATGAAAGTGTACAGAATAAATCAAACCCTTGCTCAAAATACTTGCAAAATATCATGCATGAGTACTATTTAATCATTAATAATATTGTGGGACATTCATTCATCATCTGTAACCACATATCAAATTCAGGGTCACAGTGGGTTCGAGGCCTACCCAGAATCACTGGGCACAAGGTGGAAACACACCCTGTAGAGGGCGCCAATCCTTCACAGGGTGACACACACACATGCATTCACTCACAACTATGGACACTTTTGAGTCACCAATCCACCTACAAACTTGTGTTTTTGGACTGTGGGAGGAAACTGTAGCACCTGAAGTAAACCCTTGCAGACACAGTGAGAACACACCACACAAACAACTCCTCACAAACAATCATTCGGAGCGGGGCTCGAACCCACAAATCCAAGTCCCCTTCAACTTTGTGATAGCAACACTAATGTGCCGCCCTTGTGGAACATATGGATATATCAGAGATGTTGCTGTTTTTGTTGCTGAAAATTATTTATTGCTCCTTTGCTCGTGGATGCTTGTACATGCCTTAAGGGTCACTATGGCTTGGTACTGGTTACTGCTGTCCAATCTCACTCTTCTCTTTTCTGATAGCACTTGACCACGTATGTGTTGGAAGTACAGATTCACATGGACTTCATCAGTGGCTCCATGCAGTTGGACAGTCACAGTCTCCTCCACCCCCAGATGGATGATGTTTGGAGCAGTTATGAGACATCTGGAGGGTGAGTGGAATAAGAGATGTGTACAGGATTTCAACATGTCCACTTTGAGGAACACTTTGGACTTTGATTCTGGAAGTTTCACTATTGCTGAGTTTAACATATTGGAATAAATTTGCAGTGTATACAGCATGTTCAGTTCAGTAAACAAACAGTGGGAGTTCATGAAAGCATGCATGTGAATTTTCTATTGAGAGAATTGTGTTGTAGTTTTTACTACGGTTAGAATTTGTCATTTGAATCAAGGGTGAACAAATAAATAAAAGTCAGAATCAGTCTAACTGCCCATAAATACATTTGACATATTGTTCGATGATGTTTTACAATAGTATGAAGATGCCCCTCCTGATATTATTAAATCGAGTTACTCACATTGGTTTCTGGGCCTCCGCTGCCAAAAGAATTAAAGTCCCAAAAAACAGGGTTAACATCATGTTGATATATGCTGAGTCTTTCTGAAAGATTAAAAAAGATTCATTCCAGCAGAGGTTAGGCTCTTCTGCAGGTCTTACTCCACAGCTTCAGCAAAATGAGCTGTTTTCCCTCAGAGGTTCTTCAATTTGAAAAAAAAAACAAAACTTTGGCAATGCTTTACTTCAACAGAAGTCACATGACTTACCAGAAACTGACCTCTTTCTGTCCTGAACACACAAGGGAGATGCTCATTGCTGAGACCTTCAGCAAATACTTGTTGTGCAATAGTTCATTAAAGCAATATGTTTTCCAAAGTCAGTGAATAGAAACAAAAAGCATCTTTCATTTTGTGCAAATGTTAACATTAATGCCTTTGTGATTTTAACTATTTACTGATGATATTTACACTACAATTCAAGGCATAGAACAAATCTCTGTTCTATATTGCATTTTTTAATGTCTCCCCAGTTTTATTATTGCAAATATCAGCCATTAGCCAGGAACCCTGGGAGAGTTAACAGCACATGCTTCCTCAATGACATGAAGCGCCACTGTTTCTTTTCGAACTGCTGCTAAATCAACATCATTGTGCAGCTCAGTGTGTTTGAGGAGAACACTAATCGGCCAGTCTCTTAAGCTTACTTATGAAGTTTATAGTGTGACTAGCAGTGCACAGTGGAGGGGAGGGGAGAAGACCAGTCTACCCACACAGAAGCACACACTGAAGAATTTCAAAAGTCAGGTAAGGTCTCATACATTTTGACAAAGTTGGTAACATTATTGTTGTGAGAGTCCGGTCAATGCAGCCAGCCACCAGCTAGGGGCCTGGCCGGCGCAGGGGAAGAGCAGGAGGATCTGGGTCTCAGGACTCAAATTCCCAGAACCCTCAGTAACAATCAGCACCAACCAGCTTCAGCTGTGCAGTGCTGCATATAAAGCCAGGCTCAGATTAGAGGTTATTTGTTTCTGAGCACGCCAACTTGGCATCTCCTTTGTTTGCTGTTTGCGGGCTTGCTGTTGCACCTGTTTAATGCAAAAAAAAAAAAAAGTGTAAACAAGCGCTCCCCTTTCTCCCCTAACCACCTATAAGATTCACACATAAGGCAAAAAAAAAATCTGTACTTTGGTTGATTAGCATAAACCTTAGTAAACTCTAGATAAAAGTGAAGTGTTTCTCGGGCTGGTTTTTGTGATTTAACTGAAGCATTTTCCACTCACAGCATGTTCAGATATAACCAAGTGAAACAAATGATCTAAATTAAAATAAAATTTAAAACTCTGAGACTAATCTATAAGCGGTCGGAGCAGATTTAAATACCGTTAAGGTCAAGTGCAAAAGTCGTTGTCTCCTGACTGTACAGAAAAAATGTGCTAAGCTCTCTGAATAATAATAAAACGGAGCATCCTGAAGGAGGTCAAAACCCATTGGTGAAACATGTGACACTGGAAAAAGCAAAGGCTGAAAAAAAACATGAGCATTAACATGAGCATTAAATACAAGGAGAGTGCCAGGAGGATAATTAGGGACTTGTATTGTATTGTATAAACATTATTTAGACTAAATGTAAGTTAATATGAGTGTTAGGTTTAAGAATTATTTTCAGACCCAGATTTTACGTTGAGTTTAAGACTAGGATCAAGTGTTGGGTTAGGTTTAAGTTCTCATTTGATTAAAGAGTGGTTTTGGTTTGTGAGGCCGGTTAGAGTTAAATTATATGTATGATTTATATTTATATTAAGTTTCTGGATTTAAGGCTGGTTCTTGGTTTGAGATTGGCTTGGGGTTAGGTTTTAGGTTGTGGGAGAGATAGAGATTTGTGGGAAAATTTACATGATGTTTAAAAATGTTACACTGATTGAACAATTCTCTATGGACAAAGCATCGTCAGTGGGCCAGTGTTGGGCAGATATCAGAACACTTTCAGCTCATGAAAACTGCTTTACTTGAGAAACCCCACAATGTGAAAACCTCACAATATCTGAATCTGCATTTCTAATGTATTCCATAAGCAGCAGTCCATTTACTGAAAGACACACTTTTATTATTGTTCTTTTTTATAGAAGACATCTACAGTGTGTAGATTATGAATAGATACAGTACATAGAATTTATTAACACTGACCATTCCCCAAAATCATCCATATTTTGATGCAAATACATATGTACATTAGTTGAGGTGCGAAATGCATTCAGGATGATCATAAAACCAGTGTTTACAGTATACAGAACAACAACAAAAATAGAAGCAGTTGAAAATCAAAAGCAACAAAATCGGACCATGAATTGCATAGCAACTTTTCAAAGTATGAAGTCAATGTTTTTTTTTTTTAAAAGTCATTTTCAGTAGCATTATGTAATAGCTGAGATAGCATGGCCTAACTAAAGTAAGTGAGTGAGTGCATTCATCTACAGTATGTGCGTGATTAACTGTGGCTTGGATATATCTCAGTGCTGACTACACAGATGAAAGCCATAAATAAAAATTTGTAGAAATGTGCATTTTCATACGTCTAAATGAGCATGAGTTTTACTAGATTTGGGTAAACATAAATGTAATAAAATTCAATAAAAGGCATCAGTGTGTCTTATGTTGGTCGTCCCTTTCTGTGGATTGTGTCTAAATTTATACCAATATAGTCTGAGCTAGACTACAATTAAAGGAGCAATAAGTCATTTTTCCCACCAAGAATTAACCAATAATATTTAATGATTATTAATTTAATATTAAGGGTACAAATGTCTAAAAGCTTTTGTGTATATGTGTAAGTAACATAATTGTAATTGAAATTCAAACATTCTCCAATTTTTATGTCATTTAAATTTTTTATTTTATTTCAGTAGTCATATAAAAAAGTGTTCATTTTTAGCACATAAGTGGGCAGCCATACACAAAATTTGTTTAGTGATACATCCAGAGCACTAGATGTCATTATAACAGCTGTCTCATAAAGTGAAGAGGAATGATTAAGGAAAATAACTTATTGCTCTTTTAGATACAGTTCAAAGTTCACCCGCTACTTGCTGGAGCAGAAAGTTTGGCCATTGGGTTCCACATAAGTCAACAATAGTCAGAAACATCTGGTTGCACAAAAATCAAAGTGATTATATGGGACTACTGTGTAAGGCAGTCCAGCTGTCTTAATGTTTAACAATTGCAAAACATTTCATTTGTCAATATAACATCATCCATGCTATGTCCAATGATATTAGGCCACAGCAATCGCTGCAGTTAATCGGGGGATGTACATGTAGAAAAGATACTGTCAGTCAAAATCTGTTTGAACACTTCTTTGAAATACTTAAATGAATTTACATTATAATACATTTTATACACAACAAATGCTTGATTAAAAAACAAACAAACAAAATAATTAAAATAGAATCATGCAAAAAATACAAAAAGAAGATATGAAACAAGAAGGCTAGGTTGATTATGGGAAATGAAATTATACTTTGTTACAGCACATTTGTAATGTACTCTGTAATGGAACAGGTCACAATCTATAAAATGTAGGGCTGGCTGGCATTTTACACACTTTACATACTTTGTATACTTGGTATTTCTGAATGAATACTAACAACTCATGTAATGTTTGAATGTGAATGTGTGTGTGTGTGTGTGTGTATGTGGGTCTCACTTAAATTAAAACCACTGATTTCCTTTTTTGTTTCTTCAAGCTAAACTAAATATAACCACTGCATCATTTAAGGTGACAGTAGTTTTGTTTTATTGTATTTCCAGCAGCTTCCTTTGATTGCTCTTTCTGTAACTAATCTATATTTGGATTTATTGTTAATTTGAATTGCATGTCTTTATGATTCATTACTCAGTGTATATTGTATCTGCTGTGTCATCTGTACACTTTGTATTTTGATAAATGAATGATTTTTTACTGTAATTTTTACTTTAGTTTTTAATCAGGTGCAGGTCCATTAAGTACAAATCCATCCCAGAATTGCACTTATTTATTAGTAGTGTATACTGGTGAAAATACAGATCAGATGCAAGCCTAGTCTTCAAGGTAGTGCTTAAATAAGCATCACTTTAGGGGCTATGGCCCCATCACCTGAGACCACAGGTTCGAATGCAGGTGATACTTAATCTGTCCGAGACCAAAAATCCTAGAGAGGTCCTACTCCCTGTGTGGATAAGATGGACCTCACCACTCCCCTCATCTACAGGAGTTCTAGCAAGCACGAGTGTCTATCAGCTGATGTGACAGATCTGGGCAGTTTGCCTTATCCTCTGACACGCTATACTGTTCGGTGACATTAAATCTGATTCTTGCAGGAAGCGTTTGCCTACACCTTCCAGAGGCTTGTGGCACCATGCGCAATCAGGGGAACACTCACTAAATGAGTGGAATAGAACATGACTAATAATAAGGGAGAGAATTCTGTAAATATTAGGGGTTACACCAAAAAATAAAAAATAATTAAGAATCTTTCAAATCTAAGAGTCTTTAAGATCTATGTAAAATGAATTTGCAACTACACTGTATATGAGACTGCAATGTTTGTGGCTTTAAAAGGTGGCTGAATATCAATGAAAGAAAGAAACAAACAAACAAAAAAACAGTGTAATAATCAAACAATCTTGTAATCTCACATCTGGGCCAGCCCTTTGATAAAGTGACCGATATGATCGCACATATGTTGAAATGATTAGAAACACATAATGTGAGCAGTAAACCACAGCTAAGTTAACCCACTTAGCAACTTAACCTTAAAAAGCAAGCATATTTTATACAGTTCACTGCCTGCTCTCCTGGAGAGGGAGCTTCTAGCACCTTTGGATTCAAAGAAAATTCCCGTGATTAACATCATGGTCAAAGCAGTAGTACACAGAAAGTCTTTCTCAAAAATGGTAAAACAGCAGAAGTGCTTTTGAAGTTGAATGTTTTGGCCAAATCCCATAGAAATACAGTATGCACATCATTATATCAGGATTAAGGGCATGTCCATAACTGTTTAGATGTTTTGAATGTATGTTTGATATGTAGCACCTTCTACAACAATTCTGTTATTTCATCACTTAAGGCTTTTAAAAGACCAGGCATTAATCTCTGTGAAGGCGATGCCGTATTGAACCAACAATTGCTAACAAACGCCAACAAGCTGCCAGTGAATTTTACACTGAGAACTGACAGATCAAATGAACCTGTGTTTTTACTCAAGTGCAGCTTGAGTAAGGAACTATTCTAGAGTGGTGTGAAAAGGGGAAGTCATTGTAAACAGAAAGGGAACATGTTAGAACCATGTTAAAATGAGCACCTGTCTAGAACATTGTGGAACATAGTGAATAAAAAAATGATAGAACACTGTTCATGTAGGAGAACATTTTAAAGCATTTTGAACAGCCAGAGAACATCTTTTGAGTGTGCGAAGGACCTTCCAAAACGATGAGAATATATGATAAGATTCTGAAACACTCTGAATGAGTGATCATTTCTGAACAGGGTGAAAGTGAGAGATCACTCTAGAACAGTGTGAATGAGAAGAACATCCCAAAAAGATTAGATGAGTGGTGAGTCCACATCTACAAGGGTCATATTTATGTCATGTTTTCTTCCTATGGTTTGAAAATTCTCCCATCAACACAATCAATATTTCAAAAAAGATCTCAGTCCACATTAAAACATAAAAAAATTGGCTAAAATGCAGAGAAAAAAATCTATGTTAAAATAAAAATATATATTTAAAATACACATGTGTGCAGGCAAGGCCACATGTTTTAAAAGAATAGTAAGTTACGATCAGTCCCAAAATGGGAGAGAAGTGTAGAGTGGTCTCAATAACTGGAGAATGTTCTGAAGCTGTTAAAATGGACAGAATATTTTAGAACAATGTGAGGGTGAATGTATATTCTAGAACATTGGTTCTCAAACTGTGGAACAGCGACAGTGGAAAAGCAAGAAGCTATAAGTGTGCGGAGCCATGTCGAGTCGAGTCGTGTACAGAAGGACACAAACGGTGGAAAAGCACCAAAAGAATACTGCCGTTCAAGTTTTCAAAACCCATATAATCCTATGTAAGCAAATACAAAATTGGTCAAGAACTTTGTTTGCCAATTGCCAAAGATATGATCAAACCAAGACCAAGCCAGATGTGCTTTTAAAATTACTAATCTAGTCCCGTCCGCTACAGGGCTAGGCTCAAACCTTTCACTAATATCAATCCATCCATTATCTGTAACCGCTTATCCAATTTTAGGGTCGCGGGGGGTCCAGAGCCTACCTGGAATCATCGGGCGCAAGGCAGGAATTTACCCTGGAGGGGACGCCAGTCCTTCACAGGGCAACACAGACACACACACATACACACACACATTCACTCACACACTCACACCTACGGACACTTTCGAGTCGCCAATCCACCTGCAACGTGTGTTTTTGGACTGTGGGAGGAAACCGGAGCACCCGGAGGAAACCCACGCGGACACGGGGAGAACACACCAACTCCTCACAGACAGTCACCCGGAGCTGGAATCGAACCCACAACCTCCAGGCCCCTGGAGCTGTGTGACTGCGACACTACCTGCTGCGCCACCGTGCCGCCCCTTTCACTAATATGGTAAGTGGTAAATAAATTTGCATGTCTACTGTGTACAACTTGTGTTGTGTGTGTGTTTCTGTGATGTGGCTTATATGTGGTACTTGGAGCTTTTGGTTTAACAATGGGTGGTTATTAGTCTAAAAAGTCTGAGAACCACTGTTCTACAACATTCTAGAAAGAAAAAACCTTCTAGAAGTGTATTAATTTGGTAGAACATGTTACAGTGTCATGAATAAAGAGGAAATTGTAACCCAATGAGCATTTTAGTGCGATATGAAGAGGAGAGAACGTTCTAGAACAGTTGGAAAGGTGGATAACCTAACACAGTTACAACCTTCCAGTCTTGCGTTTGTGTTTGTCTGTGTTTATTGTGTCTGCGTTTTCTGGCCTTACATCTTCTTAGTCACTTCAAAGCTTTTACTTGTCAAAGTATCAGTTCATAAATAAGAGGCACTTGCAAAACAAAAATGGTTCTAATGACGGTTCTAAAGTGTCCGCTTGGTGAAGATCTCAGAAAAAAAAAAATGGTCAGACCTCTGAGCTGTCGTTAGTATTGAGGGAATGAGGAGTCATCATGGGCTCAGTGCTGCTGGAGCATTTCGGAGGCTTGCTGCCCTTCTTCTCCTGCCTGAACCGCACCAGCAGAACCACCAGAACCAGCAGGAGTACAGTCAAGAGAACACCTACCACAATTCCAATGATTGTGATGAGGTCATCCTCATCAGTTTCTATGGGTGGCCCCTTGGTAGGATGGACCACACTTTGGATGTTAATATCGGGCTTAAGTTGTCGTTGGTTACTGCGTTCCAGCGCTATGTGAAGGATGTTGGTTCCTCGATCGTTCTCGGTACCAATCTCCTCTGACAGAACCTGAACACTGGCAGATCTTTTGGATCGAGTCAAGCTGTTTTGAAGAGTCCGTTGATGTTGAGTTACTTGATGATACTCCACACTTCTTTTCCCAATGCCTCTGTTAGCATTGTCTCTGGAGCGGACGGTGTAGATGGTGTGAATGTACCACTCCCTGCCTGAAGACACCTGTAAAGAGCAGCAAATATAGTTTGTTTGTTCATTCATTCACTCATTAGTTGTTTTATTCATCTACTGAAGCATCTTTACCCTGATCAGCCTCATGGTGGGTTTGGAACTTACTTGAAATCACTGGATACAAGCCAGACACAGCAGGGACAAGGTGCTATTCTATCGCAGGGTCACTCATACACACACTCACACCTGTGGAGAATTTCACACACTCATTTTACCTGAAACAAGGCGGTTGAGTCCAGTCTAAACCCGTCTGATCCTGGCTGTCTGACCAAAGCCAAAGCCTGAGGGTCATCAACAGCTAGTAGAGCATTGAAGCTGATGCTACCAAACATCCTCGCTTGAGTCTCCGGCTGAGCTTTGTCCTGCAGATAAAAGGCGTTTAGCTTGGCATAAGATTACTTTTAGCAGAATTAAGATGTCTATGTTGTGAAGACACAATTTAGACAGGTGTTATCAGGTAGCAATAATAGTGACCAGAAGGTGACTCGAGAATTGATTGAATGTTGAATATTAGCAGTAAATAAAACAAAAAATGTGGCCTGTGCCAAAGTTCTGGAATATTATAGAGCTTGTGCCATCCCATCCCCTCCTGTGTAGTTATTCATAATCTGTTAATCATTTACTTACGATGATCTTGAACCTGTAAAGCAGATATGGAGCGTCTGCCAGGCAGCCGTACTCATAGTTGTCCGGATTATACTTTGGTACGTATCCGTCAGTTCCAGTGCACAGGAAAACCTTCTCAATCGTACAGAAGAATGAGTCGCCAAGGTTTTGTACAGGATCCACCATAACACGTCCATAGATTATATCACCTGAACATAAGCAGAACTACATCTTACTGAAGGAAAACATTTTAATCCAATATGATAATATTACCATAGTGGATTATAACCATATGGTATCCCCAATTGCCAGTTAATAACAAAAAAATAATAAAAAATCTGTACAGGACTTTTACTACTTATTATGGCTAACATACTAAAATAAACAGCAGGACATGATGATATTGTGTAGGTACGGGTCATACTGGATTATAATGGGAGCATTATGCATTGTAATACAGTATAAATATATTATATTTTTTTACATTATTCAAAAAATAAACATACTGGTTAAACATAACATTATGGCCACCTACACTCACTGTCCATTCTCTCAGCTCCACTAACCATACAGGAGCACAATGTGGAGTTCTACAATCACAAACTGTAATCCACTCTACACTGTAGTCACTCTACATACATTGTTCTTCAATGGTCAGGACCCCAAGAAGACCTCCAAGATGCAGGTATGATTTGGGTAGCGGATCATTCTTAGAGCTGCAGTGACACTGACATGGTGGTGGTGCGTCTTGCTCTGGTATGAGTGGATCAGACACAGCATTGCTTATGGTGTTAAACACCTGAGTGTCACTGCTGAGAATAATCCACCAACCAAAATTATCCAGCTGACAATGTCTTGCAAATATTGATATAGGACTAGAGCATGACCAGCGCAAACTGTGCAGCAACAGATGAGCTGCTATCTCTGATTTTACATCTACAAGGTAGACCAATGATGTAGGTGTGCCTAACAGAATGGATACAGGGATTAAAAATTCAAAGATCTCTTCTGTGTCTGATCCACTCTTACTAGCTCAACACCAACTAACACACCACCACCACCGCAGTGTCACGGCAGTGCTGAGAATGATCCACCACCCAAATCATTCATACCTGGTATGTGGGGGTCCTGATATTTGAAGAACGTAGAATCTGTGCAAACAACGTATGCAGAGCAACAAATGCACTACACTCTGTACCTGTAGAACTACAAAGTGCTTCTGTTTGGTCAGGGGAGCTGAGAGAATGGACAGTGATTGTAGAAACAAGGAGATGGTCATAATGTTATGTTTGATTTGTATGTATACATGTATATATTGTTCTTGACATTTATAATGTATTATACTAGATAATAATGCATGATGTTACTGTTTAAAGGTCTCATACATTAAATATAATGAGAGGAAACTGAAACGTCCTGAGCTTTACCCTCAGAGAATGCAGTGTCACTCTCCTGTCCAAAGCCCATGGAGCCATCTGACAGCCACAAAGTTCTCTTAGACAACAGCAGCATCTGTGTGTTCAGACTGAACTCTGCCGCTACTGGGTCGCTCACCTAGAGGCAGACATTTACGGCAACCATAACATAAACAGCATCATCGATAGTAATAACAGAATTACACAATCTGATGAGTTCACAATGAGTTTTACAGTGACGGTTTATGTTTATGTGATGACCTGTTGGAAGCGAATGTCCAGATCAAAGGTGACAGGATCTCTGGGATTACACATTGGGGGAACAGTGTACTCCACACTGGGAGGAGCTGTACAAGGAACCAGCTTCACTGTATAGGTTCCAGAATAATCCCTCACCTGCAGGAGAACGTTTCAGCAAAAACACATCAGATGGGATTTAATATTTAAACTAATTATTCAAAACACATTATTCTATAACTACTTGCAATATTACTACAACTACTACTATTACCATGATTGGTCCAGTTCTGAATCCTTCCTAACAACTTTCAGTATGAAGAAGTATGGTGAATTAAGAAGAGAAGAGTCTTTACTCACAGCAAAGTCAGAAATGAAGGTCCACTGCTGCATGGGCTGGTTGTAGGTGGGCTCATTCCTCACCAGGCTGAGGTTAAAGGTCAGCCCAGGGTGGTCCGGGCACATAATCATGGAGGTCAGAGGCGAGGCTGTGGAGACAAGTGTGGTCAGGTCTGATAGCTTTGGTCAAACAAAAGACAGGAATAATACATGGTTTAGAGGAAGTCTCCAGAGTTTAGAACTGTCCACAGCATTGGTACAGCACTGGTTCTTTCCACCATGGATAATAATGACATGATTCTCAGCAATGAGCAAGTCATGTTCCTGTAAGGACCTATCCTTTTTGTTCAAGCTAATGTTGGTGTTTTTCTGATTTTGTGTGTGTTTATGCAGTTTTTGTTCTTCTTTTACGTGTGTGTTTCTGCTTTGTGTGCTTTGGCTGGCATTTTTGCACCTATATACTACTGTACTTTTGGTAGGTGCTAACCACTACACACCAGGAAGCCCTGCAGTCTTTAGATGCTCTGACTGAAACAATATTTCTGGCAGAATAAGGCCCTTGTCAAAGTTGCCACAAATGCTTTACTCACCCGGGTGGGAGGTCACAAACAGACCCCTGAAGCGAGCTTCTGTGCGGAAGTTAACAACAAGGCGGCCTAGTTCATTAATCCGCATACTGGTGGGATACAGAGCCCCTGAAAAGTAACAAAAATCACAATGACATAAACAGGCTTTGAAATGCTGTCGTTTCTGTGCCATACATACGATATTTCGAATACATCCATCCATCCATCCATTATCTGTAACCGCTTATCCAATTTAGGGTCGCGGGGGGTCCAGACCCTACCTGGAACCATTGGGTGCAAGGCGGGAATACACCCTGGAGGGGACGCCAGTCCCTCACAGGGCAACTTTTCGAATACAAGGCATTTTAATTTATTTAAATTAATTTTTTATTTGTAAATCTCAAGACTTGAGATTCCATGGGGCATTTATTGTCCATTATTATTATTATTAATTGAGACTTGCCTTGCAGCTCTGCTTCCGGTGGGCTGCCGATGCCATCCTTCCACAAGATGGCGGTGTCGTACACAAACGTGAGCCTAAGCTCGGACTGCAAGTCGAAGTGCTGCCATCCCCCTGAGCCCACTGGAGAGTGGAACACATAGGACACGTGCAGAGGGACACGCAGGGTCACGTACGACTGCACCAGGTTCAGAACCTGCACACACACACAAACAAAACATCATGCTTTTTTCAATACACTATACTATGGACAATACAGATTTAATGATGTATTACTTAAACCCTACTGTTAGTAACGGCCCCTGTGGGAGGACCATCCGGAAGAAACCTTCGCAGATACTGGGAGAACACGCCAAACTCCTTATTATTATAATTATTAATGGAATACCTTTTAAAAATGAGATACAAAGTTAAGTAAATCGTGGTCGTCTGAGATCACAGAAAAAAACAAACAAACAAACAAACCCTGGACATTTGCAAACCTATTAATAATCAGATATTCTGAATTTTACCAATTTAAAGTAAATGACTTGTCAGGTTATTTATACGTTTATATGGTTCCGTATTATAAGGCATACGTTGATGTGGAAATGTGTCAGTCACCCTCTCCACCGCTAGAGGGCCTTTTTGTCCAACTATTCATTCTACATTTATACCAGTGTTACACATATTTCCAGTTATCATTCACATACACTGAGTGCAACTGGCAAGAACAGCATAGTTATTAACCAAACAGTGAATCCACTGACACCCTTCATTTCATTTTATTCCTTGAAATCAGAAAAATAAAACCAATATTAAGTTCTGCAGACATCAGTGATTCTAAATAGAACCCTGAGCATCCAAAAGACCCATGGAGTCCTTACCTAATTCTGTGCATGCTTCTGTGTGACAGAAAACTTGTTGAAAATAGTCCTTTAAAAATTATCCTCTGTAGCACGTCTTAGAAGCTTTGGTAATCTTTGGTTTTCATTATTACTAAAGTTAATTAATAAGAGATAATTATAATCATACACAAGATAAGATGTAAAATATCCTATGCCAATCCATTAGAGCTTCACATAGGGCCCGTCTGCAAAGAGCAGTTTCAAATAATAAGAAATAAAAGGATTTTTTAATACTCCAACAAAGATGATATGAAAGCACATGCGACATGACCTTTTGCTTAACTGTGACAATTACAAGCCCCCTGGTCTTCTGCAGGGTCTCGGGTCACCTCCAGTCACCAGAGAAAGAGAGAGTCTAGGAGTGTAAAGGTCCAGTGGAGAGTGTGATTTTAAATAGGAATGACTTCAGCGGCTGTGGCACAAGGTCCATTCTCACAGAACATGGCCTTTGCACCCAGCCGTCCCTTTATGACACTTGTCTCCTTTAATTAACTGCAGGGAGAACTGGTGGCTGTGGTTTCCATGGTGAGAGCGAATGGCCGGCTGGTGTAGGCATGTGTGTGTGTGTGTGTGTGTGTAATCAGTGGAGAGAGTGCTTTGGGGACTGTCCCTGTCCACCACACAGCAATAAAATAAAAGAAAAAAATAAAACAGAGGAAAGACGACACAGAAGTCCTTTCATGATCCCAGTGTGAATTTACATTCACTGCTGTAGAAAAGCAAACAGTGGGCCTCGCAGGACGATGTGGGGGTCCACAAACCCAGAGTCAATGCCAGTAAACTTCAGCAGTTAACTAGTGCTGTAGTGTTTTGCATTTATTGGCTCTGCTGGGGGGAATCAGGTTCTATGTGCTACACAATATGTCCAGGGGGTTTGTGGACATGAGTGAGTACATCTCTGTTCAGATGCATGCATTTCTCACCCATGTATTCAGTTGTACTCACACAGCTTGTATAATCTCCATAGAAAAGCAATAATCAGAACAAAGGGTCATTCTAGCGAAGCCTAGAGAGATATACAGCCCCTGCAATTTGTCAACACTGCGATGCATTTAGGTAGTGTTAGTGATCACGTAACTATCCATCCAACATCACTACCAGACTTCACTAATGTTTATGTGCATTTTTTACTTTTGAGGCTTTCTATAAAAGAAGAAACTGTTACTGCAGCAAAGTTGGGACACATACCTTATTAATGCATTATAACATGTTGGATGGAGAGGCGTCCCAACTTTCTGACATGTAGTTCCTGAGCTTTCTGTAAAGAAACTGGACATTACAGCTGACCTCTAGTGAAAGCCGACTCTCTGTCAGACTTCTAATGAAGTTGTAAGGTGTTTATGGGCCCTCACTCATCCTCGGAATTCATCAGGAACAATATAAAAAAATGTTTACTTTTCTCCACTCTGTTTTGTGATGTAAAAATGGCCACCCACATTCATAAAATGGCTCCCTGTGGCCACAGATGAAGTGCTAGAAGATGACCAACGCAAACTGTGCAGCATCAGATGAGCTACTGTGTCAGATTTTACATCTGTGTGGTGGACCAACAAGGTAGGTTTGTCCAATAGAGCACACTGTTTAAAAACTCGAACAGCAGTGCTGTGTCTGATCACACCACCACCATGTCACTGCAGCACTACGAACCACCCAGCTCATGCCTGCCCTGTGGTGGCTTACTGAGGGTCTTGGGCATTGAAGAACCAGGTAAAAGGGTCTATGCAAAGCAAAAACGACTACAGTCTGTCATTGCAAAACTACAAAGTGCACCTATGATCAGTTAAGCTAAAAAAGACAATACGTGTAGAAACGAGATCATTTTAATGTTATGGCCGATCTGTGTGTGATGATCATAATGACATATTATAATGGACATGGCTCAGCCAATCAGTATCCAGTACAGAAACTTTCCTTTTTTTCCTTCATTAAAAATGACAATGACACTTAACTGTAATTGCCCACATTAATTTCTATATGCTGTGACCACAACAGGTGGCCAAGCCAAGGACACTGATCAATCTCCCACCTGGCCATCTGTTCCGATGGTCCCTCCACAGTCGCTGAGGAGCTCGGACATGTCGTAGTAGCTGACGAACTCCCACAGACAGGCCTCCAGGTGCAGGTTCTGGTAGAAGCGCAGTGTACTGGCCCCCCTCAGAGTGGTGCTGTACTGGTAAGGAGCTGTTGCCCCAGTGGTCTCTGGGTTGCTTGTGGATTTGGTGATGAAGCCGTGGCGTGTTCTGACTTCGCTGTAGTCCAGAAGATTAGAGCAGCGGTGATTACCCACCCGTGTCCCGTCCGGACTCAGGGTCAACTCGAAGTTAGACAGTGGACGAGTGGACACTACTGGCAGCATCCCTATGAGATCAAATATGAGAGACTACATGGATACACGTGGGCCATTTTTCCTTCATTAAAAATGACTGGCAGAGCTTTAATTAGCCACATTCATTTCATTTCCATACACTGCAACCACAACAGGTGGTCAAGCCGCATCATCCATGCACCAAATATGCCCTCCTTATGCAAATTACTGAGAAACCTTCTCACCGTCTATGTGCGGCATGGTGACAGTGAGTTTGATCAGGTTGGGATGATGAGGGTCTTCGGGTCCAGTGTAGCGCAGTTTGGCGGAGAATGGCTCGGCACCCACAGCGCCCAGCACACGAGGCTGGCACAAACCTGGCAACAAAACAGCAACACAATCAGACTCCATCAGCACAGTCCATCAGAACCAGCCCAGGACTCTCATCCACTTCCGCTGTCGAGATCAATTTAGTTATCAACACCTCAGAGAGCCGAGTGATAAAAGAGTGCAGTTCCAGCTCTGGATCATTTCCTAAGAACTGCATTTGTAGTCATAGTGTCGGAACTGCAGGGGGAATAGAGAGTCTCTGTGGAAGACTCTGTATGGGCTGTCTTCCCAGACACAGCTTAGACCTACTGCTCCTGGAGAGAAATGGGTTTTACACAGAGAAACACCAACGACAGCATAAATTAATCTTGCGCTGCTCAGAAAACTGGCCTTTCAATTAAGACACATTAAAAATGGGATTATGAAATCTGTCAAAAATGATCTTGTCATAAATTTTACTGAGGAACAGAGTTCATTCATACATTCGTTAAAGGCAAGATCACACCCTGGACAGGATGCCACTCCATCACACACTCACCCATACACTCACACCCATGGGCAATTTCACACAACCTGTCCACCTACCATATGTGTTTTTTACTGATTAAAAAAATCAGGACACCTGGAAGAAACCCAAACAGGCACAGGGAGAACACACACAGAGCCTAAAATCCGAGGACTGTATTGTATGATTGCATTGTATGATGGAACAGTTAACTACAGTTCCATTGACATATTCTGTTGCCTATGACAGGCTATAAGGGCAGGGCTTCAGTGTTGTTCACATTATTTGTGGGATGACTGGAAAGGAATGCATTAGTAGCTCATGTGTGCATCACATTTTATTCAGGAGAACAGCAAACAGTTTGCTGACTGCTCATGACTAGGATGAGAACGAGAAAAAAAAAGTCAGCCTGCTATTACTGCTAGATTACACCAAGAGTTTGGCTATGTCTCAAATGTCTACCTCCACACTACATAGTGCACAATGTAGGTCATAACATAATGGTTTCTACACGGAAGTGGTGCATGTAGACTTGTGAATCCATTTATAAATTTCATGAAGTGTACTTGTGCAGGGAGTATGTCACAATTAGGGATTGGGCCGAGCTTCACCTCCATTGTTGTCTTGCCACGCTGCCGGTGCTGGCTGATGCGTGAAAGCAAAAAAGATGCATGAAATACAATCTGATACAAACAACTGAGAAAGTGACTCAAATCTGATTTGAATAAATCTGATTTGACATGTTCACACAGCCCTGAAAAAATTGGGTTAAATTCACCCAGTGTTAAATGCAGGGTCCAAATTTCTCTTCACTATAAATGTTCTAGTGAATGTGCCCTTTTGTTTGATATGCATATGCATTGGTTTCACATGGTTCAGATCAAGGCTAACACTGGATTTAATGGCGCTGTTTACAGTGATCCTCCACTGTAGCTGATACTTAATCCCTCAGCAGAGTGTACAGAGCCTTATCACCCACCCTCCTCAACGCTGATGGAGATAATGGTGCTACTGAGCTCCAGACCCTCATCGCCGTTGGCATTGACTGCTCTGGCTGCACACTGCACCCTGGAACCAGCCTGGAAGTACACAGAGTCCAGCGTGATGCTTTTGGAGGAGGTAAAGAAGGTGTCAAAGTCCACTTCTCTCATGGGGCTGGTGACTCCGTCCGGCCCTGTTGGCGCGCTGACCAGCCAGCGGTATTGGGTTAGGGTGTTGTTTATTTGCTCGTCAGTGCAAATAGAACCAGTCCGGTCAAAGTGGGGATACTTAGGGTTGCAGGCCTAAAGAGAGATAGACAGAGAGAGAGATGGTTTTGAAGATGAGAACAATGATAGTGTAGAAGCTGCAAAGCCTTAATTAATATGCATGGTCCAGTTGTTTCATGGAGACTATAATAGCAATACAGTACTGTAACCCAAAATATAATACTATATTGGTTTTCAATGTTAGCTTGTTCCTGATTAACATTGTTAGTGATACCAGTTGATAACGGCATTATGCAGCATTTTATGCATCCAATCACCATGGAAACACATCCACATACAAAGTTGGACAAGACTGTGTATGACTGATTAAATGAAACAGAAATACAAATAGACACAAATTGAAGTGCTAATAAAATCTATGATAAGACAGCTTCTACACACTGCTGATGTGTGGGCAGCCATCTTGGATTCTGAACTCAGGGTTGGTGAAGCTCTCCACACTTTCTGAGTAGGTAATGTGGGGACTTTCCATTTGAAATTTTCTACTTGGATCTCAGGAATTCAGAATAAACCTGCAATCTTTAGGTGACTGTCCCAAACCTTAGACAGTGGCAGCATTACGCTACATAGTTGGTGGAGTAATTAAAAACTAGCATCTTCAAATGTATTTTTAATAATGACTTCAACATTTTAGAATGTAATATATAAAATACTTATAAAATAATAATAGAAAAAGTAGAAAAGAAAATGGTCTTTTCTAAAGTGTCTTTTTTCCCCCCAAAATGTAGCTTCATAGATGTGATCAAGCAAAGTGAACATAAAACAGCAGGCAGTAAGAAAACACATCATCTCCACAGAAGAAAGCACATCAAAATACAGTCATACAAATTAATACGAATAAGAAGAATAAGAGCAAGCCATGATAGAATTTCTAAATCTCTGTAAGATCAGAGAAAGTGTGAGAGGAAGAACTCCAGCTGTGAGTGATGCTAACAGTAGAACTCTTTAATACACATCTAGACTGACTTTAGTTGAGACTGATACACACTGTGACACAGACGACAGGGTATCCAGCAGCTGGTGGGCTGTCTTGGGCACTGTTGGGTTCATCATAGTGCAGCAGGGAAATGACCACTGGCACAGCGGGGAAGGTCACATCAGCCATGCTGTTCATCTCCTCTATGTACACGATGGCTTTGGTCATCTGCATAAGAACCAGGGTGGGTTATTAAATACACATCATTAAAAATGACAAGGTGTGTATAGTATTTTAGAGTCATACTAATGCAGTGTTAAGTGTCTTGCCCAAGGACTCTTATTATACACTGGAAAGATTAGACCTTGTAAAGCAGGGTGAAAAGCATTGACCAATGTAGAGCTCATCTCACCTTAGCCAATACAAGCCAACCAACCATCATCACTAATATTTTAATGGGTCTAGAATGTAACCCCTACTCCATAAAATTGAGCACCTGAATCTCAGCGACCATGTTCTCATCCGGCTTCAGGTGGACTGTGAACGCTTCTCTCATTTCTCTCACGCCGTCAAACAGAATCTCAATCTCCACTGTGTGCTCTGTGTCTCCTTCTTTAAATTCAATGTCTGTGAGAGGGGAAAGTCAAAGACTTAAGTATGAACACAGAAAATATTTTTTCTTTCACCAGATATTCTCACCTGTTTGAGGACACAGTCTGGGTGAAAAAGAACTGCATACATTGGCCCCAAACGTATGGGAGAATTTGAACCATGGGTACACTTTCATAAAGTTCATAAGCAGGCATGGTTTGTCAATAGAGGGAGCTAGGCTATCACCCTCCCTTGTGGGGAATAAAAAAGACTTACACTTACAAGATTAAATAAGACTACACTTATAAAGGTTCATGATTTTATTACAATCTAGTTATTAATAATTATTAATCAAGTGGTAAACACACTGAAATTCATTAATAATCAGATATAACAGAGATAGAAAGGGTAGCAGTGACCTGTTGTTTGCCAAATAGTGAAACCACATCCATCTACCCTAAACCTCAGACCTCGCCAAATCTGTTAATATGTTTAACCATTTAACCACCAGGTTTTTTAAACTTTGATGATAATGCAATGTATCTTAACATATGAAATGACTAAATACACTTTCTCAGTTCTGGGCTTATTCTTCATCTTGACATTTTAAATAAGTTGTGTAGGTTTATTTAGTTCAGTATCAGGCAAAAAATAAAATCAGATGTTAAATAAACATGATTTATATAATGGTTAACTATATATTTGAGATATAAGCCTGTTACATTTATATAGCATACTTTACCTTGTATCTGAACCCATTAGAGCTGCATTTTATGATCATTTTGATCTGCTTTGATTTGTTTGCACAAACCAACCCACCCTCTGTGAATACAGAGGTGCAAACACCAAACAACTGGAACTGCTGTTATTACACACATCTCAATGGGTTTTATGAGATTGTGAATAGTTTTACAGAGGCTTTTGAGTTACATAAAAGAATCTTATAAGACAGTATGTTTTAAAATGGACAGTCTTGGAATGGTCACTTTAAAATGAAACTGACTTAGTTTGAGCCTTTTCACCCCTAATACAATTGATCTAGTATATATTAGGTATGACACCAATGTACAAATACTTTTGGGGACACTGTGCTAAAAGGAGATAAAGTATACAATCATTAAAGGAGCTCTCATGCTTTATAAAGGTATATATATATATATATATATAAGTTTTAATTGCACTCACCCTCTGACACTGGGTGGTAATCTTCTCCAGAGGACGCTGAGCCATCTTTGGTGTGAACACGAACCACCGACACTTTAGAGGTGTCTCCCACTCGCTGGACAGGGATCTTCACCACAGAGACATGTCCAGACTCAGTGGGCTCACTCACACTGAACTTAGTCGCTCCAAACCTGATAATGGCCTCTGAGGAAGAGATGGACCAGAGAAGAGTGAGATGTCAATCAAATGTAGGGAACCAAACATGTCCATAAGTGCATTCCTTCAGAGCAAATCCTGAACATGTGGCAGCACATCTGTTCAGTGCAGTGAGAAACTGTTGAAACCTTTTAGAATTGATAGATAATGTAGAGTTTGAGTTTACAGTTCTACTAAAGTGGGTTGTGTTGTTGTTGAGCCATGACTTGCCCCAAAAGAACTTAATGAGACTTGAGTGTGTTCTCCTCTGTCTTAGTTAATGACCCAATTTTTCCCCACCATTACCTAACTCCCCCAATCACCCAATGTTACAAAGCTGGGATGAGGATGAGCACAAGCTCCCACTGAGATGTGTGAAACCAGCCAATTCTAACACAACAAGACTGGACGTCTGAACGCTTGGAGGAGAGCATTAACTGACCAGTTCTCTTGTGTTGACTGACAGATGGCTAATATCACAAAGAGTGTTCGGGGATGGGATGTGGGGAAACTGGGTTCTATCCTACACTCACACTCAGAATGCATATCATTGGTTATATTTTACACTCATTTGAGGAAAACAGCTGTGTTTCCAAACATGGCTGTTTCTAATGGTGGACATTTGGTAGGTCTGATATTAAGAAAAGAACAATGCAGCACATTAGCCCATCACTATACAAATATGGTAAACAAACAAATAAAATAAATAAATGACCACAAAACGACAGCAGAATTTGGTCATTATTATTTTTCAAACATTTGGAAATAGAACTAGTTTTACAACAATATATTTCCCTTGTTCCCTATGTTAGGTCTTGTTTTTGATTCTGAACGTCTATTTTTAAATGCTCTAAGCACAGTTTCCGAGTCAAAAAAGTCTCCATGGCTCAGTTCTGTGTTACATGTTCTATGTTCACTGCACTTGACATTTCTACTCCACACTTCCACGTAATCTTTTCCAGCAGGACCTTTAGAGAAGATAAGAATAGACTGAGGGTAAACTCAGCGTAGGGAATCAGAGGTGAGTGGTAAACCACTGTTTACATTCATCCTCCAGCTCGTGTCATAGCCGCCCACCACCAGCTCTTTAATATCCTCAGCAAACGAGAATTTACAGCCAGGAGCTCTTTCAGCCATGTAAGGAAAAAGGAGAGATCTCTTAAACGGGTAGTGAGTCTGTAGGTGAGATACAGTCTTTTCAATCTGGGGCAGGTGTAGAAAAAACATGATAATTAAAACAGTGTTATAGTACTGCTCCTTCATGACAGTTTATACCAGGTAAGTGTGTTAAAATGAGAGAACTGCACTGGTAAATCACAGCACAAAAGGGCTTTTATTCTCATGAAACTGCTGCTAACAGTGGCACTGGAGCTCAACACAACACACTTGGAGGAGAACACTAAGTGCCATATTCTGCTGTTACCTAATCATGGTGAATTACTGTTTACTAATTTTTGATGGATAAATGGATTATTATTTTTAAAAATGTATTAATGTAGTTATTTATTGACACATTTTCATTCTATTACAACAGACCAGAGTGAACATGACAGAAGGTTAAGGTCTTACTATCGGTGTCATCCTTTATCTTAATGATGGTTTCATTCTGAGCTCCAACTGAAGCCCCAAATGGAGACTCACTCCTGGGGCTCCCAAGCACAAGTCTCAATTCCTCCACCTCTTCATGCTCTGTATCATCAACTAGAACCAGAGTACATGGCTTCTCCACCTCCCCTACAACACACACACACACACACACACCAACAATCATTGTCAATTTAAATGATTATGTAGGCATCACACTTACAAAACATGGATCTTCAAAAGATCTTGATTTAAGACAATGGTTCTGTTTAGAGTTCTATATAGAACCACTGGTGTGCTTAAATGGTTAATTGTATGGTGAGATTGGTTTTCATATCGATGGAGTGTGCTTTATATGGTTTTGTATATAACCATTCTGAAAATGTTTCTACGTGGCAACAAAAAGTGTTCTGCTGTTGTTATATAAGAATTTTGTTCTGTGCTGTTGTTATTTTAAGAAAGTGCAGCTTATTCTGTGATAGAACAGTTCTTTCTGTTTTACAACAACGAATATTAGCATCAAGTTAGAAACATTCTTTCAGTGCAATAATGACTAATATGGCCTAAGATTATTGAAAACAAGGATTCCACACTTTAGAATGCCTGTGCAACTGAAACAAAGTGGACCCAATCAATTGTTCATCGGAATTTTCATATCGGATCCCTCAGAGCTAAAGGCAGCAGGGAGGCTGACCTGGTGAGAAAGTGATGACTGACGCATCTGTGTTGGGTCTCTCAGTGAAGTCCATCATGACCTGAGCTGACCCCTGCCGGCTGTAGCAGCGGACACTAGATGTGTAGCTGAGGTCACCACTACGGTAAATGATGGCAGAGATTTTCCCATCGTTCTCGTTTCCTGTGTATATGGCATCACGGAACTGCACCTTCGGCACTGGACAAACAATAGAGACATCAGTACACACTTCAGTAGCTTAAAGCTGGTCAAGGAAAAGACAATTAAAAGACAGACAGATGGACATAGTGAGAAAATACTATACTGTTGCCTTAATTAAGGAATGATTACTGTTCTTTGCTCATCATTCATTCATTCATTCATTCATTCATTTTCTGCAACTGGTTCATCCTAAACACAGTCACAATGGGGACAATGGTGTACAAGACCATCACAGAGCATCACACATTCACACCTGTTTTACACAATCACCCAGTCACTCACATCTGTGAAGCATTTCACACACTCACCCAGTCACTCACACACTCACAATTGTGGAAAATGTAATGCAGTTTATTTGTCATTCATTAGTAAAAAACCTCTTGCATTATAAAATAAATGTATGAAACAAAAGACATAAATGTGATCAGCTGTAAACTTACAGTCGGAGATGGAGTCATTAATGAAGACAATGGTTTTTCCTGGCTCCCCCAAAATGCCATTCATGGGCATACGGAGCACCAGCTCAAACTTCTCTGGACCCTCCAAAATGGGCTGACCCAGGTCGTCCAGGATAGTGACCCGAAACGTCTGCATGTTTACACCCGGAGCAAAGTCCAGGTTCTTACTGATCCCCACATAGTCCTCTCCAGCTGTGGACAACATCACCATAATGAGTCTCCAGTTATAGGGTTTTAACCACAAAACATAAATACGAACATCATATGTCCATAACAACAAAGAAAATCAACAAAGGAAACCACACATTTATTGATAAATATTTTATTACAGCACTTCAAAGCTTTGAGAAAAATGAATAATGATAAAAAATGAAATTGGAAATGCAATGTAACCCTCTTACTCACTCACATATATATTTATATTCTTACAATATGCCTTAGTAACTTGCATTAATAATCTTGTGTATTTGAATCTTATTAAGAATTCTAAACCAGCCACTACTATAGTTGTATTTAATTTTAATATTGATTATTGCTTATTTTTTTACTGAGGTTTTGATGTTTTCACGGATAGATATTTGTTCTCTATGAATTTGATCAATGCTTTACAGTAATTACTTAATGTACAACAATGTCTAATAATCAACTGTGTTCATAAATGTAGTTAATATATATTTTTTGTTATATTACAGCTTTTTAATATCAATATTTCATAGCTGTACAATTTACGTGACACGTTTATGTACAAATCAATACCATTTTATTGAAAACCACCATCAGTCATGCTTGTCCCACCCAGTGATTAATAGCAGAATGGAATAATTAATGTCAAAAAAGACAAAAGAAAATCTTGATTAATCTCAGCAGGTGGAGACCAGGCCTTTCTTCTCCTCCCCTCCACCTGAAACCACAGCTTTGAAGCAAAGTCTGAGTTATTCATTTGCTTGGCTTTTGAGGCCTGTGCTGTTGATAGCGCTCTGTTTACTCCCCCACAACTCTCCAATGCTCCACTCAATGTGCAGAGTTTAGGCTGTGGAGCTTTAGATTAGATACTACAGCAACAATATCTGCCCTTATCAGGGACAGGTGGGCTGAGGAGAGCTCTGGAGAAGAGAGAACATTCACAAAGGAGGAAAAGAAGGTGGAGTCAAGAGGTTCTGAACTCAAAAAGAAGGTGTTTAGGAATCTGATCATCCCACATTTCTTATGAAATTAAGACTACGACCAGAGTTTGTTGCTCACTGCTGCCATGACATTTATCATCCTTTTAAGGAGGCTTTACACTATTCATTAAATATATTTCTAAGGATTTACAAATATGACTGTTAATTCAGGCTGTGTGTGTGTTCATTTACAGTACAAGTGATGGTTCCCCTATTCTATAAGGGTCATGTTCTGGTGTTCCATTAGTGAAATAAACTGTGGATTTTGTAAAATTACTGGTATGTCCAGCTCTCCATTTCTTATTCACTGAAGTCAACAAAGGCTAATGATATTTTTGGGCTGCTGTCAGGGACTCGCGGAGGGCGGACTGACGGAGGCGGACGCATACGCTAAAACACAGATAAACTTTATTTGCAAAAAGCAATAATGAAACAGAGACTGGGACTAGGACAAAAACCAAAACGAGGGAAAGTAGAAACAGACAGACGTGAGACTCAATGACGACGGAGAAACAAAACAATGACAGGAAACGAAGCGAGGCACGGACGAGACAAAATGAGGAACTGACAAACTGATGGGAGCGATACGGCTTAGAAATGAAACAACTGGATACGAGACACAACCAATGTGAAATGTCCGACGAGGAAGTGAGAGAAGGGGACTTAAATACACACACAAATGAGACACACCTGAAACAGATAATGAGAGGGCAGGGTAACAAATGAGACACAAACGAGGAGGCGGAACAAAGGCGGGACTAGGGCAACAACAAACAGAACCATGTGCTGAGAGAGCACATGGCGGGGAAGACAGACATGACAGGACGAGGGCGTGACAGCTGCATTAGATCAGGTTATTTACTTATCAAATGAAATCTAAGTAGATTAGCACGTAGAAATAGCCTTCTTTTTTTTGCCACTGTTTCAAAAATGAGGCCTATATACCTTCTGCAGAAACGGGGTCAGTTTTCCTGGAGCGCACAGTGACTGTTCCCATCTTAGAGAGGTCAGATCCTGTCCTCCACACCCTGACCTCCACATAACCGTCACTCTCATCCACATGGTACTGTACATCCCCGAAATAGAACACTGGAGCTGTGGAAACAAAAAGAAAGGCGGAGTAGTGATATTATGGGCCATTAGTGTCTGGCTCATCAACAACTCTAGCAACAGCAATATAATGGAGCATGCTGGGTGGTCCTGATTACATTAGGATGAACACAGTATAAAGTTGTTGTCCTTTGCGAGTAAATAGTTTGTGCTCATATCTCACTCAAACAAGGAGAGAAAATAAATCTAAATATAAGTTATGTTTAAATGTAATTATTACATATTTTTGTGGCTAACATTATTTTAATAATTATGTAAGGTAAAGTATAGTTAAAAATGAAAACAAATCCACAGGCCATGCAGTTTCCCAGACCTAGTTTAAAATTAAGTTTAGATAAAGGGAACCGTCAACGCTGAATTACTACTTGTTTTTATATTAGTCCCAGACTAACCTTAATCCACTTCCATTCCAGATGTTGAAAGGTTTAAATCACCCAAGGCAAATACAAGATGACAAAGAAATGACTATGTTTAAAAGAATCTCTCTGCACAACAAAGCAAAATGTGAAGGCATTGGGAATGTAGGACAAACCTTGAGGGGTATAATCGACATACCTTTCCTGCTATTACAAGTTAATACAAGTGTATAGTGATTTATTACAGCAGTAATTGTAAACAGAGCTAAATAAATGTAATAACAAGATCTGTCTTGCCAACTTAGTGCTGATGTGATGACATATTCTGACTTATAACAGATCCTTTGTGTTCCTTGGAGGCTCACTTTAATTGTATACAACAACTACAACTACTATATACATTATATAATTATTCTCTTTTAAGTTCCGATGCAGCAGTTATAATGACATCTAGTGGCCTGGATGCCTCAGGGATTCTGTACAGTCTCTCAGGATGTGGGGAATATTGTCCTCTAAAGAATTCAACAAAACCTGTCAAATGACAGCAGTGGCTATGGCATATGGATTTTGGTACAGCTCCACCAATAAAAACAATCTGAACAATGACACACCGGTGTTCCCTGTAGAGGACGTGTTACTGTTTTTCACATCAGAAAACCTGACACTGGCCCATATTATTGGACATAACTCTCTTATATAGTGTAAAAGCCTCAGGGTGGGATTTTGTTGGCCACATTGTGAGATCACCGGCGTAGACTTCGACAAGCTCAAGGCAAAGATCAGGTATGACAGAAGGTCCGGGAGCTGAGATCGATGTGCTAGTCTGGACCTGTCTGCTCACAATTACCATGGCCCAACGCTCCTCTCAACCCAACACACTTCGCCTTCACAGCCCACACTCTGATGGCTGCAAAAAGACAGCTTTAACACTTGGCTTCCAAATGTGTTTTCTTGAGAGATGCGCTGTCATGCTCTAACTCTGAGGGACGCAGTGTTGATGGACTGCGTCCTCGCACATCTCCACTGCAGGAAGCGCAACTAAACCCAGGGAAAATAAACCATGCCGGAGGTCTGCTCGTCCTCCCACAAACAGCAGAGGAGTGGGGTTTACTTCACTGAGATAACACCAACCCTATTTTCCTATAATGAGGGAATGCAGTAATGAATCCAAAGGGTTCCCAAGGAAACATCCATTTTCACTTTGAAATGATTAAACAAACAACCCCAAGGTAAATAAATAAATACATGAATGCATGAATGAATGAATAAGTAAAATAAAATTAAATAAAATATAATATAATAAAAATGACCCTATCTTCTGACTCACCAAAGCAACTTTGGTAACCATTTCTATGAACCAAGTTTTAAAGACTTTAAAAGCACATTGCTAACATGTAATAAACATGGCCAATTTAATTTTTTTTATGTGCTTTACCCAGCCACCCCTTCTTTACAAACGGCATGCTCAGAACTGTTATGTTAGCTAACAAACTCCCGTATTGTCTAACATGATGCTGAGTGATTGGGCCGAGGCAGAGTCATCCTACCCACCCAGGAAGCGCAAGTCCAGGGCTTTCTTGGACTCCTGGCCTTGAATGCTGAAACATCACCTGGGTTTGAACAGTGTGATGTCCTGATGACAGAGCTAAAGCTTAGACTGCTGACCACTCAGATTCACATGTTTACTCTCGTGTCAGGTGGCACCTGAAGACTGGAAGATCTGGTTTCTGAAGCGTGCTGCATACTAATCTAGTCTAGGCCAATTTTAAACAACAAAGTCCTCACAACAGCAAAAAAAAAAAAAGTCTCTACAAATTACCTTGAGGTGCGAATTAGTTTACATTTTTGCAAGGTGTGAGAAAGCGAACACCCGAGGCGAATACATCCTTCAGCAAAGCCTTGGGCCTTGTGGCTAATGCTGCAAACTGCTACAAAATTGTCCTTGCGGTGGCAATTATGTTACAAAGTGCACGCTGCGGAAAAGGGAGCTTTTCTCGTCCGTTTTTTTTTTTTTTTGGCCTAATTCGAGGTGATAGACTTGCGCGAGGCTTCTGGGCACAGCCTGAGTCTTTCCCTGCAGACAAATCAAGCTCTGAATCTTGTGGGAGAGCTCAGGTTTGGGGGCTGATAGCTACTGATTGCCTTTGGCAGTGGAAAGGCTTGATGTGTGAGTATGTGTGGGTCCTACAGTTCTGTAATCAGATAAGGTTAATTCATACAGGAGACAAACAGAAAAGTTTCACAGGGATACGGCACATTAACTCAGAAGCAAAGCACCGGATCCTTGGGTTTGCCCATGCCCAGATTTCAACCCTTCACTGCCCAGGTAGAGTTACCGGAGTGGCAGGCAACAAAGAGTTCAACTTTATATGACCTGACTCACATTCAGATTATGGCTAAGGTTACAATTCTCTATATTTATTCAAGTAGATGATACGTAATGACCAGTGCTGTTACTTTACGGTCAGATTTAGGCCAAGGTCTTTTTTTCTACTTATCATCTGCTCTAGCTAACATATTAATATTTAAACATAATCATCAACTAGGGTTTTAATGGTTTAGTTGATTGGAGTTTTGCTGTTTTTCACACTGATCTCTCACTTTCAGTTACACTTGCTTGCTTCATCTCCCATCTCCCATCGCTTGATTTTACAAAATTGTGAGGATAAAGGCAGGGAATGAGAAGCCAGTCAAACTTGGAGAACACTAACAGCACTAATACAGTGGACGGGGGTGCTATAATGTGAGATACTGGTATAGTTGTACTGCAGTGGAAGGTCATTACACCAGTGCCAATATGGATAGAGTCAGGAAAGAGTCATGGTTTATCCACTGTTTACAACAAGTTCAGAACGCGCCTCAAGTCACACCGACCACAGCCCCGGAAAACAAACAGGTGGGACTTTTATTTAATTTCAAAACCCCTTTTCTCTTTTTTAAATCAGAAAGCAGATAATGGGTCTGCTGCACCTTAACTCTTTAGATTCTGTAAAGCTTTAATTTGAAATGCTCTCAGACATCATCACATGTCTTACTCTGCTTAAGCATCCCGCATCCCCCACCCCAACCCCACCAACTTGAAAGAGCTGGTGTCAGGATACATGTGTACATGGTGGAGTAATATTTGAAGACCTTTGGTCAGAATGCATTATTGTGCAATATTGAACGCCTCTCAATAAAAAGAAAAGAAAAAAAAGGTCAGGACTAACTGTGTAATAATTGGTCCTAATTCATAGTTTTCTTTATGTTCACTAAGTGAACTCCCGTACACTGCCTGTTTTGTTAAATTCATGCAAACTTTCTATTTTGTACCAGAAGAAAGCTTACAGAAACAGTGCTGTAAACTGCTGTGGTAGAACACAGAGTGGAGCATAGATTTAGACTTGTGGATTATTGGTATAGGTTTAGGGTAAAGAGTTATGTTTCATTGTTAAGGTTAGTGTTAAGATCAGATTTGTTGTTACGGTTAGATTTATGATTAATATTAAAGTTAATGTGTTAGATTATGGTTAAGTGTAGAGTTGAACCCTGTCCAGGATGATGTTTCATGCTGGGCAGGCATCAGAAATTCATTACAGTACAGTACGTGTTGTACAAATCTTGGGAAAGATCTTTTCATCAAATATGGATGAACTCACCTTGAGACCATATTACCCAGAGAGCGAGTCCATTAATTTTTATCTCTTGGGTTCGCAGCCATGAATATCAGGTAGGTTTTGCTTTTCTTATGAGTGTAGAAAATTAAAATCCTTTCCATTACAGTCTCTCCATAGAACCACCACACATTTCTCATGAAATTGCGGAGTATTTCTGAAGTTGGAGCACAAGCAATGCTGGACTCACTGTCAGATTCCAGTCATTGGACAATTATCATAACTTAACACATCTTTGATTTTAATGATCTGAAACAATGAAGGATTGTATTCATTATTAGAATTATACGTAATATCACCTGTAATTCTCAAATGTGAAAAAAAATTAGATTTACAAAAAACAAACCCAATGTACACACACACATACACTTGCATATGTGATTTGTGGGGACATAACATAGACTTCCATTTATCTTAACAACTAATCCCTAACCATAACCCAAACTTAAAACATGTTTTCACTTGCTAGCAGCCCCAACAAGGAAGACAAGTCACCACAAATATGTACAAATGTAAAAATATTTTGTCTCCACAATGTGATATATAATTGGTACACACACAGACACACAGAAATATGTTTTATGGCAGTAAATATACATTTACTGGGAGAAATGGTCAGCCACCTCAGTGCCTAGGGGAGGGCTTGGTGCCTGGCCCAAGGGATTTTTAGCTGTGGATGTTGTGGTAACAGAAAGTGCTGTTCCTTCACTCTGCCCGTCCCCAATTTTTCCTCCCAACATCATACTTTATTATATAAACTGTTGTATTAGCAGCTAAGAGGACTACCTATTATGGTTATAGTCCAAACCACAGAGATCTGCTTCACTTAAACATTAGAATTCCCCTCAGTCCCAGGAGTGGGGCATTTTACATAACAGCCTTTGTATTAATTCTACTGAGGGGTCTGCACACTTTACACTTTGAAGTGCTGCACTGTCCATCAGTACCCTTTGAAATGTTATTCTGATTGCAATATTGAGATGCATCTCCAGACAACAAAAGAGGCCTTGTCGAGGCTGAGGGAGCCCACAAGCACATCAGGAATTCTTTAAGAGTCTGTAAAACCCTTATACCACCCTTGGCTCTTCTTTTGGCATGCATGCTGCATTTTGCATTAATGCTGCACAACTTGTTTTCAGTTGGGAAGCAGGTCGCGCTCTCATGCTCTTAAAAGCTACACTTGCCTACAGTTCATCAGTTCCTATGAGATCGGAGCCAGCCCTGCCTTGGCCCTCCCCCTCCCTACTTCACCACTTTGGAATGAATTCACCTGATGAAAAAAGTGGGAAAATAAGAGAGATAGAAAAGATAGGCACAGGCCAGGGAGATGTCAGCATCTTCATTCATTTCAAAGACGAGCACAAGGTAGTGTGGTGGTGTTGGGGGGGGGGGGGGGGGGGGGGTGTTGGTTATGGTTGCCAGTACGTCTCAGCGGAGTGTTAGGTGTTGTTCACACATTCACACACTCTAACAGCACAAACTTTTCACAGCAATCCCACAGAGCAAAGCTTATCTGTCAAGTAGAAGCCTTCGATGAATCAGAATTGATTTAATCCCATTTTAGACACAACATGCAGAACACGGACATATCTGCATAAACATCAAAACTCCACCTCGTTAAAAAAACAGTCCCAAAAAGTACCCGCCAACAGCAGGACTGCTCCTCCACTGATCTACAATGCTGTTTCACGTGCAGGAGAGGGATTTGTGCCACATTATAGTTTCATTATGGCTTAAATTAATTATATACTGTCTTCTTTCAAGAGTCGTTATGGAGCTGCACTCTTACAAACAACATGAAATATCAATAAGCTTGATTTAAATATTTTCTTGATATAAGTTTGATTTAAATATTTTCTTCCACTTTTTTCATATTTAAATCTCTGTTCATAACTTTTCTCAGAATACTCTCTCAATGCAAATTTTCACCTGATGCGCATTGCCCCTGCAATTCCTTATCAACACAGTATATCAGAATACTTTGGATATAAGCTTTCTGTAGGAAAACACAACTTTTTCTTACTTTCATTTTTATCTGTATGTATTCTAAGGTTATTTGGGGCCAATTTCCCAGACTCAGACTGTACCCAAAGATTTTCAGCGGTAGGCTTAATCTTGAAAACTAATCTAGAGTGTTTCTACTTTGTGAGTAGTTAAA
Source organism: Hoplias malabaricus (assembly GCF_029633855.1). Lineage (NCBI taxonomy): Eukaryota > Metazoa > Chordata > Actinopteri > Characiformes > Erythrinidae > Hoplias > Hoplias malabaricus. The sequence continues at coordinate 26,861,214 of NC_089800.1, read as the reverse complement.
ACAATTGCATGAACTAGTTTGCAAAGTACTGTAAATCCAGGTTTGGAAGCAGCCTCATCTGTACCTCATGAAATTGCTCAACTACAAAGCAACATAATACGCAGTGGATCTGATATATGAAGCTTACTCTGAGTCTATAATCACACCCAGTATAACAGGAAGAATAATGACATCAAGCCAGTGATGTACTACAGCAATAAGGCTGTACTTCTAGCTCCCCAGAGGTTACTGAAGTAAAGGTTCAGCCTGTGCACATCTGCTGCTTTTCCTTCAGGTTCAGCTGCAAGGTCTTGATGGAGAAAGTGCTAATAACAGGCTGCCGACTCCTCCAGCTGCTCCAGCTCCTTCCCGCCTCTCCGGATGTGATCCATCGCTCCGGACGGCTCCATAATCACAGCATATTATCCGCAGAGCACTCGCCGGTGATTGACATCAGGCGGTTATTAGCGCGTCTGATCCTCACATACAAGCGTCCTCATGTTTTACAGCTTACCCAATCTCCACACTGCTGTAGTCCTGGATCCTGGCAGAGCAGGGCTCATATGGTAATTACCACAGCATGAGGGGACATGTCTTTACTTCCGCAGTCCTCCTGGATACACAGGTTTACTGTAAATACAGAGGTAAAAGAGTTCGGGGAACCCTGACCACATTTGTAAACATGTCATGATGATTGAACCAATAGAAATGCTCCAAAACTACTTGGAATAAAATCATTTTACATTGATTTATGTTGAAATTTAAGGAGATATTGTTTACTTATTTATTTGTTACATTTTCCCGCCAGTCCTATCAAATATCCAGGAGCAGTGTGGAATGGAGCAGATGCTGTGGATGGAGGGCAGATAATTGTTCTTAAGGCAGGTGAGCAGGAGCCTATGGCAGCCAATCTTCCATCAGCGTCTTGTCGGATAGAGGGCAGTCATTAACTAGAGAGTGCCTTTCTTAGTAGAGCACTTATTTTCACTTAGAATTTCAACAAAACAGATCATCTGACTAGATGTGCCCTAACCTATGCACAGGAGTGTGTGGGAAGCTAACCCCAGCTGTGTCTGTGTGTGTGCTGAACATGTTGAGTGATGCTTGTTGAACGTCTGGTTCTATTCTGAGGTCTGCTTGTAACAATAAATGTATTGGCAGTTCCTTCTAAGTGACTTAACTTGTCTTAGTAGGAAGGCTGTGTTGAACAATAGTGTAGGACCTGGTACAGTTACTAAAAAAGCCCTCCACACACTGACTGACAGACAGCAAGGCCTTATTGACAGGAGCAGATGCTGGAAAACACCCTCCTCTTCACTTCACTCACTTTTACGACAGTGAAATGTGGACCAGGCAGAAATAAAGCTGTTTTACACTCCCATCAAATCTGGATATGTATACGCCAAGCACCGTGTAACTTTATTTATAGTTCTATCCAGATGCCAGCTTGTAGCCTTTTATATTTTACTCGGTGCATTACAAGGGTAACAGACACCAGGGGATTGATCAAGTGTAGCTGCCTTTCTTTGCTCCCATAAGTTCTGCTTGATTATCCACTGAATGCAAGTAATCAGCCTTAGACTTTGTGTTAGCTGAAGGTTTCACTGATACTCCAAGGAAATGTGTGGGAGAGGTATAATCATTATTTATATTTCATACATTTTGGAGGAGCCATATCTGGTGTATGAATGATTTTTGCATAAATTATAAGTAATGGCACCTATACTATATAACACCTAGAGAAATGCAGCATTAGACATCTTGCCCAAGGACTGTTATTAGTATGGAGCAGTGTGGCTGCCATGATTAGGAATCAAACCCCAGTTAACACAACTACAACACAATACACCATTCTATACAACAATCAAACACAACACCATATAACAACACAACATACCTCACAACACTATTCTACACAAAAAAAAAACACCACATCAAACAATATAACACAACTACAAAACACACCTCACCACACTACATAACAGCACACCACAACACCACACCACACCATTCTATACAACAATCAAACACCCCACCGTATAACAACACAACATACCTCACAACACCATTCTACACAACAAACCAACATTACACCACACCATATAACAACACAACATACCTCACAACACCATTCTACACAAAAAAAACTAACACCACATCAAACAATATAACACAACTACACAACACACCTCACCACACTACATAACAACACACCACAACACCACACTACATCACACCACACCATTCTACACAACAAACCAACACACTACACCACACCATATAACAACAAAACACACCTCACCACACTCTATACAACGTCACGACACATCTCACCATTTTACACACAAACCGTCACCACACAACACCATACCACATAACAACACAACTCAGCATGCTACACAACAACACACCACAACACTCTACACAAAGTACCAACACCATACCACTCCATATAACAAAACACAACACCTCACCAAACTACATAACAACACAACACCACAACATACTCAGAACTCCTATACACTCACATCACCACTATACAAAACAACCAATCACCACACCATATAACAACACAACACACCTCACAAAACTACATAACAACACAACACTACAACAAACTACATTACAACAAAACACACCTCACCTCTCTACATAAGAACACCACATCCACACATTTTTACACAACAAACCAACAGCACACAACACCATACCACATAACAACACAACTCCACAGCACACCATACAACACAACCATACACCACAACACAACACCATATAACCACACAACACAACACCAAAATACATAACAACACAACAACCACAGGATACAACACAACACCAAAACACACCACTCTACACAACAATACAAAACCAATTCACACTACACCACAGGATACAACACAACACCAAAACATCCCACTCTACACAACAATACAAAACCAATTCACACTACACCACAGGATACAACATCACACCAAAACACATCACAGTACACAACAACACAAAATCATATTACACTACACCACAGGATACAACACCACACCAAAACACATCACACTACACAACAACACAAAATCATCTCACACTACACCACAGGATACAACACCACACTACGCAACAGAACAACACCACACTACACAACACAACACACTTTACCACATTACATAACAACGCTACACAACACTATACCACACTACACACCACCACACACCTGAAAATAAAGGAATGAATGACTAACACCTGGTAAACTAACAAGGATAGTCCTTGATTAGACTACTTATAGTGCATTAGCATATATGCCTACATTAATCTTTTCAGAAGTACAACCTGGCTGTAGATTGCCCTGAAAGCCTTAGAGTTTAATGAAGACAGTACCTGCCGTAACAGCACTGCTGAGGTCTAAACCCCACTGGAAAGAGAACCAGATTTTTGATGGTGGCTGGAAAATAGAAAACTGATGTCAGTGCCTACTTGACGTTATAAGGAAAATAACTCTGCTGACAAGTCACTGCGTTACTCAGAGCCTCAGCCACGTACTTTCAGCAGTGTACATTGTCACCATAAGCACTGGACGCCTCGGCTGATGAGAGCTGCTCCTGGGAAGTGGCGTCCCAATAAGCTGACGTGCGTCTGGATGCTTAAAAACAGTCGATCGGGTTTCAGGTGCATGCCTGGTCGGCGGAGCTGAAGGAGAGTTGCTGTCAGACAGTAGCTCCGGGCCATGTTTCTCTCCATCTCTCTGTCTCTCTATCTCTCTCATACACACAATTTTTCTGTCTCTCTCTCACTCTTGTTTTTCTCCCTAGCACCACAAGTTTTCACACCAGCCAGGAGTCGAGATTGGAAAAACAAGATAACAATAAGAAACGCACACAAAGAGTGCTTTCTACAAAAGCCTTGCTGTTCCACGCCCTGTGTATTCATTCCAGACAAAGTCATGCGTATGAGACAGGATCAGGACGTGGCTGATACGCCTAAGAGGCTTCCGACTGTCATTTAGTACCTCCAGCACGGCTTCAAGGATGGCACTCTCCCTGATAAGAGCCTAAAACCTTTTGCTAATTCTGTCGTTTATCTGGAAGAAGGGAAGTTTGGGGACTCTTCAAACTCAAACTCAGACTCAAACCCATGAGCCATGTTCACGATGATCATATAAGGCAACACAAACATGGTTCATCTCAAAGCTATAATAAATTGTCATCAAAAGTCAATCAATGCAGTTATAGGTTGCTATAGCACAGTGCACAATACCTGGGATGGTTGCAAGGTGGCGCTACAGGGAGTGTCACTGACACACAGCTCCAGGGCTCTGTGTCCAAACCCCACCAAGGATTGCTGTTTGTGAGAAGCATGATGTGTACTCCCTGTGTCTGTGTGGGTTTCCTACTGGGGCTCTAGATTCCTCCAACAAACCAAAAACACATCTTGGTATGTGTGAGTGACTGGGTGAGTGTGTGATGCCCTGCAATGGAGGATTTAACAGGATGTTTTTGGGAATGCAGTGCTTGATCATGAAATTGATCTGTAATCAAAATAAGGCAAAACCAGCCAGGTCTCAACATAAATTAATACATATTTGGCTATAGACCATTGCCAGGGTTTGTACAATGTGTACTAACCATAGCTCACCCTTCATTGTTTTACAAATAAATTTTTGACACCTACAGCACATGTGAAATCACCCTTACCCTAACACTAAACGCGAACTTAAGCCTAATTAATCAAAATGTACCAATGTCATGAATATCTGGGGTGTGGCTTTTAGCAGTGGGTGTACTCATATTTAAGATGTTATTGCTGGTAAATACTGTAAAACAACTTTCAATAAGCCTGGTCCCTTACTTGTTTTCTCCATAAACTTAACAAACTGTAATACTCATACATTTTGATAAGATATGGTTAGATATAGTGTAAACAAAATGTTTAAGCTATTAAAACAATGCTAAATGACCACCTGGGTGGTTTCCACAAAGGTTTGCCTTCATTATCTGTACTATAGGAAGATAACTGTACCCTATTCCACTACAGTTTTATATTTTTAAATATAGCACTGATTCCATCCACCCAGTCTCCACACTGCCACACTGCTATTTTAAAACTGAAATGAAAAGTGAATTTATTGCATTTCAGAATCTCAGGGCCACTGCTGTTCCATTGGTTATTCCTAGGGAAAAAAACAAAAAGCGCAGTACCCTTATTTCTATTCTAAACCAGCCAATTACAAACCCAGGCTGGAGAGTCCATGGTCAAAAGCATTAGACAAAATGTTCAACAACAATTCCAAAAGCGATAATCCTCACTAATAGTCGTCCATCTAAAAAGGCTGACCCTCAAAGCCACTGGATCTGTGAACTGACCCAATGCCTTCTGTCAGGGTTTCGTTTTCTTACAATTCTGACATTCCACAGAGGCTTGAGCAGAGTTTTCTAAAGCCCACCCTCATAAAGACCCTTAGACAGAACCCCAGCCAGTGCAACAGCTGCATCAGCGCAACAAATCCCCCAGATTGACCAAGCAGTCTGGACTCCTTCAGACACACACTGGTTTAGGTTACAGCAGCAGAACCAGAACAGTTGACGACACACTTGCAACATCCCCAGCACAGCCATGTGATTATTATTTTATTGGAAAAACACACCTCACTGACAAGGAAAGTTCTTCTAAGAAAACTTCTGTTTTTACACCAATAACACTTTAATTTCCATCTTTATTTGACTATCAGATTATACCAGAAAAGCTGGCAGGGTTTAAACCTGTATTTTGTCTCCCTTCGTCAGGATAAAAGAGAAAAAAAATATTCCTGGTTCATTCATGAGCACATGATGTTTATGATTTTGAAATCACGAATGCTTAAAATTTCTTTTAAATGTTCAGGAACTTTTAATTAATTCTCATTGCAGTGGGCTATAAATGCAAGGTGACCTACTTATTATAAAATATATGGACATTAGCGCAAATCATTTTTTTTTTGCTAACCTCAATATCACCCATTGTTTTACTTCTGTGTTAGTTCATATAAGAATGAATGTGACCAATATTGTATGATTTGTTTGACAACAGTGGTTTTATGTGATTTATGTTATATTTATTTAGGATATTTAAACATTTTTTATGCTCTAAATTCTATGTCTGAATATTATAAGCAAGTTTTTTTTTAATTACACTGCTTTTTAAAGAGGCGTAACTTCATTATTTTACCTTTATGATATTTTAATATCAGTGCCAAAAAAAAACCTTAAAAAGACAGTAAAATAATGAATCGCAATTATTCCTGGGACAATATATCAACCACAAAAAATTGCTATTATGAGCTGTAGCAGAGTTGTGAACCTATTTGAAAGGAAATGTGTGTTTATATTAACCAATATGTACAAACCTTACTGAAGCTTGAGAACAATTATGAGAATTCTTCAAAGCTCTTTGCAAACAAGATTGTGAATGTTTATTATTCTTTCTTTCAGGGATGAATCTGAACTGGTATATTACAGATACTGACGTTGAGTTATGTTTCAGACCGTGTGCTTTCACAGATGAATAAAGCCTTAGAACCTCACAGAAAATGCTGGATAAAACTTCACAAGTTCAGTGATGGTAAGACCTTGTTTCTTTCTCACCCAAAGAGATGTAGTGTTAGAGAGAAAACTGGATTTGCGGTATATATTGATGCATTTCCAATGTTTATTAATGGATTTCAGTGCCTGCCCAATGCCTTGCACTCTACACGGTTTTCATTTCTTTTCTAAGTACAGCGAAAAAGACAGGAATCAATAACTGTGGTAAACAGTGGTGTGATGGAGATGCAGTAAACAGAGATTAGGTTTATAAATGCTGGAGTAGGCCTTTAACCTAGCACTTCTGTGTTTATTTGCTCTGGGGGAAATAAGATGAAGATGTAGTCACCCCAATTATCTCTCTCCAAAGAGGAAAGATGAGGTTTCAGCACTTTTTTGCAAGGTCTTTTCACCTGCTTTGGATGTGGTCTGCACTGGATAGGGCATGTCTCTAGAGAAAGTCACGTTAGACAGGAGCTGGGGGTGGGGGTTGCGGGGGGTGCAATGGAGGCCCAGAGGTGTTGGTGAACAAAAGAGGCACCATGTGGGAGATATGATAGAGAACAGCCCCCGTAACTATGCCTGGAGATGGACGATAAGGAAGCCCTTAAAGGCAGACACACACATACACACACACACTATTCTCCTCCTTGGTTAAATGACTATTTCCTGGTGCTTTGATCCCATTTTAACTGCAATCTCACCTTAACTTGAGCATCAACCTTCATTTCTATGTTCACTCACTGCTGTTTGGTGCAGCCAAAGAAGCCATAGAAACCACAGAAGAACCACGTTTGGTTCCACAGAGAAACATTTAACAATCAGTTCTTTGGAGTTTACAGAACCTACACCAGATGGTAAGTTCTGTACTCTATGCCAAGAGAAAAAATATCAGGACTGTAGCACATTCCCATTATAGCGCCTATGAAATGCTTTGAAATTACACTCACAAAACATTAAAATGCTTTTCTAATCCTTAGGTAAAAGTTGATTTAAGTATATTTTAATCACTGGAGTTTTAAACCCTTCAGTGTCACTGCTGGACTGAGAATAGTCCACCAACCAAAAGTATCCTGTCACCAATGTCCACTGATGAAAGGACTACAGGACGACCAACAGAAACTGTTCAGTGACATACGAGCTACTATCTCTGACTTTACATCTAGAAGGTGGACCAACGAAGGAGGAGTGTCTCACAGAGTGGACAGTGTGTTGGGGCTGTGTTTAGTGCAACACACACAAGACCATCATTGAATTGCCCTGTGTACCGAACTGTTATTAAGAATAAAAAAAGAGGATTGTGCCTAGTGTTAACCAAACACAAAATGTAACTAGACATCCAGCATTGAGATGAAGGTCAGGCTTTGAATTTTTCACATCAATTAACCCTCAAACCGCTTCTAAACTGTGTCCTTAGCTCCTCGTGTTCTCCTTATAAAAGAGAGAAGAATCAACAGTAAACAAAAGCACAACAAAACACAACAAAAAAAATAAAACAACTTAACAGCTGCTGATCATTGAAGCGAAGCATGTTTAGCCTCCAAAGGATCACATGCTGCTCGCCGCTCGCTCGCACATCAAAACACCCCAAAAAACACACCATTTTTGAAATAACAACTGCTGTTCTATTGGCGAATAATCTCTTCGCCCTCGCCTCAGGTGTGTGTCTCCTATTCTTTGCTTTCACGCTTGATGAATTATGGGTGGAAAATCGTTTCAAGGTTTGCAGTGGTGTTCAATAAATTCCATGAATTTAAATTAAACATTCCGCGTAATCTCTCCTTCATATTCCCGCGCTGCGCTCAAACAAAGCCTCCAACAGCTTCTCAAATAGCTGCCGAGCATGATAAGAAATGACGGAAAGACTTGTTTTGACATCAAGAACCTCCCCGTGGTCTAAAGGGAATGGCCAAGTACAGAGAGGAACTTAACAAGAGCGTAGACAGCAATTAAAAAGGAGTTGTCATATTTAGCACAGTCTTCCAGGTACAACAGATGTCTTTTAGACACGGCTTGGGAAATGATGGAATACTTGGAAATTGATGGAATACGTTGGATGAAATGAGACATGAGTGGTATCATGAGTGAACTAAGCCATCAAAGCCATGAATGAGCATCTCTGCTTTGAAACAGCTGTGTTCCAGTCTCAAAAAACATAGATTAAAACTGACAGGGTTTCTGATGTCAAATCTAATGAACCGATCCCAGTGCTGATTGATTAGACATGTCTGTGTCACGGCCCTCCAGTGCAAAATTAAAGTAGAAGGCTTCACTACATCTGAGGTCAATTTTACATTCACTTCTTACCGTCGTCCGAGTCGGGCAGGATGGTCACCCTGGTGCTGGGGAACTGACCCAGTCGGCCACCCATGGGCATGCTGAGGGAGACGTTAAAACTTTCCTCAGCCTCATACAGAGAGTCGTCTATCACCACCACACGGCACGTCTTCTCCGTCTCATCCCGGTCAAACCTCAGGACACTGCTGTGCTCCTCTGGCCGGGAGATGTAGTCAGAATAGGACAGGACAGTGGTGGGGACAGTGCCAGTTGCTGTGCCTGCTGGAGGGTTTAGGTTAGAGATAGAGAGGGTGGTTTATGTGCATGGTTCTAGAGTTTAAGGGGTGGTACTAGTTCAGTTCCAGCTTAAATTTGAAGATGGTTATAAACTTAGAGCAGTTTCCACCTTAGGATAACGCCGAATTAACCCTCAGAACACTATATTCAAACAATAGTAAGTGGATTCATACTGTTCCAGCTTTAAAATGGAAGCAGTGTGAACAAGAGAGAACATTGTAGATACATGTGAATAGGGGGCAGCATTCTTGAGTAAACAGAGAGAACAGTTTAGAACAGTGTGAATAAAGAAATGCATTCAGTAAATGAAGAGAATACTCTAGAATGGTGTGAAAATGAGACGGATTTCTAGACTAAATGGAGACAGCACTCTATAACAGTGTGAATAGACATTGATCTAGAATAAATGGGGAGAATACTCCAGAACAGTGTGAACAGTAAACAGTGATCTAGAATAAATGGAGAGAATACTCTAGAACCATGAACAGAGGGAGCATCCTAGTGGAAATGGAGAGAATGGAGAGAAGTGCTCCATTTCTCCAGAGACTGCAGTTCCATCTCTCTTATTTTCTCTCCGTCTAGCTCATGCTCTTTCTCTCTCTCTCTCTTGCTTTCTTTGGTTCATTCTCAAAAAAGGGAAAAAGTGTGAAAAAAATGTAATAATCTCTCACATATCTTACAATATGGATTGATCCATCTCTCTCTCTCTCTCTCTCTCTCTCTCTCTCTCTCTCTCTCTCATAATTGTGTAGCAAACAACTGCAGAAGTGATTCTGAAGCCTGCAGTTCTCTGAAAATTGTCATCTCTTCCACTATCACTCGATCAATATCACTCACTGGCAGATTAGAGGTGTGTGTGCGCAAGGTTGCACGTTTCAGTGCATGTGTGTGTGCATGCGTGTGTGTGCGTGTGTGTTTATGTGTATATTTGTGTAGATGTATGTGCATGCAAGCATGCAGGTGTAAGTGCACAAGTGTGTGTGTGTGTGTGTTTGTTATCACCCTTGGCTGAAAAAAGTGTTAGTGTTGTCTTATCTCTGAATAAATCTTCACATTTTTATTGAATATCATCCAGAAATACTGCCAATGTTCAGCCCTGTTTTCCCAAAGGTTAGTAATAAGGTGTAAATTAACATTTCATCTAATATTTGGAACTCAGTGAAAACACTGGGAACAGCAGAAAACTGCAACCTTCTTTAAAAGTGTAATTCACGGGCTCCCTAAAGATGTAACCAGCAAACCACCAGGATCAGGAGTTCAGTCTCTGGTTATGCCTCAACCATCCTTTTATTGCACTGTTTCATAGTTAATGCAGTGTTAGGAGACAAATGGCGAATTAATTAATGACCGAATGGATGTATGTACACTGTCAAAAAAAATGTGTCACTGTGGTGGTAACTTTTGCTGTCACTGTGGTGGTACCCTCAATCGTACATATTTGTACCTTTAATTAGGGAACATAATTTTACCTTATTTTATTTTAGTAGACTTTTATTATGTTTTTTTGACACAGTTCTATAATGTAAACTAACAGATATCCCCCTCTCCTTCTGGAAAAAAGAATGTAATGTACCTTTAGGGAACACAGCAGGACCTTTAAACACTGTTGTGCCTTTAAAGGTACACTTAGACTGTTTGTTCCTTTAGTGACTAATAATGCACTTCTACCATACCTTTTTTTCTGAGATTGTATGAATAAATGAAAAACATCAAATGTCAATATTTACTCACTAAGCAGAAAGAGTCTAATTACATAAAAATATAAAAACATTCTTATTCTATTAGTTTTTGAATCCATGAGTGATTCAAACTGATTGGAATCCTGTTGAACAGCACTACTGTAATTGGAGATGAAAAAATGCCACAGACATATGTTGATCCAGGGAAAATAAGAAAATAAGTCATTATTTTGAGACTAATCTGACATCTTCTGCTTCATCTTTTGTTCATATGAAACCTTGTGGTGCTACACTTGGCTGGGTCACTTGAGCAGTGTCATACCTTGCTGCGTGAAACAGATGACCATTAGCTCCTGACTGACGTCTCCTGATCTGTGAACAGGGATCAGCAGCTCTCCAATGTCCTCCTCGATGGAGTACGCAGCTGAGGGGATGAACACAGTTGACTCTGGAGAGAGAGAAAATGAACCCACAATATTACACTCTTAGCCCAAAGCTGTGGGGAAAGCATTTAAACACATCACTCTGAGTGGGAGCTATAAAAACAACAGCACTGTGTTTAATGTTAGAAACTACTGCCCTGAGATTCTGAATCTCCCAGTGCTTTTCAAACCTGTAAACATGTAGCAAAGGGCAATCGAAAGCTAACAGTTCTCCTCCTGGAGGTACAGGGTTTTGGAATGAGCTACAAAAGCCAGAAATACTGAGTGTGATGTTAATTCAGCTCCTTGCTTTGGGCAAAGGAGAGGAGTTAAAGGCTATAGTGAAATTTCACAGGTTAGAATATGTTTGGATTCCTGATGTTTTGTGTTTATAACCTTTGCATGTACTCCATAGTAAATAGATTTTTGTGAAGACTTACATTTCAGGGGTGCTGGCCTGAGATAAACATAAAACATCCTAAATGGGGCATTTCTTTTTCCTTCCTGACTAATTCAATCTCTGCCTAGAGCGATGTAAAGTCCCAGCATTGGGGTGTGGAACATTGGAAGGATGGGGATACATCCAATTCCTTTGGGATGATTTGGAGTGCGTCTGAGATCCAGAACTAATCATCCAACTCATGTACTCTAATAATAAACTCGAATCGGTCCTCTAATAATAGAAGGCAACATTGTTGTTCATCATATATTCTGTACCAAAATACATATTTCTGAACACTTATTTATATATTTATACTGATTCATCTCTTGTATTTATTGTAAATATGTTCTTATTCACTGATGAACACTTTCCTAATTGATACACACGATTTTTGTACAAGGTTTGAAAAGTTCCTTTTCTTCATTAATTCAAGATAATTGTTTTTCTTGTAAAGGCATTGTCAGAACATATAACAGTAATAATAAGACAAAAAATAAAAGAATAATAAAAATTAAAAGCACACAGATGACCTATATAAGATTTACTCACATATTTAGAAATAAAATAAGCATTATATATATTACTAAAGGAGTACAACAGGGTTCTGATTTAGGACCATTCCTATTTTCCCATATACGCATAATATTGGAGATCATCTGGATGATTGTTTATATATGCTGATGATATCTGTGCTTTCTCTGTGGATCCACCTGTCGCAAATTTACAAAAGAGCATCTATTTAATCACTGTATTTTTTTTATGATTCTTAAGCTTGGCTTATCATATGTTTCCAGTCACATATGACCTGTTGCAGAGTGTACAGTTGCTGTGTCTACATATTTGTTTGGAATTGTTGACTAATAGACAAAAAATAGTAGATAATAGTTGACTCATAGAGTAAAGTTATGTTTTACAGGGCCTCATCACAGAGTGAGCTGAGAACTTTCAGAACAGTTCGTTAAGAAACACATTGAGATTGAACACAAGGTTTTTTTTGTTTTGCTCCTGGGCTCCCTGGAAATCAAAGGGATGGGGAGGGGTGTTTCCTGCCCTCCTCCAAGAGTTACATAGTACAATCTTTGCAGTGCTGAGCCTGGAGTAGCAATAACAGTCTCTATTCTCCCTGTTACAGCTCAGGGAAGCATCACCAGGATTTTGAAACTGTTGTTTTAAGGTAGGGCGGCACGGTGGCGCAGGTTTCCTGCTCCGGGTGACTGTCTGTGAGGAGTTGGTGTGTTCTCCCTCTGTCCGTGTGGGTTTCCTCCGGGTGCTCCGGTTTCCACCCACAGTCCAAAAACACACGTTGGTAGGTGGATTGGCGACTCAAAAGTGTCCGTAGGTGTGAATGTGTGTGTGTCTGTGTTGCCCTGTGAAGGACTGGCGCCCCCTCCAGGGAGTATCCCTGCCTTGCGCCCAATGATTCCAGGTAGGCTCTGGACCCACAGCGATCCTGAATTGGATAAGCGGTTACAGATAATGAATGAATGAATGAATGTTTTAAGGTAAAAATACTACCTAGTATTTCTTTAAAGGAGAACTTTAGAAGACAGACCACATAGAGTTAACATTCTGTCAGGTGCAGCACAGAAACACTTTGAAAGATGGTTTGAGAATAAACTGTCATTCAGCAAGCATCCTAGTAATCAGTCTTTGCTAGGTGTGTGTGTGTGTGTGTGTGTGTGTGTGTGAGGGCACACGTGGCCTTTGTTCAAGATTTTGAAAATGTCTTTGTGGTGCCTAGAATAAATACAGAATACACACACACACACACACACATATATATATATATGTATATATATATATATATATATATATATATATATATATATATATTTGTGTGTGTGTGTGTGTGTTTATATGCACTTTAAAATCATATTTTTCAAATACATCCAGAACTTTTCATTTATTATCACATGTTTCTATACTCTGTGTGTTTTATTGTTCTGTTTTTGTGTAAGCACTACTGATGCATTCTAAACTCTTTCTGTGCCTGTTTTAAATAAAAGAATCTCCACAACTGGAGGCAAAGATGAGGAGCATTTCTTTATCGTCTTGAGGAATGAGGCTTTACAATGGTGCTTTTATTGTCCTCCCCGAGGAAGCACTGTTTACAGGACTTCAAAAGAATGTGGCACTCAGCAAGCATAACCAATGTGAGACTCCTGCAAATACATCAGTGGAGTAATGCAGCTATTTTCACGTACATAAGTGAACAAAACAGCACTTGGCCCACAGTTAACACCAGCACAGCTTCTTGTGCAGAATGTTATGAAACATTATGCTAAATATCCCCCCATGATTTATGCATATGGTGTTTGGAATGCAGCGTTATGCTCAGTCGTCATTGGAGGAAGAGAATACTAAACAGCATGGCTGCAATTGGTAGTCCACAATAGCGCTGCCATTAGACCCTGACCACCATAATATTGCCTTCCCATGGCTAGTGTTAATGGACCCAGAGCTACTCTTAGGATGGGCAGGTGATTTTTGACAGTTCTTTACAGGACCAAAAAGCACCTGTTCCTTTAAATGACAAAGAGCCACACAACATCTCACCCCCAAGCAAGCAGCACTGCTTTGGTTTTTCAGCTGTTCCAGCTCAGTTCTCTCATTTCTTGCAGTTCTCTTTCTTGGCAGCCCTCAAAAACTAATTGTTTTTTTTTTTTATTTCCCAGTTTGTAGGTTGGTTGGCTCCAGACTGCAAAACTAATGTGCACATGCATTTAACAAGGGATATATTCATAACACACTCCCTTTTAAAAATGGAAAATTGGTGTCTTCAATCCCTTAAGTGTTGTTAAGAGAACATGGGATCTTACAGTGGTATATTTATTTAGAAATGGAGTGGCTAAAATGTGCTGAAGGTCATTAAAAAGCTGAAGGCTCTGCTCCCCCTGAGTTGAGAGCCGGGCACTGTTCTCAACTTCTACTATGCATTCCGTATTCACTTTTGTTGGACCACAACCTGAGACTTTTTGCCAAGTACTGGCGGGTTAGTTAGGGCTATCTTTGGAACAAATTGTTCACAAAACAACACTGTTTAGAGTTTGCACCCAAGCTCATTAATAGACCCTGACAAGGGTTTAGAAACACGACAGTGGAAAGCTAATTATAACTTCGATTCCAGGTACACCCTCACACAAGTTTACAAGTGGGAGATAATTAACTGATCAGCTTGTACATAAAGCATTGAATCTAAACACTCAGCCTACTCACCATCTCCAGGGTCCACTATCTCCACAGTGGTCTCATTGGGGAACTCAAGAGCCCCCATCACAGGCTCAGAGAGAACTATTTTAAAGCTTTCAGACTCCTCGTACAGGTTATCATTGAGAATCCGCACTTTCCAGGTGGCGCTGGTCTGACCAGGGTTGAACTGGACCTGCTTCTGGGCCTTGCCCCGAAAGTCTTTGTCCTTCTCTGCAGTTCCGTCCTTGGTTCCAATGCCTTTAGAGTGAGTAAGGGTGATGAAGAAGGTTAGTGTGGCCAATATGACATGTTAATATGAATGTGATCAATTCAGTCATAACACACTTTTCTGATTATGTCACTAATATTATCAATACTTCTCAAAAATTAGACAATTGCATATATCATACAAAAAAACAAAAAACAATTCCACCTTAATTGGGATGTCACAATCAACAGCAGCATTTTTCAAAATGGCAACAGATGCAATTAACTAGAGCATCTTTGTTTTGATTTATTCATTCATTCATTCTCTGTTACCGTTTCATCCTGATCAGGGCCATGGTGGGTCATCACCACATCACTCACACACTCACACAGACAGTGAGGATCAAACCTGGGACCCCAGGACCTTGGAACTGTTCCACTGTCCACAGTAATCCAATAATTTAAATGTAAATGATGTCATGATTTTTCTTTTGCATTAAAACATGTATTTATGAGCCAATTAGTGGGCCAGACTAGAAGAGAATTTTTCTCTTACTGGCAAACTGACTGACTGATCAACTTAAATCCAAACTTGGCTGTGGAAAATAATAATAATAATAATATTAATAATGATAACTATAATATGTTAAACTTATACAGTGTCTTTCACATACCGAAGGATGCTTTACAATTTAGTACCCAAAAAATTAATAAATAATAATCAGAGAATATGAAAGTATTCTGAGAAAAGATAGGATTTGAGCGGAAGATGGAAAGAGAGAAAGAAGAGTGTATAGAAGCGGGTAAGTAGATCCAAAGTGTGGGGGCAGTAACACTGAAAAACCTGATGGCCAGAGATAAAAGACTAAACTTAGGAATGGCTAGAAGGCCTTAGTTTGAAACCTTAGTTTGCACATAGGGGCATAGGGGTGCAGGAGAGGGGACAGATGGGTGGCAGCAAGGCCATGCAAGGCCTTAAATGTCAACAGCAGGGTTATATAAGTGATGAGTTTTATAACTGGAAGCTATAAGGAGAAGCTAGTAGAGGAGAGTGCAGATTTTTTAAGAGGATGAAGCTGCTATGTTTTTGTCATCTGAATTAAGCTGGTCCACCTTAAATGTCTCTACTTATTAGGCTCCAATTCAGATGGAAATACAACATGGAAGGAGAGGGAGAAGAGGCAGAAGATTGTGAGGCAAAAGGCAAATGAGCCACCACCATTTTTACTGCCATTTTACTTACCATTTATATATATATATATATATATATATATATATATATATATATATATATATATATATATATATATGTTTTTTTTTATTTACTCATATTTGAATATTCATTTGCACATTATTTAACCGACTGTCTACTCTAATCAGTGTGAAGACTGTGCAACCCAAACCAACACGTCGCTCACAGTACTTAGTCCACTGACTGGCTCTCAGTGCTTCGAGTTTTATGCAAAATGTGCTTTTGTATTTTTATTTATGATTGTTTATGTTTATTTGTTAATGGGCTGTGGTTAACCTACAGATATTCATTGGGTGCTAGACAGGAACAAAGCCTGAAAAGGGCACCAGTCATCAAAGGCACTTGCCCAGTCACTCACATGTATTTTTGGATTGTTGGAGCCAACTGTAACACCTGCAGGAAAACCTACGCAGACACAGCGAACTACATTTCTGACAGTCTCCCAAAGTGGGGCTTAAACTCACAACCCCAGAATCCAGGGCTGAGTGGCGGTAACGCTACATTTAGCCGAACTGTGCAATCACATATACATGTATTTTCTTGTGTTTGGGACAGTAGTGCTATTTTAAACTAAATACTGTTTACTGCATAGATATGTCTCTCTCCCTGTTTGTGTTTTACAGCTGCCCTCTCACTAGACGTCAGCCCTGAGGACAACATCTGTTACAAACCAGTAGACATGCAAAATAAATCAGAAGACATTATCAAGCTGTGACAGATCGTTTTAAGAGATTTCCCCAGGATCCTTCCTCAGCTCAGTCGCTTCAGTTGACTGGAGACACTGGCACCTGCCACGAAACCTGCAACATTATTTCTCTTCATATTATCCATCCAGCACTTCACTGCATCAAGGTGGAGATGCCTGGGAAAGACACAGTGCAGCTGGGATGGACTGGCCCCAGTTGAGGCTCATGTGATGCAACTCTCCAGCAATAAAGCCAATGTGGCTTCAAAGTAAATCGCCATGCGTCCACTGGAGAGGGAGCAAGATAATCAAGATATTTCTGAAGCCTAGTGCCATATTGAGCTCTTTGGAGATGAGCTGTTTGTGAGTGCTTCTGTCCACTGGGGTTATGTCCAGCATGCTGGACAGGCAGTGTCTTCCCAGTGCCAGCTGCAGCATGGCATAAGTGCCAGGCTTTTCCTGTCAACCAGCAAGCCAACACTCAGCAGGGGTCCCCGGAGTAAATAAACATATTTCCCTACAGTCTACAGCAGTGGTCATTTGGAGAAACAGCGGCAGGGGTAGTTCACAAGTGAGATGAATTTATAATGTGGACAAGTCAAGGGCACAGAGTGAGGAAAAAGTCCCCAAAGTATAAATGGGTTTTTGTTTTTTTGATATTTGTTATTTGTTATTGTTATTTAATCCACAGCATTAACCAATTCAGTGAGTCTGAGTTGATTAATGAGTCACTATTATAGGAGTCATAAGTCACTGTGATGTGTACCCAGGTTCAATCACAAGTCACTGTGATGTGATTCAGAGTCAAGTCATGAGTCACTGTTTAGTGAATCCCTGTCACGAGTTACTGTGATGTAAGTATGTGTCTTTTAGTAGTTTTAGTAGTGAATTAGTTTATTATTATTATTAATTGTGTGTCAATAAGTTACTTTCATTCATTCATTGTTTGTAAGCGCTTATCCAGTTCAGGCTCTGGAGCCTACACGGAATCACTGGACGCAAGGCAGGAACACACCCTGGAGGGGGCGCCAGTCTTTCACAGGGCAACACACACTCACATATTCACTCCTACATTCACACCTAGGGACACATTTTAGTCGCCAATCCCCCTACCGACATGAGTTTTTGGACTGTGTGAGGAAACCGGAGCACCCGGAGGAAACCCACGTGGACACTGGGAGAACACACCACACTCCTCACCAACAGTCAGCGGGACTTGAACCCCCAAACTCCAGGTCCCTGGAGCTGTGTGACTGCGACACCTACCTGCTGCGCCACCATGCCATTACTTTTTTTACTTTTTAATTGTGATAATATTTACTATGTTGCACTGTTAAATATTATTTAACCAAAGAAAAAACACACAGACACAAGGACGTTGAATGTGAATGAGAGTTCACCAAAAGAACTCATATAACACCGGGAACCTGAAGACAGTTCTGAAGACAGATATTGTTCTGTTCCTACTTCATAATTTTTTTATATTTAACCAAAGTTTTATTATAGTTAAAAAATGTTTAATTTTTGTTGCTCTGTTTTGTCTCAGTGCGACAGAAACTACAATGTTTAAGTTTTGGAGGAGGGTAAAAAAAGATCCCTCTCCTTCCCCCTTGATGTCAAGACAAATTGTAGAAGTGAATACCACTCTGCAACAACAGGGGGAACCCAGGAGCAAAAATACCAAATCTTACCTAGTGTTCCTTTAAAGTCCCCTTTATGTCATTGATTAAACCCTTTAGAAAACACATTCTTCTTCATCAGAACCGAGAAACTGTAACTGCAGACCTTCACCATCATTCAGTATGAGTAGATCTATGAATATGCAATTAGTACCATTGATTGGTTCCTTAGGTTTATGACATAAGAAACTCTGGCCGTCTGCATCCGCCCACTTGAGCCCATTTTGGAGCCATGCCATTTCAAAGTGGAAATGCTCAACCATGGCTTTTTATTTCACACAGTATTCTTCTTCTATTGAATAAACACACATGAATTTCACTGGAGGGGGCTTTAAATTCGCACATTAACACAGATTTTCTCATACAAAAGTGGTACATAAATCAGAAGTGGATTCATACAGTGGAGGTGTGTTATATAAAACACTTGTTTCCACTCACTGCATCTTGCTGGAAATTAATTGAGATATGCACAGTGTGAGATAAGGATAAAATATGGGATGCGTATTTATGTGCTGTTGCACCGACAGAGAATTTGGGCCCCTAGAAGAAAAAAAAATAACAACAACAAAAAATAAACTCAGACTTTAGACTTTGAAGTGAAGGAAGAAAGGCACGCTTTGATATGGAAGAACAGACGCAGGAGAGAGGATCAGTCCTGCCTCGGCCTGCCCACACACGTGCCCGGATAAAATAAAATTAGCTCGGCGGGGCCTGAAAACGTCCGCCTTCAAAGAGAGAGCCTACAAGAGACGCAAGAAATGACTGCTTTCAAACCAGATCTTCTTCACTACAGGAGGGGAAGCACACAACTTCACAGAGTCAAGCAGCAGGTTAACATCCAAGCACATGGAGCTTCAGGATGAACGGTGCTCTGATCAGAGCTGAGAAGAGTCCGGAGTTTATGTTCATCCACAGCAGGAGAATCAGCCCTTACTAGAACCAGGGTAAGCAGCAGAGGAACTGAGAACTCCAACCCTGGATCAGGATCAGATTTTCTTCTTCCTTGATCTCATTCCAGGAAACTCCACTCCATGACCACCCAGATGGAAATTTAAGGGATGCTTCCTCCTTACACCACCTCAGATTCCTGAGGTTATGACCTTAACTCCAAGTCAAACTCAAACTTCTGAAAACAGACATTCTCACTAGCATCAGATCTCACACCTCAAATTCAGCAAGAGTCAAACAGCTCTGCCTTATAGCATTGGAGTGTCCAATGAATTTTGACTCACTGCTGCAGGGTTCAGGGATTCTGGGTTTAAATCCCACTTTGGGTCACTGTCTGTGAGGAGTTTGGTGTGTTCTCTCTGTGTCAGTGTGGGTTTCCTCCAGGTGCCGTGGTTTCCTCCCACAGTCCAAAAACATGTTTGTAGGTGGATTTGCTGTGTGATGCTGTCCACAGGTGTGAGTGTGAGTGACTGGGTGAGTATGTGAAATTGTCCATATATATGAATGTGTGAGTGATTAAAATTGTCCAGAGGTGTCTGAGTGACTGGGTGAGTGTATGACATTGTGACATAAGACTCAAAATTACAGTTAAGAGACAGTGAGGATTTTAGTTAGTGATGACATCCATATGTTCTTTCAAGTGTATTAAACGTAACACATTAATTCATTCATTCATTCATTGTCTGTAACTGCTTATACAATTGAGGGTCACAGTGGGTCTAGAGCCCACCTGGAATCACTGGGCGCAAGGCAGGAACACACCCTGGAGTGGGTACCAGTCCCTCACAGGGTGACACACTCATTCACACCCATGGACAATTTTGAGTCACCAATCCACCTGCCAACGTGTGTTTTTGGACCATGGGAGGAAACCCACGAAGACATTGGGAGAACACACCAAGCTCATCACCGACAGTCAGTGGGACTTCAACACACAACCTCCAGGTCCCTGGAGCTGTGTGACTGCGACACTAACTGCTGCACCACCATGCCACCTTAATGTAACACATAACATATCCAAACAAAGACAAAACAACAGTTTTCACCTCATGTTCACCTCAAAGCCTTGTGTTATTTATGATTTCAGATTTTGATATTCACCTTTCTAATGCGGTCATATTTTAACAGAGAGTTGTTCAGTGACCTCCATAATTACTACACTGGTGTTTGTGGTTAGATGAAAGAAAAAAAAAAGGCTTTGTTCTGTGGAGCTTTGTTGGCATGGAGGCTGAGTCTAATTGCAGTTTTGGAGACACGATGACCTCAAGATGTTATGATCTTCTGCAAATGTCTTTTTTTCTTTTTGCCTCCCTGTATGTTGTAGCAAAATAAGCAGCCATACTCTTCAAAGCAGGATCCCAACAGCTCTAGTTTTTTTTAAACTTTGCCTAATCATTGTCCTAACATTGTCCAGACATTTTCAGATTTATAGCTCATGTTTTATAATCATTATATGATTTTTAAAGGTCAATGCATTTTCACTGAAAGTTAAGAAGGTTTTTTCCTTCACCTGTAAAGTTACTATATTGGGGAGATGTTTTCAACTGGACAGCAATGGTATTCATAGTGGGGTAATTCATATTTATATCCCAATTAAACAGAAAATCACAGACAACTGTTAAGGCCAATATATGCTTTTGCATCACATCTACAACGTAATCAATACTCAGTCAGTAATCAATACAAGACAGTTCCCATTTAAACGCAAAACATATGCTGTACCCTATACTATACCCTATGTCGTAGCCTGACATGCAACATTAGCGCAACGACTGTGATTGGTCTACAGTCAGATGAACATGGTTTAAGTTGAAATATGGAAGTCCAGAAACATGAACTCCTTTTCTTCACACTACAGAGACTGCAGAGCCTGAGGACACTGATCATCTGACATCATGCAAAAAATAAAATGTGGAAATTATGGAACAAATATGGACACCTCAATACAAGGAGCTGAGATCAGGCTGGACTCTGTTCCTAATAGTGTCCTTCTCCCTAAATTGTGTAATTCACAGATTCTAAAACAAATATAAGTGCACCACTACATTCTTTACTACATAGTGTTGAGGAAGAAATTTGTGATTCAGCCATAGTGATTTGGAGGTGTAAATGCAGAATGATGCAGACACAAATACACAATAGGGTAAGGCACTTGCACAGGCTACGGTGTAATCTCTGCACTGGGCCAATGCAGAAGCATAAATAAGCTTTAAGGTGGCTTTGACACTGTGGAGGACATGCTTCAGTTACATATTGTTTTTTGGGATTTCCACATACTATTTACATGTTTTAGCATGCAGTTTGCTCCAATTAGAGAAGTAGTCAGTATTCTCACACATTGCCCTATATAACATACACTTTAATCTATCATTTACCTTTGGGAAGTTAAATAAAAGGAACATGACTGATGCTGTTGGTCAGTTCTGGATGCATTTTTCTTTTGGCCTCTTTTGTAGTTTCAGTTTGTAGCATTATTGACTTTCTTAGACAGCGAAATAAACACAAACATAGATTTCTAGCAGGGGCAACCCCACCAACACTCTCAACACTCTGACAGCATACGCCTGACAATAAATGGACCTTTTAAGCCAAGCTTAATGAGCAGAAAGACCTATTTCAAAGTGAGTCAGAGGCCCATTCTCCAGCCCATGTTCGATAGTTGTCTGTCCACTCCAGTGCTCTGAAACCTTAGGCTATTAGCGTCACAGCTCACCACTATCTCTCCTTTGAGGTTTGATCTCCAAAAGTTTTCTTTTGTACAAAGCTACAGAAAGATTCTGGACGAGAATGCAGCCCCTGGAGAAAGATGCAGGGGTTTTTCAACTAAATTAGTCAGAGGAAAGGCATGCTTGTGTTATGTTATGTGTCCAAAAGCTAGTCGAAACTCCTACAACATACATTTAGTGAATGTTGCTATGTTTCATTATCTGATTCATTCATTCATGGACAGTTTCACACGTTAATTTCAGTTGCCTACTTTGATAACCCATTTTATTACTGTTCTTCAGTGTTCAGGACCCCCCACAGGACCAGGTATGGTTATCAGGTGTTTGGATGGTGTATCATTATCGCTGTTGCAGTGACACTGGTGTAACACTGTAACTCTCCCGTACCTCGACACAGGCTACAGACAAGGGCTCAACAAATGACCAATCCTTGAAACCTCCCTTTTCCCATGATGGTGTTTTGGTCCAGGGGCATGGTTCTGCCCTGTTAGTTCCCTCAGGGGAACTGACTGTAAGAGATAAGAAGGCCTCAGTGGTCTCAGACTGAATGTTCATAGACTAGAAACCTTCCTCTGGAAGAGAGGGGGCTGTGATTCATTTGGAGATAAAATCGCCTTTGTTAAGATGGTTGACTCATAATAGCTCCAAGCACTCAGGAACTGGACTGCTTTCAAAATGATATGGAGCTTACTAATGAGTCTTAGGCCTTAAAGCCACCGTCCACCTGTTTAATGCATATAAAATGCATGTTAGATTAAAGTTATGCCACAGAATAAGTATTGACCAAATTAATATTCAATATATATCTAGATATTAATTGTTTACAAGTACTTAAAAGCTCAAATCACCCTATCTTTTGTCTGCTCAGAACTGCTGTGCATAAAAGTGCAGCATGACTGACGGTTACATCACCATGGTAACATTAACAAATGGCACCTGTACTGCATGTGAAATAATAATAAATACATTTTAAAAATCCTGTATTTAACAGTGTGCTAATGATAATAGGGTGGTACACTTACTGACAAAAGATGTTTCTCCAAGGTACCCCCTGCGTTTCAGAACCACCTCTAGTACCTTGTCCTCCTCGTCCACCAAGTAGTACTCTCTCTCCAGAGAGATCCAGGCCCAGGTCAGACGAAACTGCTGATTCTTCAGTTTGTTGCCTCCTGCACAGAACCACAATCACATCACGGTTAATCACTCAGATCTTTTTTGTTTTTTACATGTATATACATTTACTCACTTTTTACTGTTTCATAAATTCAAACTAAAACCTCTTACAGTAACAGTAACATGACAATTCCATAGTTTTACACATTTGAAAGCAGGGGTGTATCTGTCTATTAATTAGTTCATTAATCAGAAGTGCAGAGACTGCTAATTCAGGTCCAAAATATACAAACCTGTCATGGATTTAGTGTTAGATTTTGTGCTGTTTGAGTTTACAGAGAAAAGCCAAGCAATTGGAACAAAAACCTGGGAAGGATTTTTACATTCTGGACCTAAAACCAGCTTTGCTGAAGTGTATTATAAATTACAACAAAGGCCAATATCAGTCTCATTACAGTGAGAAGACAAAACGGGTAATCTCAGCCATGAGAAAAGCCTGAGTCCAAGGTATTGTTACAGAACCTGGAGAAGGGAAATGTATTGATGTGTGTTCATTAAATTCAGGCATCTAGTTACACTTTATTTTACAAAGGAAAGCACAAAGTGTGTATCTTCCAGGATATGATCATTCTTTAATCTAGACTGTATGGTCATCGAATCATGGAATCAAAAGTATTAACAGGCAGTTTTTCACCACTGGAAGTAGCAACAACTTTTCTGGGAGGGCTTTAAACAAATTATATGAACATCCAGGTGACGATTTGATAGCATTTAGCAACAATAGCGATTGTTGTGAGGTCAGGAACAGATGCTAGATGATGACTTTGAAAAACACACGATCCCACTGCCCCACACCCCAGTTATTCATACTCCTCTAGCTGACACCTGCCACTGAGTCCACATCTGTGTCCACAACGGAACCACCTTAGTAACTAATGCCAACAATCTTTTGGACGTATAGCATTCTATGTCTAATACAATCCACTGAAAGTTGCTCTAGCCGAGTTCTCCTGCTGGTACCTGATTCAGTCCAGCGTGAACCATGTGCTATCGCTCCAAAGGCCTGATGCAGCCGAAAGGCAGGCTCTCTGATCTAATTGCTCCTTTTCTAATTAAGGCTAGAAACAAAAGGTTTGTGTGCTTCCTATCTGCTTTTCCTCTATTTTATCATTCCTGTTTGAAGTAGGATTCAAAGCCGGAGCTGGCTCCTGCAGGGCATCCCTGCCAGTTACAATCTGCACACAGACATGGCTACACACAGACATCAAACACACACACACACACACACACACACACACACACGTTTCCACTCTTGAATAGAGCGAGGAATGATCCACCTGATTGACCTGGTCACTCATTGAGAGAGCAAGAGAAAGAGAGATAGACTGAGAGCGAGAGATAGTAAAAGAGCAGAGTTCCACCTGCATTGTTCCAGTCTATCAGTGGGTTGCGGTTTGTTTGAGTTTGGCAGCACTACACAGACTTTAACCTCACACAGGCCCCCCTTCATGCCCCCCCCAGTTGTCACGCTTGATAAACCAGTCACGTTCCACTATGCCCATTTCTCTTTCATGAAAAGGGCGAGACACACACGTCCCACTGTGTCTGGATAGTTTAATGCTTGTGTACAGCACAGGGTCAGTGTAAGAGACCACCCTTTCATTTCACGTCCAGTCAAAAGTCACGGTCAAAAAAAATAAATAAATAAATAAAAAAAAAGAAAAAAAAAAACATGAGAAATATACAGAACAGAACATTTCACAGAAGCCTTCACAACTTTGCGCACACACACACACACACCTCCTCTGATCAGTGTTTTCATGAACTTTAAGGCGAACTCAATACTCAACATAGAGGAAAAGTTTGGAGCAGCTGCCCATATTCACTACGTCCAATGCCAAGCATAAAGCTAAAATAGGACTGGACAGTAATTTTATATCAATATACATTGAAATGTAAAATGCTTCAATAACAATTTTTAATATTTAATTAAACACATTTTTAATATTTCAATATGCATTATTTACAGCATATGTAACTGACTGACATTCAGTTCATTGCACCAAGTTTTAAATTTAGTTTAAAATGATTAATATTGACAAAGCCACAAGCTTAATGTTTGACCGTGATGTCGTGTTTCTTGTTTGTTATTGTCAGGTTTTCTGTGGCTTTAATATTGTTGGTTTTGATATCTGAATTATATCAACTCAACCAAAATGAAGTACTATATCATGATATACATTTTGGTCATATCGTCCAGCCCTAGGCTGAAGGTGAATAATGCCCCCAGCATTAGCCTGCGGAGCAGTGGAACTGCATTATTTTTTAGCACAGGTCCTTGGTTGAATTTAAATCGAGACCTTTCATCTCTGCTGTAATAGAATGGAACATCTTTAATATTTGGTATGAGTTGGAGTGGGCTTTATGACACAGAACATTACTATTCAACATAAGTATCTGACCTCATCAATGTTCTTTAGATTAAATGCAATCAAATCCTGACAGCAATGGTCCAATATTTCATGTAAAGTCTTCCCAGATGGGTAAAAGGGGGAGAAACCCAAACGGTATCCTATAAAAATGGATGTGCAGGTGTGCAAACATTTTTGGCCATATATTGAATGCGTGGATGAGTGTTGTCCTATAGCATACAGTTCTGTTAGATCAGCACAGCAAAGCATATTTCCCTGACAGGAATTCACTGGGATATAGCCATATGAATCCTGTAGGGCACAAAGACAAATGTTAACAGCAACGTAACAGGTGAGAGGGTTAAATACAATGACTCTGGGGTACTATGAAAATTCACATCGAGAAGCGTGTCACCAGCAAAATCCAACACCCAAAATAGGACAAATACAGCTTAGCATCTAACAGAAGATATTTCTTCTCTTGAAGATCAGAAGACACTCTTTCAGATCAAACCTGACAAAAAAATCCCCACCTGAGTCCCTCAACTGAGCACTTGTAGGAGCAAAGATCTGCTGAGAGGTGTAAAAAAATACAAAGAGAGTTCCAAAATGCTCCTCCAGACAACAGAAAAAATGTGGATGATAAAAGGTTCGGGCGTGAGGTGAGCTACCTGGCTCCCCTTCAAAGTCTGCTATTTGCAAAAAAATTGACTTTGTCAAAAGGCTTTCGATGAAAGAGAATCCAAGATTTCTCCAAATACAAAGATTTCCAGTTGCTGCACGAGTTGTGGTTTTAAACACATTGTGCACCATAAGAAAAAACAAGCCAAGGAATCTTCCTATGACATTTGTTTTTTATTCCAACAAAAACATCAGCCAAAATACACTGTCCAAGAAAAAAAGTGAATAGGATTCTCTGATGCAGCTGCATGTAAGTCAAAGGTCACCATGCCCAAGGCTGCGCATCCCTACGCTTTGAAATGGTTTAGAGTGGCTTTATGTCTTAAGGTCTAGTCTAGAATCTAAAAAAAAAAATTGATGTTTTAGAGCCTAGAAAGAAAGGAGGACACATGCCCTAATAATGCCTTTAACAAAAGAAATGTTGGATAAGCAAGTGTCCACAAACTTATGGCTAAAGAGAGTAACATTTGACCTCAATTATAAAGTGTTAGAGCGGAAGAGACAGGATGGAAGATCTCAGCTGATTTTCTGCTTTAGCTTCAGGTGAACTCAAGAGGGAGAGTGGCCTGAAGAAATTTGTATTCATGTGTCCATTTAGGGTAAAAGTCTGGCCAAAAGCAAGATACTATGATATTCCTGAAGGTCAAGCTGGACTCTTTGAATTTGAGAAATTCATGTTAGAGGTTGAGGGTATAAGCCTTGGATTTATGGGATAAACTCTGGTGTGAACTAAGGAAATTATAGCTATAATAAAATAATGATAATAGCACAGTAAAAATTGAAGAGATGTTATACTAAGTAAATTCAATACATTTGACAGTAGCTGTATTATGCAATGTATGCTTTTCTTCATTCAGCATCCTTGATTTCTGAAGTGCAACTCATTTTCACTGCAGTGGGTTTCTAGCACGTCTCTCCCTCATTGCTCTCTAACAGCTCAACACAGCATCACAACCTTTCCCACACAGAACCAACTTTGTCCTACTTAATCTGGTGACAGAGTTCCAAGTTTGATGACATTTTCTACATGTATCCATACTACATTCTCACCCCAAATACTGCTGTGTTGATTTTTTTTATCCTCCACCCCTAGTGATCTCTGAATCATTCCAGCCAGTAAATGCATTCTCAGCCTGAGGCAGAGCCAGGGTAATCTCCTTATAAAGCCAAGTGCGCTGCTGTAGATATGCCATTCAGTGAGTACCAGCAGAAGAACTGAACGAACTCATGCTCTTTGGGTAATGGGGGGCTGCTCTGGCTTAAAAAGAAACCTTCATTTTAGCATTTATTAGCCAGACAGGACTTCAAAAGGAGGAGAATATTCACCGCAGAGTGAGGTGCCTGGTCAAACATCCACACTAGGGACATTCTAAGACCATTTATAGGTCTGCCTCATATAAACAAAATGACCAGAGTGAGATGTATATGTATACTTTGATGGTAGAGCAGCTTTATCTGGCTTTAGCCAAGGCTATACAGGAGATAGGTTGCTTTATATCCTTCTGGCAGACCCTTGGCATTGAGGTCAGTGAGTTTAAGCACTTGTGTGGCTCTTGCCGAGTGTGTTCCATGCTTTGCCATGCAGCCTGCAATTATGAGGGGGTGTCTACAAACATTTGGACTTATAGAAATATTCCAGCACTAACGCCATTACTCACCATGCTAACCATGGAAGGATTTTTGAGATCTAGACCACCCTTTGAGAGGACAGTCCCTCTGTTTTCAAAGTCTGTACGGTTGCATAAGACGAACGCTGATCCTCTTGAGGCGCTTAATCTAGAAGAATGCTTTAAGCATAATGTTAAACCAGCCTCTCAGGTTCCCTCCCCTCAGTTCCTTTCCGCGGCGTGTGAGACAGTAGTAGCAGACACTTCAAAGGGCGCTGAGAGAAAGCGTCTGAGTTAATGTGTAACTCTGGTTCGAGCTGCTGAACACGGCTTTGGTTGACACTGATCATATCCAGGATTTTTCCCAAGCTACTTATTTCAAGAACGGCATATCAGTCAGTCAAATATTACATCATTTCTCTCTTTCTAGTTAGTTATATTTCAAAGGTGAATACATAAGCTATAAGGATCCCTAATATAACTTTAATTTAAGCCAAACTCTGTGAAAACTGTTCACTCACTGTCCACTCTGTTAGACATCTACCTAATAGGTCCACCATGAACCTAGTCATTTATCACTGGACAAAGAACACTGACCACAAGAATATTCTCAGACCAGAAGTGACACTGCTGTAGAGCTGCTGTGTCTGATGCACTTGTACCAGAGCAATGCCCACTAACACACCACCACCAACACGTCAAGTGTCATTTTAGTGCTGTGAATGAGCTACCACTAGAATCATACCTGCTCTGTGGGGGTCCTGGCCATTGAAGAAGGGGCATAGTGCTCCCAAGAATTGGCTTGTGGAGAAGAGAATCTGTTCTCTGGAGCTGTGGACCACTTCTCAATACCATCATAATAAGTTAGAGAGCTATTTAGGATGCAGAACCAATGATCTAACTTTAGAGGCTGACCTCACCTGCTTTTATGGCTGAATGCCATCAAATTAATATGTGAAATTCAACAAATGGGCAGAAAGAAAAAAAATGCATTAATATTTACAGGTTGTTCTTTGAGAATGTTTACTTAAATTTACATGGAAAATCAACAACATATGTCGTTGTTAAATGGATGTTTTGCATACGAATGTATTTCATGCGCTACCCAAATTGCAACGATGGAGAAGTGGAGCTCAGATTTGACCACGTTTCAGTGAAACACCTTTTGATCTGTCTTGTATGCCATCTGTGGTGAGACATTTGTAACAGATGACACCGGAAGAGCCGCTTCAAATGCAAAGTGAATGACCAAACAAACACATGCTGTAATCAGGTATTCATGATTACTCACTTGTTCAAAAGTTTCTGATTGACTTCTCAAAGGAAGAGACCCTGACTCCAGGCTCTCTGAGTCTGCATAGTCTACTCTAAATGATACAGACCACATGGAAATGTGATGGACAGATTACTTATGAATGCCAGTGACGAAGAGCATGCAGTGGGAGCTGTGCCAGTTCTGTCTCCTTTTTTGAGGGCCTAGGGACTGACCATATTTGGTCACTGTGTAGAGGCAGGGCCCCTGGTGCCCCTGGTCACACTCAATCACACAAGATTTGCTAAGACCCTGCCTGCTGGAAGACAGAGTGTAGATGCAGACAACTCACTTGCAACAGTTATTCCTGGTCTGTTTTGATTATATAAATAAACTGCAATCTACAGATTCTTAATGGAAAACCATCCTGAAGATAAAAGTGAAATATGGGCAAGAGTGCACAGAGGACAAAATGTGTTACCTTCTTTATATGGGCATGATGCCAACTACAAAATGATCCCACAAGTTTAGAGATCTAGAACTTTGAATTTCAGTCAGTGTAACAAAATGACTATTTCCTAGTCTGCAAACAAAGGAATGTATTAGAATTCATGTCAACACCAGAGCTCTCAATCAAAAAGTATCTACTCCTAAATGGCTCTGGCAGTGAACAAGAGGTGTAATTTAAATGTTAACACCCCTTAGCAATCTCATTTACACCTCTTACCACACACATCAGACCAGCCCTTCAGTTTTAGCTCCTGTAAAACTGCCAAAGAACTGGTGTTGATAAGTGTGTATCCCTGAGACACCTCAATAGTTCCTTATTCTGCTATTGGTTCTACATTATTGGAAGGTTCTTCAGACTTCAAAGAAGTGTTTCACGGTGGCACGGTACCATCTCATTTAACTACCATTTGTTGTTAGGGTACTTAGCAGATGTTCTTATCCATTAATTTATTAAGTACTTCATTCATACATCTTCTGTAACTGCTTCATCCACTCACTCACAAACTCACATTCACAAGTTCACACAGCCAGTCCACCTACTAAAATGAGTTTTTGGATTGTGGGAGGAAAAAGGAGCACCCAGAGTTAACCCACACAGGCACAGGGAGAACACACCAAACTCCTCATAGAATGTGATCCAAGACATTCTTATAGAGAAATATTTAAAATTTTGACTAATTCAGTTTTTAAACTCTTGACTGAGGACTCCTACTGGTGTAATATGGATTTCCTGCTTAAGCTTTGAATTGAACCCTAAATCTACTGTGTGGAAGACAGTGGTATTATCCACTTCACTAACCAGCTGCTAGGATATTACCACATTTAAATTATATTTTTTGCTACTAAAAACTGATTCTTTTGTTCTTTATCCCAGAGATCACAATATCACCATAAACAATGGGAAAAGTACAACCCATACACATACTTAGGCATGTGCAATTTTAGAAATATTAAAATATTGAATATCTGTTTTTTTTTTTTTTTCTGGGGGGTGGGGGAGGCAATAATTCAGCATAACAAACTCTTTCTTGTTAGACAGAATTGTGTAATACAAAACTCCTGCTGTACATGTCCAGTAAGAACAGTATAGATGAACAAAAACTTGGTGGGTCACCTTTGTGGGGAATAACCATGTGGAATTCACACAGCTCCTGTTTCAGCAAAGCACTTTAATGTGTGAGTGGCTGAGGAAACAGAGGGAATAGAACAGTGTGGATGTGGCTAAAGGTCAGTCTTGGTCCTGGGAGTTTGCTCCATGCTCCAGTGCTTGCAAGTCCAGCTCTCGCTCACTGACACACTGCCTAACATCCCACTGACATGGATGGAGAAAATCCATTGGAGAAGACTACAGAGCATGAAATTCCAAAGTTAACTACAAATTTTATCAGTAGTCACTATCAAATCATAACCTTCTATCTCCTTTTTTGACATAATTCAGAAATACAACCTGTTCTCTACATTGTGATAAAATTTCATGATAAATACCCAATAGCTGGCTTAAATTCCTTGGAGAACATTCCAGTGGCATTAATTCGCATTTAAAGTGAAAAGGATTTTCTCTCCGGTGATGTTTCCTTTCTTAAATATGTGGTTTTATCCCAACAGTGACAATATTAATTATACTGCAATGTTACAACTGTATTTGTTTTATATGTATGAATTTAGTGTCATAATGTTGGGAAAGTAGAGCTGTTCTTAGGTTTTGCCTGTTTTACAGAACTCTGCATTCTGCGATGATTTCACTTGACCCCAATCATAATGAGGCGGGTACATCTTCCTTTGTTATCGTTTCAGAGAAACTGCCTACATTCACACTTTTCAAAACTGCTTAATCCTTTAAAAAGTACAGTCAGCTCATCAAAAAAACAAAGCTTATCTTTTCACTCATTATTCTAAAATACAGATTGTGAAATAGCTATCGGCTACTTGAAAAAAAAAGATATAAATCAACACTTAGGTTTAAGGTATTATATTTAATCCTCAAAAGACCATTATTTCTAATCAAAATACCCATGCTACATTGCTGTGTAGAAGTCTCTCCATTCAAAATAACCACATAAAAAATCCCTAGAAAATTACACATTAGCCTTAATAACAAATATAATTACATTTGATTCAGTACTTAGCTCTTTTTGCCATTATTATAGTTTCTATTCTTTTATAGACACTTAGGTTTTTAGGTTTTAGGTTAGGTTTTTAAAAATGACATTTTCACAGAAATAAGATCTCCAAAAATAAGCATATATTTGACTAAATAATGGTAAGCATGTTTTATAACATGTACATTTTGATACACTTTGAAATTTTTTGTAATATAGTTTCTTCATAACTATGATAGTTATGTTACAGAGAGGTACAAAAACAATGCTCTGATCGGTTTGTGAGAGTGTTACACAAACACAAAATAATACAGTTTCTAATCTGATGGAACTCACAGTTAGTTTTACTGTTTCAGACTGTCCTGGGTTGCCTATGAATTTTAAGAAGTGTTTTTAATTCCATTTTGGAAGCTGCAATTTTCACAAAGTTTTAGTATTATATTAATGCAAGTGAGGTATCATATGTCTAATCTCTTTAGAAATGCCTTGTTAACTACACTGATTTAATGCTGGTTCTGACTAGAAATGACGAGTGGCCTCTGACTTTTGCACAGTACTAGGTTTCCTCATTTTTAAACTCAGTTACACTTTGCTAACTCACTAAGGAGGGGACTTTTATGAAGGTCAGTGCTCTGCATATGCCTGGAGAACACTGGCACAAAAGAAGAAAATCCCGTAATTTGAAGCTTAATCCTATTAGCATTAGCCTCAGCATATCAGCTCGATGCTAGCAGTCAGAGAACACCTAAGGATTAGCCCTCCACTTTCTGCAGGTGTTTCAATCTTAAAATGAATGTCTAAGTGAACTGAAAAAGCAAACATGGTTTTAATGTGTGTCAGTAGTTTGTAATGGTTCTTGAATGCAGCTGTGTAAGAACAATGCACGGAGAACAAAGTTAAAGGACCAATATCCTACGTTATACATGAGTTTATTTCACTCATGACCATTGTTTGTATTTCAAGCACCAAAGTTGATTTTTATGCAACTGAAATCACAGAAACAGAATCAGTCCGTCACTAATATTCTCATGGCTGAATGCAATAAAATCCTCACAGCAATCATTTAAACTCTACTGCAGCAATAAAGAGTCTGTCACCCTGGTCTTCAAAAAAATAAAAAATAAATAAAAATAAATAAATAAATAAATAAATATACCCTAAAATATGGTATGGGCAAAATTTATGGACCATTTTATACTGTTATATTTTTTTCAGTATATTATTCTCAACAAAAATAAACAAAAATGCCATTTAACACGAAGAATTCACACTTTTCCACTGTCAGAAATTTCCTACTGCCCCAGCTTTTCCAATGTAGACAATTATCATGTATCTGTACATCACTGATGCCCTGAACTTACACAGGTTCTAAGTGTAAGGAAGTGCAGAAGAGGCAGAGAAAGGCAGCAAGGCTCAAAGGCAGCAAATGGCAGTGAAAAGCAGCAAGAAAAAAAAGGGAGGTATAAAGGGAGTGAGAGGCAGTAAGAGGCAGCGAGGGGACTCAGAGAAACAGTGTCCTTCCAAAGCCCCTTGCTCTGCCCTTATCCCTGCTGCTGCTCATTAAAAGAGGAAGATTAGAGGCCAGACCTGAATGGGCACAAGCTATTCAACAATGTTTTCTTTCTTTTGGATTTGTATCTGTTCATAGGTGAATGCGCTGTTCATGAACTGCTGCTGGAAGGCCAAGCTCTGCTTAAACCCAGTACCAAAAATAAATAAATAAATAAAATAAAAGTGGCCTGCATCAATAGCTGAGGTACAACACACTGAGACCTCTATCAAATGATGCAAAATCCGTGGTAACCTACATACTTTCCTTATACTTAATTAAATGCTCAAACCTACCATGGGAGTCCATTTACTCATGGATTAAATGATGATGTGTCTGAATAATAAATAAACGATGAAGAATATATTATTTGAAATCTGGTGAAGCTGCATCACACTGATTATTTATATGTTACACGTTTGAATGGAATAAATTATAAAGGGCCAATATAATGTTTCAATCACCAACAAACAAACAAACAACATTACCGTTAACATTATAATACCAATAGTATATTTAAATAAAAAAAATGTAGTAAGTAAAGAAAATATTTACTTATTACAAGCATTATATTGAATAATATAAATGCACAGAAATAAATATACAAATTCAGTTAATTTTGCACTTGTTTATATGTATCCTCCAGTTTGATCTAGAGCAGTTTAGCTCCGCCCATTCAGGTTGAATCAAGTGTGTTCAATCCTCCCACTGATTTTTATAGAGGCTCAACTTGATTGAGGGCAGCCAATCAAGCAATCAGAGCGCTCATTTGCATGTATCAATCTGAAAGGATATTAAGTTACTGATGTTTTTTGTTAAATCACACCACACACACATTAACAGTGAATCAGTACAGGCATTTGTTAGCTAGCATATCTGGCCAGTTAGGGTTCTCCTCCAAGCGTGTTGAACTGCCTAGCTGTGTTCTTCCTTAGAAACATGTGTTGTCCCTCTCACTCTCCCAGGCTGGTGGCACTGTGCATGAGTATGGGGGTCCCAGAAAAGGTGGGCATGGACAAGAACAGAAAAGAAAGTTGATGACAGGAGATGTTGAACACTGTTTGGATCAAACTAAGTAATCTAGATGTCATAGTAAGTGAGCGAGGTCACATGAGAACTCCTCTCTGCCCTTCTGCACTATTCAGCTTCTCTGGAAAGTCCTCCCACAGAGTTCCTTAATTACAGCCAGGAAGAAGCTTTGTAGTAAGAGAAGAGAGCCTGAATTCTCCATGGAGCTAAAAAAAAAACAACAACAAAAAGGCTCTTTATCAGCTGGGGGGGGGCACACTCGCCGTCGCTCGCTCACACACAAAGGTCGTTGAAGATTAAATATTGAAAGTCCCTTGCTCATTGCCAGTCAATTATGCATGACCGCTGGGGCTGCCAGAAGGCCACACTCACCGATGTTAACATTAACTAAACACTTCACCAAAGCTCTGCACTGTTACTGCTGAATCACAAACACTTATCTATGATATCCATTCACTTCTGCACAGCATAAGAGGCATGCAAATGAGTACAGAGATCTGCATCTTTCACAGAGGGGTCAAGCTGGCTTTTAGTGCACAGGGGAAAGACTGCTGAGGCGACTTGACAGAGCATAAGCACTTACTCTGCCAAACAAACAGAAACCTCCAGGTCAAATTCAGTGCTTTGTCACACTGTGGTGGACAGGCTCCAAGAAGCTGTTAGTCTTGGGGATTAGTGAATGGCCATGTGTTTGCAGGGAAGGGAAAGATGGACTGGCCTGTGCTTTGTGAGGCTTATACTAATTCAATTATTCATTCATCTTCTGTATCCGATTCAGCCCAGTTCATCCTCATCCGGGTCGCACCAGGTCCAGAGCCTAGCCAGAAACATTGGGTGAAATGCAAGAAAATACACTGGTCCGGGCACCAGTCCATCACAGTGTATTACACAAACACACACCCGGTCACTCACACATTAACACCTGTGGATGATTTCACACACTCAACCTGTTACTCCAAGCACTTGTGGTCAATTTTATACACTCAACCAGTCACTCACACACACACATTCACACACTCATACACACACACTAACACCTCACCTCTGGACAATTTTTCATAGCCAATCAACCTTCCATAATTGGTCAACAGACAGTGACCCAAAACAGGGATCAAACCCAAGACCTAGAGATTCTAGATCAATGTGGCGGCAACACTACCTGTAAGGCCACTATGCTGCTGTTGATACTAACTGTTACTAAACATTTGTTAAGCTATAAGCCATGACAACATATTTTTGTCATTTACAAAGTAAGTTTTGTGATTTCAACTAGATTTTATAAGTTTTCATCCTTTGAACTCAAATTTTTAAATGACTCCAGTGAAGAGGAAATGTGAAGGAGTGAAATGAACTTGAAACTGTGAGTTATGGCTATGGGCAAGGCTTTGGTACGCTCAGGAGGGGCTCCCAGCTTGAGGTTTTATTTTCATTGTTGTGTGCTGTGAGGGTGGGAGTAATATAAATGATTCTTTTAGTTGGTTTATTGGTGTTTGGACTTTCTTTGTAGCAAGAAATGTGATTTGTCAGAGCCCTGATCATTCTAATTGGTTTATGAGCCAATTTTCTACAGTGTAATATCAAAATTTGTGTCAACATCCTCCCTTAAATGGCACAGTAGTCAGAATGGACCAGAATATAACACCACACATCTCACCATTACCACACAATGCATTTACTGACCTGTTTGCACATACAAAAGACTGGGGGACAGATACATATTTGAGAAGTGGCTAAGATTAGAACTGCAAGATCTGGTGTGAGAACAAAGAAAACAAATATATAAAACCCACAAGCCTATAATAATGCAGAACCTAACAAAAAGGGCTGGAACAATGAGCAAGAGGCCAGGCTTTTCCTTGACCGTGAAGGTTTTTTTTTTTTTCTAGCTGGTCAGGCGGAAGAAAGGCCGGCTGTTTGCTGAATGCTGGCAACATGAGGACTTAGAGGGAGAAGAGAAGGCCCCTGTGACTGGAGGGCCTCACGCTAATGTGTACAGACCCCCATTCTCCTAAATAGCAGTCTGACCCACCAGGGCATGCCTGAATAGTATTGGTCACTTGTTAGTCGCTTGTTATGCCCTGTATTGCCCTGTTTTATGTGCAAGAATCAGTGTTTAATCAGACCACACCTGTAATCATTTATACAGATCTGTCTGGGACTGTCTGGAGATTTGCAGCAATCCGGGCCCCTATTTGGCCCATTGCCTATGAAAATCAGAGCTTCTCACATCTCACCCAAAGACCCATTATAAACCTTTAACATCCCCCCCGCATCAGCTCCTGGTTTCCTCTGACCTCAGAACAGGCGGCTGGGTGGTTAGAACCTTTGTCACACCAGAGTGGTGGGCTCCCAGCCATGGATGTGGGACACAAGGTTAAGAATGGGTTCATGAGAAGAGGCACTCCCCAGCAATGTGATGAACTCAGAATGCACCCACACACTGAAACGCAGCAGTGTAGAACATGAAGGAAAACACCAAGTCAGCAGTTCAGCATCTCTGAAAATGGGAGAAGGTCAGGAACCCATATAAACAATGACAGTTATAGCTAGGTGGACAAATTTAAGGGGGAAGAGGTGACAGTGTGCTGGGAATGGCTCCGTACCAGCCCTGGGAAGATTGCTGGCTCAAGTCCTATATTGGACACTGAGGCATGTGAGTGCATTTACGTTCTGTAATGGTTCTTACGTAAAGGCAGTGGTTCTATATAGCACTATAGTGTCATTTCCATGGTGAAAGCATATTTCAAATTGATGGGGAATGCAATGTATAGGGTTTTACACTGAACAATCACTGGATTAGGAACATCTACCTTGTATCTACACTCATTTTCCATTTTATCAGCTCCACTGGCCACACAGGAGCACTTTGTAGTTTTACAATTATAGACTATAGTCTGCATCCCCATTTCATCATGTTCTTCAATAGCCAGGACCCCCACAGCCCAGGTATGATTTGGATGGAGAACCATTCTCAGCACTGCAGTGACTGGTACGAGTGGATCAGACACAGTAGTGTTGCTGGAGTTTTTAAACCCTGTGTCTACTCACTGTCCACTTTGTTAGAAACTCTTACCTGTAGATGTAAAGTCAGAGACAGTAGCTAGCTCATCTGTCGCTGCACAGTGTATGTTGGTCGCCCTCTTGTCCTTCATCAGTAGACACAGGGCACTGTTGGCTGGATATTTTTGGTTGGTGGACAATTCTCAGTCCAGCAGTGACACTGAGAGCTTTAAAAACTCTAGCAGCACTGCTGTGTCTGATCCATTCATACCAGCAGTACACACACTAACACACCACTACCATGTCAGTGTCACTGCAGCACTTAGAATGACCCTAATTATACCTGGCGTAGCTCGATTAGCCTGATCTTAAGCCAGAGACTGCTTTTTTATATATTACTTCTGCTAACACCATCTCACATCATCTGAGGTCAGCTCTGTTCTATAATTTAACAGACAGCAATGTTGGGTAGCATTGTTCTGAATGAATGGGGCCCAGTGCATGTGGAAGCACATTCATTGGAGTTATGAAGCTCCAGCCAATACCACTCAGAGCAAGGCCATACAATAGATGAGGAATCACCAGGAATTGACCTTGCAAAGTTTATACATACCTCCATAATGGGGGTGACATTATATTACAGATGCTTTCACAAGCCTAGATGCATTACTAAAGGGCTTCAGGTTCTAAAACTGTCCTGATTTGGACCACCATGGACAAGCAAATTCGAAAAAGGTCTGACAAAACCTCAACAGAGATCAAAATTGGACTGAACATTTTCTATACACTTTCATTTTCCTCTTGTGTATACGTTAAAGGCCAGATCTAATCAGAGAGAGACGCCACAGTCCTGTTCTGGGGTGTTAAAGTGATGCTTGGCGGTCTGTGACCTTTCCACAGAAAAGCACTCAGCGACATGGGGTGCCATTTGAAGAGAGAGCACTCTGCTCTGAGGCCTGAGTTAAATACAATGGCAGCTCAGCTGGGTGGGAGTGGCGAGAACTAAAGCAGAGGGTGAATATATGGGTTTTGAGCTTCGTGACTCTAAGAAATACATCTCAATCCTGTGAAATAATTGTTTCTTTAATAACCGTGGAAATGAAACACTAATAATAACTCCGCTGGCAGCAGAAGGCCAATCGTCTGACAGTTCCGAAGGCCATTTTGCTGCAGGAAATGTACCTTTCGTTCTGTAATTGTCCCCCCACCCCCTACATTTTCTAGAATGAAATGATGGTGAAATGTTTAACTCCATTCCTTTACACACAAAGAGCAAAGGCTAGTTAATTGTGGGAAGATCATTTGTGACTGAATTACAGGGATGATTTTTTTCCCAATGTCTTTGGGTGGAAAAAAGGGGATGATGAATCCTTCAGACAGGATTAAAGGAGCAGTAAGTAATTTTTACCACCAACTCACATGAGAATCAAATTGTACTCTTTGAATAAAACCCTATTTGCTCCACACTGTGTGCCCCATATAGGGGTAGCACATACAGGGGAATGGCTAATTGCTCCTTTAAGGGGACCCTAGATAAGATTGTGGTATGTTTGCTTCTGGACTCCCCTGAGATGCAGAGTGTAATTAACATTTACAGCACAGTCATAATATTCAGAAATCAAGATGGAGATTTGGGTGTGTGTGGGGTTGGGGTTCCTACCCTCCTCTAAATATGACATAGTGCAATGCCCAGAGTGGCAATGATAGAAGCTCTATTCTCCCTATTTCAGGTCAGTAAATCATTACAACAATTCTGAATCTGTAGTTTTAAAGTACAAATACCACCTAGTGTTGCTTTAAACTCTTACTTACATTACTTCTGATTGAATCTGGTGTCAGGAGTACACAAGAAACACTGGACAAGAAAGATAAAACATCACAGCCCAGTCAAAGCTTTATCACTGCTGTCTGTGGGTCAGTTAGTAGACATGACTTCGATTTACAGCAAGCTGGCTACATTTACAGTCTGGCAGATAGGCTTTCACTTGCTGGGAATGTACAGCACTTGTTGATGGCTCTTCCATGGTCAGAGACGTGCTAAACTCCCTTTAGCTGCCTGTAAAACCCCTGTGCGACCTACACTTTTGCAGACAGAGGCTCTAAAAGTGCATTAGAATTCAGTCTGAAAGCACGCTCTCCCTCATGATTGATGGTAGGCTCTTAAAGGCATAAAGCTCTCTGCTGATTGATTAGTGTGGTTTATTTTAGTGTAGGCTTGGGGAGGGGACACTAATGTCAGTTGATGAGTGATAATAAGTATAAGTAAGTGAACAAATAATTTTATTTTTCTACCTTATATTTCCACACTCTTATTCCGCTGACTGTTTGGCTCTATCTCTAAAGTTTTAAGGGATATGACGCAATGTAGGTGGCAACATTTTGTGAACTTTTGAGGGCATAATGATGTCATGAGTGCAATGATGAAGAGTTGTGAAAATAATAACATGATAAGGTTCAAACGAGTATCAGCACTATATATATATATATATATATATATATATATATATATATATATATATAATGTAAACACTAAACGTATGGGTGTATTACATTCTTTCAGCTACAGGAAACACTCAAACCCAAACTTTTAAGATTTGGTATTTTTGCTCCTGGGCTCCCCCTGCAGCTGCAGAGTGTAATTCACTTTTACACAACTCTCCTGAAATCAGTTGGGAGGAGACGTGAGGGGCAGTTTCCTACCCTCCTCTACAAGTTACTTAGTGTAGTTTTTGCAGTGCTGAGTAATCAACAGCAGAGTCTAAGCGGCCTATTACAGGTCAGTGGAGCATCAAATCTGAAGCTGTAATTTCAAGTTATAAATACTACATAGTTTTCCTTTAATGCAAGCATGGCTAAACTGGAAGAGTGAAGAACTTACTCCCTCTGAGAATTGTAGAGCATCAGTGACAATATTGCAGCGTAATTAGAGAGTTCAACACGCTTGAACGCTAACTGACAATTTTGTACATCAGCTAACAGACAAGAAAATAAATTAATAAAACCATATATTTGGCACAGGTGTTATGCTGGATGCCCTCCCATTGGCTAGCACTACAAAAGCGCACAGGGACATGCAATCACAGCAGCAGGGACACTCACACACTCTCACTTGTGATTAGTTTCATGTAGCCATTCAATATATGAACATGTGTATTTTGACCATGGGAGGAAAACGGAGAACCCGGATTAGAGCCACACAGACAGAACACAATGGAGAACACACAAAACCATAGTCAAGGACTGAGCCCAGAAGCCTGAGGCTGTGTGGCTACAACGCTAATGTGGAATGGAAACCAAACTGCATTCACATCAGGAATATAATATCACAGAAAAAAAAAGACAGATTATTATAGAGGTAGACTTTTGTAATTTCCATATTTACAGTTGTCTAATGTAATTACTACCAATTCTATAGAGGATATTACTATACTTTTTGTAAGGGAAAACACAATTTCCAAACAACTCTAAAATATCACTCAGTTACTGAAGCATGCTAGTCACACATCTCCGAACCATGTGAAAAGGTAAGGACTATCTTTTGAACTGAAAACAGGCCCAAAAGTGCCACCGACCCACCCACTACAAACACCCTTTGTAATCTGACAGGGACTAGATGGTGGGGGACTACAGCAGGAATACTGAAGCAGGGCCCTGGATCTGGGAAGCTGCTCTCTGCCACAGTGAGGCAAGTCTATCTTTCATGTTCTCCCCTGTTTCTCGCTCTAGTTAAGTCTCTTCCTCCGTTTCATTTCACATCCCAAAGTGTTTCCATATCCTGAAAGAAGGGATATAGGGGGAGAAGGGGGGGCTCTCACAGGTTGGATCCCAGGAGAGGGCACTCAATAGCAGATGCTCCTCCAGTGTCTCTCGCCTGAATCCCCTGAGAGTGCCGGAGATCCATGCATCTGTCATGTCTGTTTCATGGCACACAGCCAAAACACACAATGAAAAAGCAAGTGTGTGTATGTGTGTGTGTGTGTGTGTGCGTGTGTATGTGTATGCCCATGCTATTCTCAGAGAAGCCACATTGTCATTGTTTCCAGCTATTCTCTTTGGCACCTGATGTTCATCATAATCCAGTCTGATTTCCTGTGCATCATTAGATATGAATCAGACCACCAATTTTCCTCAAACAAACAGTACATAAACATGGCCAAGGAAGTAACTTCGAGAGCAAATCACGCAATAAGTCCAGTATAGCTGTGTTTGGTATAGACCTAGCAATGCATCATGCATACAAATTATGTATTGAGTTAATCTGTTTGTGCAGAAGCTTTATGCAAAATCAAGCAGAAGAAAATCTTACTTGTACAGCCTGTTTGCATCACCACAAAACACTGGAAATGCATGGCAAGTGCATAAATATATATATATAAATAAACAAACATGATTAAACACAAATCACCAATTGCCAGCTGCTAGAAGTAACGTAGAGTAAGAACAGTAGTGGCCCTAAAACAGACTTTTGTGGAACTCAGAAAGACAAGGAATGTGTAATTCTCAATACATGAATAAATCAATAAATATATCACTGTATTTTTGCTTATGAAATTGTTGTCAACAAAGGCCCCTTCAGAAATAAAGGTATAACATAATTTCAGCCTATTTATGTAATTCATGATAATGATGTGTTCATCATTTAACAATGACCACCTGACTATTTTTAACAGCCCAAGAAACAGAGCTGGAGTCAGGTGCTGATTATTTGCTAACTTTGAGGTTTGAATTATTGAGTTGACTGATACATATCCATAATTCATATTTTCACACTTTTTGCATCTTTCACAGTTCTTGTGTCATCCTATCACAATTCAATATTCAGACTTTGCATGCTGACAGAACTTCCAGGAATTCATTAGCATTTTTGGCTGTATTCCACATCATGTACTCGATCCTTGCTGTTAGAAAAAAAATGTAAAACTTCATTGGAAGTTAGTGTAAAATATTTGATCCTATGCAAAGGGCACTGGGGTTTATGAATGAATGTCACAGATAGAAGGTTTTGATCTGACAGTGACAATAAGAACCTTATAAGCCTTCGGGGGGCTGTGTTAAGAGGCTAGAGAAATGCATGAGCAGAGATTATTCTATCAAAAACCTGCAGTAGTGCCAAAAAACATTCAGTGAAACCCACAATGTATCAGAAAGAAGCTTGTAACTACAAGTAT
The DNA here is from genome assembly GCF_029633855.1 of Hoplias malabaricus. Lineage (NCBI taxonomy): Eukaryota > Metazoa > Chordata > Actinopteri > Characiformes > Erythrinidae > Hoplias > Hoplias malabaricus. The sequence continues at coordinate 26,818,462 of NC_089800.1, read as the reverse complement.
TTATAAGCTCAGCGAGTCCTTATAGGACCTTGCAGTTTCTTTTCAACATTTTTGAGCATCTCCTTCCTGTCAACTCTCAGAAAGAGAGGCAGAGAAGGGCACAGCTTTAGAGCGCTTGCAGTGCTCAGCACCCCTTTATTAAAAGATTTTTTCTCTGTGAACCCTGAAGTGCTGCTCAGGCTGAAGCCAGTGAGTCACCATACAGCAGGGTATCACTTTCAGGAGTGTGTGTGTGTGTGTGTGTGTGTGTGTGTAAAACAGAGGGAGGGAGAGAGAGAGAAACCCAATGAAAGAGATAAAGCAAAGTAGAAAAGAAACCAATGAAAGGGAAAAAGAGAGAAAGAGAGTTATGAAAGAAGTCTGTGAAAGAAAGAGAGAGAGAGAGGGAGAAAGAGGAAAAGATATAGAGGCTGAGGGAGAGAGAGAGGGAAGGGGAAAGGGGGCGGTGAGTCACTAAAGAGGCAAAGAAGAGTGAAAGACCAAGGGACAGAGAGATACAGACGGAGAGAGAGAAAGAGAGAGAGAGAGAGCACAGCCTCTGTCAGCACAGCCTCAAAGGCAGCAGGAAGGCAGTGGGGAGCCCCTGAGGGCCAGAGGAGCATTAGGAAGCCTGATTTATTGAGTTATAGCACCAAACCCACTCTCTCCCTTTCTCTTTCTCTCTCTCTCTCTCTCTCTCTCTCTCTCTCTCTCTCTCTCTCTCTCAAACACACACAGCACCAATGGAGCTGCTGCAATACAGTCTTAAAGAAATGCAATCACTTTAAGTTAAAAAAAAAAAAAACATGTCACAAGACCCTGAAAACATCAGTTAAACACAGCAACTTCTTACACACTTCTTATCATGTAACAATCATAAGAGCCTCTGCTCTTCTAGGAAAGCTTTACACTAAAAGTTGGAGCAGTGCTTTTATATTTTGATTGCAGTATTCAGAATGCATGCATTCAGCTACATAAACAACAGTGAAACCAGCTAATGATGAAAACGGGATGCTCTGAATCAGCTGAATGACATGCGGGGGGCGCTTGGGGTTATAATTTCATATTGTTGGACTGCCAAGCAGGTCTGGAGTGATGGATCTAATCTAACCAGAACTAATCTTCTCACATCAGTATCTGAGTTGCGGAACCTATTGATGTTGGTGCAAAATTAGGTACGTGATCAGGAATCAAACCAGTTCCACGTTGGTGGAGCAAGGCTATCAGGCGATCAGGCACCACAACCCTCCCCACACACTCTGTCTTGTAACCGCTGCCGTCCATGTTGCGTGTATTTCGGTGAGTAATACTTTCATAGTTAAGTCAGAGTGCCATTTTCATGCAATTCTGGTACTCCTGGAAGGACTCTCAGACAATCACATTGCAAGACTAGCTTCTAGTTTGCACCAAGCCTCCTGAGAAAAAAAAACTCATTACAATTGTAAGTTTCAATGCTTGCATTACTTTTGTCATTTTCCAATAAGCTACATGCACCAAACATGTGGTATCTGATCATATTTATTTGACTATATTTGTGTTGTGGGGAACATGTTGGAGTGGAATGAAATGACTGTCCCAGGTAAAGAAGCCCTACTTTAAAGTTACAAAGGAATGTGGGCTCAGGTAAAGCCCCTCCTGGAGCGGGACAGGCCTCTGCCAGAGGCGAGTGGTGACGGCACATGGAATAATTCAGTGGGACAAGCCTAGACCTGGGCTTTACCACCGTCTGGAGAATGTCTCTTCAGTAAGAGCACCCTAGGGGGCCTTAAAAGGAGAGACTGACACCACAGCATGATCATGTGAGCCCCCTCTCCCTGATGGAGGAATGGTTAACACTATAGATGGTGGGTACAACAAACCCCATAATATAAACCATATATAAAGCAAAAAGTAACAGACTCTGTTACAAAAAGCAGCAATCACATTTGTTTTTATCCAGCTGTTCTGTGGAGGTCCTGATCATTGAGGAACAGGGTCAACACGAGGTAACAAAGTATGCAGAGCAACTGGTAGACTACAGTCTTTAATGAACAACTACAAAATGCTTCTGATTTTCGTTATAAACTTCAATCCCACATTCATTTCAGATAAAAAATGTGCATTAATAATAAATATTCATGTATAAACATGGCACAAAACTTTGTTCTGCACACTTTGTTTACCCCATTTCATCTTGTTATTCAATGGTCAGGAGCCCCAAAAGACGAGTGGATCAGACACAGCAGTGCTGCTGGAGTTTTTCAGCACTCTATTAGATACACCTACCCTGTTGGTCCACTTTGCAGATGTAAAGTCAGAGACAGTGGCTACACTTTTTCAAAGTTTGTGTCAGTACTCTTCTACTCCTTCATCAGTGGTCTTTTCTGGCCTGACTATTTAAAACAGGGTGAAAAAGGAGTAAGAAAGTATGAATTGCATCAAATGGGACTACAGTCTTTTATTGTTAAAATACAATGTGCACCTATATGTGATCAGTGGAGCTGATATAATACACAATGAGTGTAGAAACAAGGCAGAGGCTTTGATGCTGTTACTGACTGGTGTAAATATACTACTCTACTCTGAATATGCTGTGTTACTACTTTGGACTAAGGGTAAGAATTTACCACAGAGACGTCAAAATAAACACAACTTAGAAATCTTATTTCCATAATGAGCAGTACTTTCGTAACATGATGTAAGTGAAATGATGGGCTTCCAGACGAGGTCCTGAAAGTGGTCTCCGTGAGAGTTTGAAATGAAATGCTACACTGAAGATGCCACAAATGTTACTACCAGCAGCTGGACGCTCACAAGACTGAGACAGAGAATTAATGAGTTTAGCTGAAAAGAGAGAGTGTCTCATGTGCTAGACTCTGGGGTTCGAATGTCTGGAGCTGAGCCATGATGAGTTTGTAACTCAGCACTGAAACCCTCCTGCTAACTCCTCTCACTAAAGGCATGTTTATGACCCGAGCTGCTAAACCCTGCAGTGTGTAAACTGCAGAGGAGCCCCAGGATACGGCAGAATATTTATTAAGTGGTAGGACTTTAACAGTTTGTGCTGGAGGGCAGTGAATGCACAAGTAATGTACAAACAATATATAAGCTGTGGTAAGTCCATGCAAAGTAGACCATTTGTAATGTCTTTCTTTTTTTGATATACTTTTTATAACCATTTTCTCCCCAACCACATTCAGCTGGGACTGCCCCAAACACGATGCCATTAGTCGGGTAGGAAAATTCTAGGAATTTGGGAAATTTACCATGAAAATGAATGGGTAAGGATGGGAATTCATGGGAATAAAATGGGAATATTCAAAGCTATAAGTGAGAAACTTATATCATAAAATATTTACATAAGACTAGATATGATACCAAAACACTTGAACAGCAAAGCTGCTTCTCAAACGTGAAAAAAATCAGGCCTGTGTCACATTAAAAATAAAAAAACTCAGATCTAATTCACTTCAGCCTGGTAATGTGAATGTAGCCCTAGAGTGAGGCCATGGGCACCTGTGGTCGACAGTTTTCTGTTCCAAGCTCAAGGAACAAAACTACAGTGAGAGATTATCTCTTTATGTTTTAAGTGCACAGACCCCAAAAATAGATGATGAGAGCTCTGAGGTCAACAGCTGTTACCTGCACAAAGTCTATAATCCCGCACATGCCTTACAGGAATCCCACCTTAATGTTTTATTGGGATGGGTGCAGATGGAAAGGTGCTGATGGAAAGGATACACTTCCTCTTCCCCTGCATAGATGGCCCGCAAAGAGGCCCCCCAGCATTTACCATCCAGGGCTAAACTGTAATTATCCTGGCTTTAACCCAGACAAGAAGCATCAGAAGTGGAAAGGATGGCACTAGACACTCTTTCTGCCAAACCCTAGGTAGTGGTTTGACAAATAACAGGATGCAAACAGGCAAGAGAGTGAATGGGAAAATGCTGATGTCGACATATCCGCACTCAGACTGAAGGAGAAAGGAGCTTGAGGGACTCCGACTGACCCCGGAGGTGCATGAGAGAACACGTTCTCCTGCAAAAACAACCTGAATTAAACCCTCCCCGTCTGAAATTACAGCACAGAGCAAACTGCTAGATTCATAAACACACTCTGCACTCTGTAGCTATGAATACACACTTTAAAAATGCTAAGAAAGGGTCTTTGGAGCAAGACACCAAGATGTAAGAATCTACACAGGGTATTTAAAGCTGATAGAATTGCTGTGCAATACTGTCCAAAAGTCCTACTCTGTCACTCACACCCATGGGCAATTTCACACAGTCAGTGTACCTTCCAAGGTGCGTTTGGACTGTGGGAGGAAAACTGAGCATCTGGAGGAAACCCACACAGACACAGGGAGAACACGCCCCTCACAGACAATGACTCTGGGGTTTGAGCCCTAGTACCTGGACCTGGAGCTGTGTGGTTGTGACGCTGCAGCACTCAAACAACAAAGAACAAAATTCTTCTGCGATCCAATAAAAGATAAGCAAAATGATGCTTAAATCAAAACTTTGATAAATTTTATTTATTGAGTTAAAAAGTGACTCTGAACAACCAAGAAAAACTTTCTAGAGCCACAAAAAAAAAAAATATTTAAAGCTTTCATAGCTGAGAGAAAGCAGAGAATAATAAAGCTCCTGTAAACATTACTCAGTCCAAAAACATCTGCAAATCAAGCAAAGAAGCTGCTGGTCGGGTGTTCTCAGAATAATGGACTGATCCCCCCCAGCGCCCAGACCTTAACGTCACAGTAGGAGTCAGGGATTGCTTGGGATTGAAAGCTTCACATGTGAAAGCCCTGCAGAGAGAAGGCAGCTCCTGACAGGCTTTGGCGCTGTGTGTGGCAGTTTGGAAGGAAGTGTTGGGAGACGCACGCGCTTCACAGTGACCCGAGCATCTCTCATTTCTGCGCACAAAAATAACACCGCGCTGCTGGCGGATGCATGAGAAAGGTAGTGACAGGGTAAGAGGATACACCGTTTCAAAGCTTCATATTTTAAGAGCGCCCACACAACACTGGCACTTTATTGGACGCGTACCTGAAAACACTGCTGGGCCAAATTGGAAATAAGCCGTTTCAGTCAGTTAATATTCAGAGAATAACTGAAAATCTGGCTCAAAACGAGATTTTAACTCTTAATTAATCACATAATTAAACATGTGTTAAACACAGGTTCATCTGCAGAACCACCACAAGACTCCCATCCTAACCATTGGGGCCAGCAGAGTCACGAGAGAGAGAGAGAGAGAGAGAGAGAGAGAGAGAGAGAAGGTATGTAGAAAGAAAGAAAGAAAAGGAAAGAAAGAAAAAGGACAAGGGAACATGTGTAAATAAATAGACAAATGAGTGAATGAATGGAAGGGTGAATTGATGGATGAATGAATGAATGAATTAATTAATTAATTAGCTAAATGATTAATTTGTTAATACATGTATTAATTGATTTAATGATTGGCTAACAAATTAATGAAATAGAGGCAAGCAAGAAAAAAACAAAGAGAGAGAGACATAGGAAAATAAAGGAAAATTATAGAGAAAATGATGAAAAAGAAAAAGTGGAGGCAAAGGTATGACAATGTGAACAGAGAGAGAGAGATTGAGAGAGAGAGAGAGAGAGAGAGAGAGAGAGAGAGAGAGACAGACAGACAGACAGACAGACAGAGTGAGAGAGAGAGACGTTAGGAATGGAAAACAGAGTGAGAGATCTGTCAGTAGGAATGTCTCCTGTGTGGATTAGAAGCTGGAGGCAGACTGTTTCTCTAAAGCTAAAGCTTCACAAACAACAAACAGACCCTGCCTTTAGGGCTCAGTGAGCTCAGGTATGTTCAGCTTCGACAGCTCAGACACCAAGGAGCACAATTAAACTTAGACAAACATCTAAATGAAAAACCTCAGAGTCTCCCCTGGACATCCACTGCCCAAAACTGACCTCTCTCACTCTCCAGAACATGGGTCAGCGAGAATACGACAGATAAGGTCTTGGACTCTAAGGGACTGTGTCTGCACAGATATAATCACTTATAAAACTAATAAACTGCTGGTTAAAAGTTTGAGAACACAGTTTATTAACACATAGACACTTAGATACAGTACAATTCCCACTCATTTACAGTAAACTAAAGTACTGTACTCCAGTTCTGCAGTCCTACAAATATTATAGGCATTTAAGCCTCAGTTGATAGCACAGCCTTAAATGCAGTTTGTGTAAACTGCTGTATTCTAAAAATGTAATCAAGTCATATACAATAGATTAGCATGAATTTAAATTAGGAAGCATTCAAATCATGTCAGTAATGAAAAAAAGTAAGACAAACATAAGTATTCAACTCATTAAAACTACATCTGCCTGTAAATTTGTATTTGCACAGCACCATAACCCAAAACAAAAGTCTTTTATTCTGACATGCTTTAAAGAAAGAGTGTGCAGGGCATTGCATCATAAAGAAGACACCAAGTGGCCATGATGCAAGGCCTATATCAATGGCACTATAACAAATACTGAAACATAAAATGTAGTTTTTGAGTCAGATCAGATCAATCAGTCAGGTGGAGCTACTCCGTGAGACTAGGAAAATCTGATATCATAACATTTGTGAATAAATATCTCTCTTACCTTGCATTGGAAAGAAAAAAAAATATGTGTAAGATTATGTAGTCCATCCATCTACAGCATTGGTCAACAGCTTGAAAGCTGCCTCTCAAATGCTGAGGGGGTTGGTTCATCAGGTTTATGTTTAACGAAAACCTATCTGAAGCTATCTGAATCTGCCTGTTTAAACACTGCTGTTTCAAAACAGAAATGTTCAGCTATGGGGTTAACCGCTTATTTCACTGATACATTTTCTTATTTATTTATTTATTTATTTATTGGGGGGGGGGTAAATATATGTTATTATAAAACAAAACCAATACAAATGCTTTAAAGTAGAATATTATCTTTATATTAGCTACAAAACAAAACCAGGGGTAAACTAGTCTTAAAGTAAATAACAGAATAATATGGCTAGGATTATCAGGGGTTAAAAGAGAGATCTTGCTGAATAAAAGTGAATCGCCTTTGCTGACAAGCATGACAAATGACACCTGCCTCTCAGACTAGGATCTCCGTCATCTCCTATTCTTCAGCTAATCCCCACCTTATTGCCACTGTTCAAAGCCCAGCATGCTCCCTTAACTCCAGCTCACCTCAGAGCAACAACTCTCCGGTAATAATAAAACAATAACTCAGCAGAAGACACATCTCTCTGCCTTTTCAACATCTTAACTGAACACCTGACAGACGTATGACAACCTTCCATGTTATCATGGTCTCTGTGTTTGTTGTAGTTTTGCTTTGTTCATCCCATAAGAAGCAAAAAAAAAAAAAAAAAAACAAATACATCATTTCGATGGAAACAAGAATTGAACTGTAGATTTCTGCATTTAAACTTGGCTTATAATTTGGTTGACGGTGCTGTATTTGTAGCATTTGACGGTATTCAGCAGGAGCAAGGCAAGTTGAGCTATGAACTTTATTACCTCTGAAAAAGCTGTGTCACAGACCTCTCCACAGAAAGTACAGCAGAATCCTGATTTCACACTTTAATTACCCACTTGTTAAAGACACCCTCCAGTGAAAGTGAAGTGTTTAACCTTGTTAAAATGTCTGTGTGCTGTTAGAATATATATCTTGTGGGAAATAAGCAGTACGTTCATTTTTAAACCAATATCCATTTATACAAAAAATAAATAAATAAAAAAGAGAGGAATAAATACAGTTTGTGTATTAAAGGTCTTTACCATTTCAAATGTGTTGAAACTAGCCTTTATTTTTAGACAATTATATAAATCTGTATATCCTTAAAGACACCCTCCATTGAAATGCAAGGTTGTATGGTGCTGTTTTACACTAGAAGCCGTATCATGAGTGAAAAATAGCCATTAACATCATGGCTGAGCACTTCAGCTTTACAGTTGCAGTATCTCAAACTAGCAGATTCAGATATCCAGTGTTTATTACATGACAAACCTAAGCAACCAAGCTGTTTAACTCACAATGTGGAGGTAGAGACAGGAACGAATTGTTTATTCTTAAATCCACACATACTGAATGATGGCAAATGTGTAGAGTTATATCGTAACCACCTTAAAATCATTAGTGGATAGTTAACCTCTAAATATGGCATTTTGTTGAACAGTTTATAGAAGATTCATCACTAATCAGATGGGGACTTGTAATAAAATATATGTCTACATTATAAAGATAAAACTTATTGAGCTCCACTGACTCAATCAAAAGGGCATCAATATGGAGTATATTCCTCTTTGATTAGACAGATCTGTCCCTTCTTTGGGATATTGCTGTCAGGAATTGAATCCATACAGCCATATTAACCTTAGTTAAGTGAGGTACTTATATTGAACGAGTAATTCTGGATCAGAAAAACACAAAACAAAATATCCAACATCATTAGAAAGTGATTTTTGGAATTCTGATATCCATCTGCCAATGCCAATGACATCTACCTGGACTGGCATTATGAAGAAAAATATATAACTCTTATTTCTGAAGTGTGCATATGCATTATAGTGTAGTAGCCCAGCAAGCACACATTTAATACTGATTTGAAACGTATGCATCTGTGCAGCCTCAATAATATATTTTAAATAAAGATCTGCTGATACAGAAATGGTGCCAGTATTGTACATCTCTGCTTAATACGCACAGGCTCTAGGAGACTAGCAGAAAAGTATGCAAATCTGAGTAAATTTTTGGAGTGATATTTTACTCATAGTGTCGATAATCCTCTGTAAGACCAAATTCATTATTCTGCCCATCAGGTATCCAGACTTTAGCCTTCAGGGCAGTCCTCCAAACGTCCTGCTGTCAACTCCCAGCTTTTCTCTGGCCGCCAATTTCAGCTGCTTTCATGAAATGATGTTGATTAATTATCTCCACTGGGTGGAATTTGGCCAGTGTTCAAGCTGTAGAAGGTCGAAGGTTATTGAGAAAATTTTAACTTTGAACTAGTTTTAGACTCGATGGACATTTCAACAACATGCAATGCCTCGGAAAATGTTTTCTGAAAAAGTGTATACTAGGGTCTGGCAACATGTTGGTACTTACTATATATTACAGTAAATGGCCAACATTTTGAGTGGATCAATATACTACACCACTCCAACTTCCATGAGTGCTTTCAACAGTTCTACCAACATATACTTCACTTACTTCAGAAGGACATCTGGGTTTTTGACAAATTTCAAAAGTCCAAACCCAATACAATTCAGACTATGCACATAATCCCACAGATGCAGCATAATATTATGCAAGCTTTTACCAACATCATTGCAAAACTAGCTCAACAATGCTGCAGTACACTTTAGGCTTGTTCTGTAGAGTAACACTACTCCCTCAATCCTCCCTATTTAAGTGGGAGAGCACTCCTGGCCAACGGCAGAGAGCTTTTGAGTAAAGGAACATGACCGAATGCACCTGTGCCCAGAGCTACTGCTGGACAACACAGCCCCTCAAAGAGCCAACTGCAGATGCCAGAGCAGCTCTCTAGTCACCAAATAACACAAGCTGCTTTATTTGTGTACTGCTAACCCAGGACTGGATGGTCCTTCTTAAATAATTGATTAGTGGACATTGTAAACAGACAGAATTTTTATTATATTTTTTTCTAAGTTTAGAGGCTGTTGTACTTCCAGAGAAAAGGGTAGGACATAGCACCACAGCTCAACATGCTTGGAAGAGAACACAAATCACAAACTTTCATAGAAAAGCATTGACAATAGAATGGAGCACGCTAAATCAGTTGCAAATGAGCCTTAAATCATAATCCCAATGCCAAGCACTGGCTAGAGTGGAAGTAATCCCCCAGCATTGGGCTGTGGAGCAGTGGAACTGTGTGATCTGGACAGATGGAGCTTTATCTAGTAGCTCTGGGAATAAGTGAAGGAATTTGTGGTCTAAAACTAATTCCCAACATCAGAACCTGAACTCATTAATGTTTATGTAGTTAAACACAATGAAATCCTGAAAACGTTTTATGGATATCTAGTGTAGTTCCTTTTTAAAAGTCTAAAGATTGCAGAAGAGTAACAAATACCCTGCTGCAACAGTGATTTCAGAATAAAAAAATGGGCAAAATGGCAGAAGTAGTTATACATCCATCTAGGAGTATGCCACTGGCAGCAAGTGGGATTAAAAAAAATAGACTCAAAGCTTAAAACTACACATCTTGCATTAATAGCCTATGTCTGCAGTTTTCCACATTCAGTGGGAATATAAGACTCCACTGATTAACACTGGAGTGTGCTGCAAGTGTGAGAGGTTTAACATGGATTTCAATTACAAAATCAACACCACAAATGAATAGAAATGTAAAAAAAAAAAAGCGATGTAGCTGCGGCAGAGAAAAATATGTATTTCTCCTTCAGTTTCTTACAGTTAATTATTTTCAGTTGAGCTCCTGAGAAAATACATTTTGCCACTCTCTCCCCAAGATTAGCGCTACTGCAAGAACAACACAAACCAGACAGTATCTGATGGTGTGGTATGAACAGTAATTAATCTAAAAATCCCTTAAAAATCTGATAAAGCAGGGCACATTTGTGTAATTGCTTTGTATTAATTTTGCTGCATCCACTTTCATTATCATTCAGTTGCTAATTTGCCATTTAATAAGAAATCATGCTATACCATTTTTCCAAATGTAAAGAATTACCCTGTAGACGCAATGGCATCTAAAATGAAAGGTATTTAAAGGAAATCAGTTCTTTTATTGCTTAGGAAACAGCTTCTGCTCTTCGGAGAATGCTTTACAATAGATAAATGGACATTGCTGTGAGAATTTAATCTGTATTAACTGAAGCGCACAGCTGTGTTCAGTGCCAGAAAAATAACAAAATCATAAACATCACATAATGTGATGAGATTAAGATCCAATAAGAGATGTTTTTTGTGGTGTTGAGATTTGAGGCTCAATATCACTGAATTCAATGAGTAACAGTTCTGCTCAAAATAAACCAATGGCCCAAAAATGTTCTCCAGTGTAACATTTAAAACCACTGCATCTACAACACAACTGTCACTGTGTATTCCTGGATGGCCAGTGTGTGTTCTCCCTGAATTAACACATCAGATCCATCCTAAATAATCACCAACAGCTAATTACAAAGCCATTAGTGAGCTGAACTGTGTGTTACAATTCTCTGCAGCACTCTGACCCTTGCTCTGCAGCATGTGTGTGTTCTGGATGTCTGCAAGATACTTCAACGCTGGTCATTTGTTAGTACGCCCCATGCGCCACTGCTGAAGATGAGTGATGAGTAGCACAAGTATGTGTGGGTCAACCCCACATAAGGTCATTTTCAGGATGGTCTGCATGTTTGAGCCTCTCCATGAGCCTCACTCAACCAACAACTGGCTCAGACGGAGGTCACCATTTCATGAATTGCTGAGAAGCCAGACGTCCCAGGGGGGAGATCTAAACACTCATCAGTGAGCAAGCGGTAAAACATATTGTTCAGGGCCCGTCGTGCACTAATCCCCTTGATCCTATCAGGCAGAATCCACAGGAGCTCTACGGAGGTGAGAAGTGATCCTGTCTAAAGAAATGGTGCACATTCAAGGGCGCTTTCTCAGTTCCGTTTTCAGGGTTGAGAATTTCAATTTGCCTTTTTGAAAAAGTGTAATCACTGTTTAAACTTTGAGTGGTGTTATCAGGTAACTAAAACTTTGATAGTTTGAAAAATATCCACTCTATGGCCAATGTTTTCATTTTACTTCTCTTCTGAGATTAATGCTATAATTCAGAAAGTTTTTACCTTAAAATTACAGCTTCAAAATTGTGATGTTTTACTGACCTGTAATAGGGAGAATAGACCCTCTGCAACTGCTACTTTGGGCTCAATACTGCAGAAACCGCACTATGTAAAGGAGGGTAGGACTTGCACTTGAATTGCACTCTGCATCAGAGCCCAGGAGCCAAATGACCAAACCTTACATAGTGTTCCTTAAATGAAGTCAAGTACTGATGTTAGATGTTTAGCTATGGATCACAAACCCATTCCAACAACCCCAATTACAGCCAATTGAGTGCAGGAACCTTGGGCTCATGTGCAGCTGTTCTGGAGTGTCCCATTTCATTTCATGCTGTTCTATGTCTTATACAAGCTATGTATGCACAACTAAATGTAACTGAATGTACGTGTCTTGAATTAGTACACTTTAATATAGCTGTAATCATTAAACAGAAGATGTCTACAAACTTTTGGACATAAACAAATCTTTAAAAAGACTAAAGGAAAAATACGATTCACACACAGTTTTCCAACTCATCCCAGATACATGCGATCAGCCGAGACACGCCTGGTGTCCCAGTTTTGCTTCTGTAGTTTAGTGCTGGAGCAATGAAGCTGACGATGCAAACAAACACTATAACTCAATAGTTCCCCAAATCCTTTCTGTTAATACAACCCCAAAACCTCCCGCGGCTCAGTCAAACCACATCCAACTCACTGAGAACACTCAGAGTATGTCAGTGTAGTTTAGGACATAGCAGGACTTACTGTAAACTTTAATAAAAAACGAATAAAACCTCACCGTGCAACGAAACACAGAGGTCAGCCACTTGAGACGTGCATTAGTTCTGTTCAAAAATCTATTCATACCCTTCTGCACACATTCACATGAAGCCATTTCCCAAAACACACAGACACGCTCATGAGCCGAGCTTGTGACGTGTTTGGGCTTGAAGACTTAAGACTGAAGGCTGAATTATTATTTTTTTTTTTTTTTGGTAAAGAAAATGGTTCTAAATAGGACTCTGAACACCTGAAGAACTTTTTTGCATTATTTAAGGGGTCTTCAGATTGATGGAGAATTTGGAGAATTAAAAAAGGGTTCTATATGGCACCAAGAATGGTTCCTCTATTGTTTAGATGTCAAGTTTGTAGTCGAGTGTGACCTGAGATAAGGACTGAATCCAGGACCCCATGACACTAGGGCTGTGTGTCAGAACAAACTGGTGGGTCATGACCCAAAAGTGGGTCACAGGCTCTTTCTGAATGTGTCACATAGTTGGGTCACATGATCAAAAGGTCTATGTTATCTGATGTCTGGCTAATTTTGACAGACGTGTGAAAAATAAGTGCATTAGTCTAGTGGTTGCCATGGTATAATGCTAAGATTAAAAGATAAGACTTTTAAGAAACAAATTTGCTTGATTTGCATTCTGTAAAAGTGAGCCGTGGTCATTTGACCACAGGATAAGTGAGAATCATTGCTGAAATGGAGTGTTCTTTTACACATGCCTTTCCAATGATGTGAAAACATGCCAAATTTACTAGAAACTGATGATATTCTTCTATATTTAGTTCTTTATTTTTTATTTTATTTTAGCTTTTTTTTTATTTCATTCATGGCGGAAGAATTACATGCAAGGTTCTTGGAAGCAATATTGACCCCCAGCTTCACGTGTATATTACAAAAGCTCTAAATTGTTCCCTGGGTGCCCTGAAAAGCAGATGAAATGGGCATTTTGGCATTGTACTCACTGTTTCCTGTCATCACTGTAAACTAATCGGTGTCTATAAGCCAAACACACATCAAGCCACCCTGACTGAATTTGTTTACATATCGCATAATTGCACTCTACAAACATTTTAAAAAGTCAATGCAATTCCTCTTGGTAAACATCTGCATTAGCTCTCGAGCAGTCGAATCAAAGGCAGCCGATGGTAGGCTGGTGACTGCAGAGAAGCTCCAGATCCCTGCTGCTGGTGGGAGGTGAGGACACGCTCATCTTCTCACGCTGAGCAGCGGATGAAGGGATAAAAAAGGGGCCATATCGGAGAAGTGCTTTGTGTTTCTGCACAGCCATAACGGAGGAGAAGAATGGGTGAGCTGTCAGAAGGGACACTCAAACCTAAATGCCATCACCAGCGTCATCGGAAAGCCATTCAAAGAAGCAATCACCGCATCACCCCTCACAGACCTAAAAGTAGGATGCTTTTAATGTTTTAAAGTGGGCCCCGTACATGTGGGGAAAAAAAAAACATCACGGCTCTACTCAGGGAAAAAATATGCAGAAAGTGATGAAAGCTGCCATCAAAGCTACCATTTTTGCCTACAATAATATCTGTGATATGATTAAAAAGTATGATTAAAGGACCACTAGTTAATGGAAAGGGTAGTTTCCTACCGTCCTCCCAAAGTTACATAGTGCAGTTTCTGTAGTGATGAACACAGAGTAGTAATAACAGAGACTCTATCCACATTATTACAGGTCAGTGAAGCATCATGGCAAATTTGAAGCTGTAATTTAAAATTAAACATAGGGAGGGGAGTTAGTTTCCTACCCTCCTCCAAAATCTACATAAAGCAATTACTGCAGTGCTGAGCACAGAGTAGCAATGATAGAGGCTCTGTTCTCCCTATTACAGGTCAGTGAAGCATCATTTTGATTTTGATGTTGTAATTTAAAGTTAAAAAATATGACATAGTGTTCCTTTAACAATGATCTAGAAGATGAAAATATTATCAAATGAGGTAATTTTGCTCAAATTATTTTAAGGCACAGACCACCTATCACTCTATTAGTTTCTAATCACAATGGCCAATAAGTATAAGCAATTTAATTTTCTAACGAGATTAGAAAATGAGATTAGAAATTATTATCTGATTTGACACAGCAGTGCTGCTGGAGTTTGTAAACCCATCACTGTCCCTGCTGGACTGAGAATAGTCCACCAACCACAAATATCCAAAATCTTCCAGTATGCAGTATACAGAGACTAATCATAAATAGTATACCATGCCTAATCCAACCCTAACCTTAACTGCAATAAATGCTAAACAAATGGAAACTGTAAATACAGATAAATGTGAAATTCAGTGTAGTCACTGAGGTTTACAGTAAATATATGATTTTTCTGACATTGAAAAATAACTTATTTATAATGGTCTCTTTGACTGGCCTTAATACAAGAATGGAAATCTCTGACTTTTGCACTTTAAAGTCTCAAAATCTAAGGCTATCTGACACAAAATTAATTAACTTCTAACGCCTGATGTTTTGTCGTTTTCTTCCAGCGTTCTATAAACCCATATGCTGACTGGCACTGAGGTAATAACTGCAGTATTGGAGCGCTATTTGAGGCCAGCAAATAAGTGGCTAAGTGGACATGGCAGCTTAGTAATTGAACATTCATTTGATTCACTGAGTTGCTAATGGCTTGCACTAGAAAATGATTAAAAACAAGCCAGAGTGTAGGAAGTTGCCAAGAATTCGAGCACGTGTCAGTCAAAGAAGGCAGAGCTGATAGGAATATCAACATGCTGGGTATGGGTCTCCAAAACCATGCTCATTCTAATGCATGCCTATAAACACACACACACACACACACACACACACACACACACAATCTACAATAACGTCAGAGCCCTCTACACTGATGGGAAACTTGAGATAAGGCTAATATTCCATTTTTTTATTTTTATTGAAGAAAGCCACAGATCAACACATATTTCGAGTTTGTGAGTGAGATCAAGAGAGAGAGAGAATGAGAGAGAAAGAGAGAGAGGGAGAGTGAGAGCTAGAGAGAGAAAGAAGAACAAGGAAAAAAACGAGAGAGACCCGAGATCTATATATATCAGGACAAAAAAAATCCTTACCATTGTCTTCAATGGAGAAATAGAAGGTGTCGCTCGTGGCATTGTCTCCATCTTGAAGAACGTAGCACACGTGCATGTCGTCAATGTCAGCTAAAGGAGAGATTGAAATGCATTAATACACCAGCGCCAGAAAAATAAATAATGTTCTATTGAGATGAGGGTTTTTATTTTTTGAACACAATTTATTCTGAATACTGGTGGCTCTACTGACACGTGAAAAACACATTATGAAGTTACTGTTTTCATCTAATGCCACGAACAACCTGGGTTAAAAATAAAATGAGGAACAGAGCATTCCTAACACCATCTTGTACACTAAGTGCTAGGTATTAGCCATGTCAAAATATATGAGAAATTTCCCTTTGGTTATAATTTTCAAAGAAATCCAACCTCAATCCAAAAACAAGTTGGTAAGAGAAAAGCAGAGCACCCAGAAGAAACCCTCAGAGACAATGGGAGACCATGTCAAACACAGCTATATTGGCTAGGCTTATCTCTGAAGATACCTGTGATAACCTGTCAGTAACAGTTGCACTTTAAAGTTGCTGATTTCATTCATTTGAAGAGGCGTCTACAAACAATTGAATGTAAAATACACATAATAACAGGTTTCAGCAATTATGCTGATAAAGGATCAGATGAAATAGGTTATAATTGGATAATTATCTGGAGCAACAAGCAGATATGCACAAACATGCTCGGGCTAACTTGCAATGCCAAAGGCAGGAATGTTAGAGGTAAGGACCTGGTAAAGCCAAAATTAGGGCCATTGCTCTATCTCCCTGGCCCACAGAGAAGTACTGTACTGTTATATATAAATAATAATACGAATAATATATCTTCTCAATAAGTATGGTGCTGTCTCTCTCTCTACAGACAAACACACACATTTTATATATACACACACATATATGTACACACACAGTGCCAGTCAAAAGTTTGGACACATCTTCTCATTAGTTGTTGGTGGAATAGGGCTGTTCATTGTAGAGAACTGTGTACCAGCCCCTGCCTCTGAACAACCCAAGTTATAATCCCAAACACATTAAGAAGGTGAGCAGTTCTACAGATTAACTCTTGATGAGGCCACAGCTGTTCACTGAAAACCATTCCAGGTGATGACCTCATGAAGCTGTCTGAGGGAATGCTAAGAGCATCATGTGCAAAGCAAAAGAGTCTAAAATATAAAATATAAAACTGGTGTGTTTAACAATTTATTGTTTGCTACATAATTCCATGTGTTCCTTCATAGTCTTAATGTGTTCCATATTCATTTACAATGTAGAAAAAAAAAACTTTTGGATATGAAGATATGTCCAAACTTTTGACTGGTACTGTACAATCACAGTGGTAAATGGCCCAAAACAAAGGAAACCCTCCCTGAGTGGGCGTGTCCAACACTTTATTTAGCATAACAAAATATTTATTAACAAGTAAAACTACAGGTATCTACTTACAGGTATGTTGTGTGTTTTTATCTTAATATTAGTTTTAAGTTTGTTTGTTTGTATTATGAACAAAAAATAGATTTTAAACCTTAAATTAATTCAAATTAAACCCATTCTTAATGTAGTATTATTATTTTCATTATCTCAGGTGCCTAAAACATCTATACACTACTGTACACGCTCCATAAGTTGACAAAATGTGACAAGTCATTCATGGCACTCTTGGTTTGTGTCTGGTGGGTGTATTCAGGGATGGACATTTTGTTCATGAGTGTGTACAGAGTGGGGACCACAGACAGACAGATGAAAACAGTGACTGGCCCGAGGAGCTGTTGAAACCATTTTGTCGAGTGGAAATCCTGCATGATTTGTCACATGTCGCCATGTTGTTTGCCACCTGTCGCCA
The DNA here is from genome assembly GCF_029633855.1 of Hoplias malabaricus. Taxonomy (NCBI): domain Eukaryota; kingdom Metazoa; phylum Chordata; class Actinopteri; order Characiformes; family Erythrinidae; genus Hoplias; species Hoplias malabaricus. The sequence goes on along the minus strand of NC_089800.1, from coordinate 26,800,976 downwards.
AATCATGACTAAAGATCTCCTGCTCTTGTAGGTAATGACCGGTCACCTGTCACTCTGTTGTGTTTCTGGTACCACAGGAGTGTTGCTTGATGCATCTATCTGTCTGAGACCTTCTTGCTCTAATATAACTATACAGTTTATACTTTCAACTACAACTACAAATGATTTCCTGTGTCTTTTATCAGTTTAATATCTAGAATCTGTAGACTCAGTGTAACTTGATTAACAGTCTTTAGACCTTTATTTTAGCCAGTGTAATTACATTGCACTCTTTACCAGTTAATGTCTTCAACCTGCTTCATATTTCATGGTACTTTAATTAGACAGTGTTGAGGAGTATGTCTTAATTGCCTGGTTAATACTTAGAATTTAAGAAGCTGTTATTTTAAGTATTACAGTAATTTCTTTCTTAAATATGATCCTCCATAATGACAAATTGAGGGATAACAGATGTAAAGTATTAGTACACCTGATGTATCAAAGCCAAGAAGACATGAAAGCCAAGCATCAAAAACTCTAACAAATGTTCCAGAACATTTTCAAAGTACTACACTTTATTTGGTACATTTTGTTATTCTGTCTGGCATCTACGCAGCATCGATTTTGCGTGATGTCTGGGGTTTATCATTTGGAAAAAAAATATGAGTCACTAAAACCTTGGTACATCAATTTTACCACAGAATGACAGGGTCCTTAAAGAACATCCGGATTCCTGCTGGCACAACAGCACTTATCTGTCTCTCTCAGCACCTTCTAAGCTGGAATTTTGGAGCGTGTGCTTTTGAATGGGACTGGATTTTCTACCACCCCCCACTTTGGAGAAAGAGTTAAGTTTACAGCTGAGGCTATCTTCAATATTTGATGTCAAAACAGTTCTCTTCAAAGAGGCTAGCTCATAAAAATGTAAACCCCATCATTTTCAAATACCCACCAGGGAGCAACAACTTTATTTACTCTTGGTTCCCACTCGGGTTATATGTCCTTGAAATATTAAAAAAAAAAAAAAAAAAAAAAAAAAAGCAGCATCATGAGAAAGAAGGAGGGCTTCTGAAAAAGGAGAAATGGTGCTGGAATAATCGTGTCTGCTACTAGTTCTGTTGAAAGAATTTCTGTCTGTGGGTGGCTGTCTGTCCAGCAGTGACCCTGGGGTCAGCCTTGTGTTTTGGCCAAAAAAATAAAACAAAATATAAAAATAATTGTCATATCAAGTTTGCACATTACATTTGTCTTTTAGAGGTTATCCTGCCTCATGAAAGAGACGAGGAATTGTACAAGGTTTCAGAATGTGTTTTCAAAAGATGCTCAGGAATCTGAAGATTTGTTCCTCACAGCCTTGAGTTAAAGAGGACATGTACTGATTTGTACATTTCTGAATAATTGAATCCTTGAGTTGTAAACAAAGACATTCAAAGGGATATGATATGACATTATTAAATGTAGAGAAAGTCACACATTTTGATTTATTTTGCAGTGATTTACAGGAGCTAAGGGCCCCTATGTCTACAACATTTTTTCAAAAATTAAAAAAAAATAAACAGTTAGCATATTTACCTATGTAACACCATAAAACATGCGTTTTGTGTGTTTTATATAGATGCTAATAACAGGAAATATATTAAATATGAATTGGGTTGGGAGGGGGGTGTATTTTGCCTTTCATGCCCAGGCATGTACTTCCCTGCCAGGAATGACTGCTTTAAAATACATTTTAGGTGGAAAGCTCAACTCAAAACTAATGCAAAACAATGTCTCAGGCTCTAGGCAACACATTCCTATGTTTCATGTGATACCTTTGCAAGAGGAGGATTTTAAATATTTTCAGATAACTGGTTCCTATCACCACCCCTGTAACACTCTGAAACATTCTGTTTCTCTACAGCTAGTCATTTCATTACCAAAAAAAAAGAAATCTCATTTTCTCAAACTCATAAGAAATGAGTGCCGCTGCATCTGATGCAGTTAAAGTAAATAAATAAATAATAATTTTACCTTGTGTGAATGTAGTAATGGTGGCGTTTCCTCTGCCCATGTTGATGAGATATCCATGCTGTGCCCCAATAGTGACCCTAAAAGTCACTGCTCCATATGGAGTGTCTCTGTCCTCTGCCTTCAGGGATTTACTGGTGATCAGGAACCCCAGGTGACCAGTGGGCAGTGTTCGCAGTAACGTACCACCCTTGTTGACCACAATCTGTGGGATTCCATTGTCCACAGAAAGAATGGTGATCTTCATCACCTGTGGCTTGCGGGTTTCGAAAACCGTGTCAGGGAAGACGTAAAAGTCTGTATGCGTTCCATCAGTGACCGTGAAGGAGAAGGTGTCATATGCAGACTCGGTTCCATCATGCTTATAGCTGATCATGTTCTCATTCAGGTCCTGCTTGGTGAAAGTAGTGACCGGCCTTGTATTATTAAAGAGAATCTTACCATGGATGGGCAGCTGGGTGATGGTGAACTTCAGGAGACGGTCAGCAGTGTCACGGTCCTCCACAGTCAATTCAAAAGGGGTGATTAGCTTGTTTTTACCCTCATTAACCACCAGCCCGTGAATGGTGACCACAGGTTTTTTATTGTCCACGTCTGTTATAGATATTCGGAAGGTGCGAAAGACCGGGTTGTAGCCATCCGTCGCCTCAAACTCAAAGCTGTCCATCTTCACCTCATCATCAGCTGTGTGGATGTAGTAGATTTTGTTGCCCGCTAGCTGGAGCTGAGTGAAAGTAGTGATGGGCATGCCAGGGGTGTCCGTACACTCCAGATGACCTCTCGTAGGAGCACGAGTGATGGTGAAGACCAAATGCTCGTCGGGACTGTTGAGGTCACTGGTGCTGAGCAGGTCAGTGGTCAAGGTCACCCTTCCACCTTCTTTCAGAGAGACGCCTTTGCTAACAACGTCAGGGAACACCATGTCAATTCCACCTACTGTTATGTAGAAATACCTGTCAATCAGTGGATTGATGCCATCAGTGACATCAAATTTGATGAGGTCACGAATTCCTTCTTGTCCGTTGTGGAAGTACATGATCAAGCTCTGGTCAATTTCATTTTGTGTAAAATTCATTCCAATGGTTATGTTTTCCAGTGTTCCCAATGGCGTTCTCCTTTGTAAAATGCCTTGATTGGGACCATAACGGATGATATAAGTTAATGTACTGTCCTCCGAATCCAAGTCTGTGGCTTTCAAAACTTTGTTGCTGATTATTTTGACGTCTCCGATCTCAATTTCAAGGCCGTCATTAATTGCCATCCTTGGTGTTTCATCATCCACTGGGATAACCATAATGATGACTGTTTTCTCCACTGTGAATTTACCATCTGTGAGCAGGACAACAAAACCGTCCTCTGTGGTTTCTGAATCATCGTGTTCATAAACAATACTAGAGGCCTCTCTTATCTGGTCTAGAGTAAAATTAGTCACAGGAAGAGTTCCAGAGGTCAGCTGATTAACAATAAAGCCATGTTTAGGGGGTTTGGTGATAATAAAAGTCAGCTCATCTGTTGGAACATCTCCATCAATGCCATTTAAAATGGGAGTGTCAATGACAACATTCATGCCCTCCATCACCACAAACTCCCTCATGTGGATCTCTGGCTTTTCATCATTGGATGGAATGATCACAATAGGGAAAAAGTGTCTCTCTGAGAAATTGATGCCATCCGAGCATCTGAAAGTGAACCTGTCCTCGACCGGCTCCACTCCTTTGTGAATGCTTTGTACATAATAGATATGGTTTTGCTTGATGTCTTTGATGGTGAAGGCACTGATAGCAATCCCTGACCTGGATTTCTCAGAGCCTGGAGCAGGGGAAATGTTCTCCAAGTAGCCTGAAGTGGGCTGGACGATGATTGTACACAAAAGGTCATCACTGGGAGTGTCAATATCATCTGCACTTATGTGCAATATCTGAATGACATTTTTCTCTCCTTCAATGACGCTGAACTGTGGGCCTACAAACACCTCAGGGGCTTGGCTGTCTATTGGCAGAATGGTTACCTGCACTCGAACACCCTTGATTTTATTGCCTCCTACTGTCCACTCATCAGACATATCAGTGAGTGTCAGGTTGAAGTAGTCCTCTTTTGTAGTGAGGCCGATTTCTCCACTTGTGTGAGCGTATACCACTAAGCCACTGATGATGTCTGCTTGAGTAAACCTATTGGAGGGAACCCCATTGAGCAGTATTTCACCAAACACTGGGGGGTCCTCCACTATAAAGGTCAGCCGGAGGTCATCAGTGTCCTCATCTCGTCCTTGGATCACATTGGTTGTGATCTCTGTAGCTCCATTCTCCAAAACGTCAATGTAGGAGCCGATAGTGCCTTCTGGAAGGCTGATGGTTGGGGTCTCATCATCAATAGGCTTTACAGATATCTTGATAGTAATAGTAACCACATGGACACCATCGCTCACGTCCAGTTGAAAGAAATCACTGGTTGACTCTTCTCCATTGTGAATATAGGATATTCTACCATTAGAAATATCTTGAGCATTGAAAGAGTCCCCTTTGGTGAGGACTGTGAAGGTGTACTTGATGTGACCGTGAAGCGGAGGCTGGGTGAGGGTGAAGGATATCTTTGTGCTGTCTGTGTCTGGGTCAGTAGTATGAAGCTCAGAGTGTGTGATGATGTGTGTTCCTCTTTCCAGCACAGTGAAGCCAGTGTTGGTGATCTGAGGGGGCTTGTTATCGACAGGCTGCAGGAAAATGGTAAACGATCCATCAACACTGTTCCCAGCTGTATCTTCCACTGTATACTGGAACTCCACTACATGTGGTGTAATTCCCAACTCCAGGTCTGGAGGCTTGTATGCTATCTTATGGTGATTGATCTGTGCTTGGGTGAACTCTGTGACCTCTGTATTAGGACTCTCAGTCAAAACTATGGTCCCTAGTATCCCTGGGCTGTTGGTATCTGTGTCTGTTGGTGGCTGAGTGATGATATATTTTAAATCTCGGTCTTCAGAGTCCAAATCCGTGTAGCGTAAGTATTTCTTGCGAAAGAACGTGAGCTGGTATTCATGGACTGTCAGCTGCAAGGTGGTGCCAGGGTAAAGCTCAGGTGGGATGTCATCAATGGGGAGAATTTTGATCACAAACGAGCTTGGATCTGACTCATTTGGTGGGTCATTGTCATCTTGAACTCGGAAGACGAACTGATCCATTATGACTTCAGTATTGTGAGGCCCGACGTGTCTATAGAACAGCTTCCCATCTGTAATGTCCTCCTGGAGCCACTCCGTCACTGCTTTCTCGTACATTTCATCTTCAGAATTGAACCTCCACGTGGATGGATCCTCTGGTGCGTCAGACTGACGGAGCAGCACCTCCCCTATAGTGGAGAACGGAGGCTCAATGATAAATTTAATGGTTGAGTCCTCAGAGTCGATATCAGCAGCGCTGAGCATTAAAGCAGAGATAGGCATCATCTGGTTTTTGAAAAGCACTAAGCCTGTGTTAGCGTTGATGATTGGTGGCTCATCATCAGTTGGCACCACCGTGATGGGGAAGAGGAACTCCACCTCATGTTTGCCATCCGTCATACGGAAAATGATATTGTCGCTGTAGGTATCACTGCCATCGTGTTGGTAGATGACAGAGCCCAGATCCAGATCAGCCGCTGTGAAGAATTTTCTGGTAGATCCCAGCACAGTCAGCGCCCCATGCCTCAGTCCATCTATCACCGTGACTCTCACATCATCTAAATTGTCCTCATCACTAATCTGCAGGTTCTGGGAGCTGGACAGCGGTCTGGACTGGCCTTCATAGAGCAGCTGTCCTGTGTTTCGAGTCACAACAGGCGCCAAAGTGTTCATGGGCTTAACCACGATCATGAAAGCAAAGGGGTCCGAGACGGCCCCCTCTGTGTCTACCACAACAAATTCAATTTGGAAAATTCGCTCACTGTCCGAGTCCACAGATGGGGGCTTATAGGCTATTTTGAGATCCTTCAGATCTCCCTGATAAAAGGAGGTGATAGGCAGATTCCTGTCATCTGTGCTAACAATGTAGCCCTCCTCGAAAGACAGAGGGGAGGTGATGTTGAAGATCAAGTTGTCAGGTGTGGATTCCACATCCTCGGCAGCGAGCATATCTGAAGTTATGGCGGTCATCACAAATTGGTCCACTTCCATCATCATCATTGCCACAAAGCTGGGCTTCGGAGCAGTGTTTTCCTCCCCTTCTTTGATGCGCACCATAATCTGGAAAAACTCCTGTTTTATGATGTTACTCTCCTTGTCTTGGAGCTCCACATACATGGGGATGTAATCTCGGTTTGGAGAGCGGTGGGCAAATGTGTGCTGATAACGGATATTGAGTCTGACAAATTCATCACAGTCAATCATTTTGCTCAGTTTGCCTTCATCTATGAGCTTTCCGTACCTGGGCAGAGTACTGACGCTGGCTAGAGAGGTCACTTTGCATTGATACACATTCCTGTCATAAGTGAATTCCAGGATTTTCTTGTCAATGGGGTTACTGAGTCCAAGCAGCTTGTCCACAGTCAGGGGCATGTTTTTCGTAAGGATCTCCAGCTGAGTGAAGACCACCTCCACCTCCATCATGAAGGGTATGATTACAGTGTGGCTCTGGGTGTCGTACCGCAGCTGGAGCCGGACTCTGTCTCTGGACGGGCTTCTTGATCCAAAGTGTGAGTACTTCACATCGTTGGGGCCGAATTCACATGGGAACTTTTTAGGGGACAGCTGCCCGGGTCTCTGGGACAAAGGGTCATTATCCAGAACTGTCAAAGTGCACTTGTCACCAGGCTGGACCTGAATGACCAGATCATTAACAGGATCAATGAAAACTGACCTGCCAAAAGGAACTCGTATTCCATTGTTGGCCACGAGAATGGCATCCTCAGAGAGTTCAGATCTCAGACCATAGCTTAGTCCGAAGCTGTCAAAAAGCTGCGCGCGGGTGCCGTGCATTAGCGTCAGTGCGGTCAGAAACAAACACACGAAGAGGCTGCTGTTCTCCATGTGGAAGCCGAGCTGAGAGAGATCCAGAGCGTGAAAAGTTAGTGGCGAAAAAGCGGCGTGTTACTGAAAGCTGCTCCACGCCTCTAATCTCAGCGGCTTCACCATTCTCTCAAACCCCGCCGCTGCGCTCCTGCAGCAACTTCATGCTCCGAGAGCGGGGGCGGGACTACGGAGGCCGTGCCCCATATGATCTCCATTGGCGTAGAGCAAACGCCGGACTGCGCTCTGCAACTTGTGATTGGGGCACCAAAGCTCCGTCACAATGGGAGGCGGGGCACATCAAAAACACACACACACACACACACAGAGAGAGAGAGACAGAGAGAGAGAGAGAGAGAGAGAGAGAGAGAGAGAGAGAGAGAGAAAATTACACAATAAAAACACTCGAAATATACATTATTTTGCATGCTTATATTATTATTATTATTATTATTATTATTAGTAGTAGTAGTAGTAGTAATAGTAGCAGTAGTAGTAGTAGTAGTAGTAGTAGTAGTTGTGCTGGTAGTAAATAGTAACAATATTTGAAAGTAAAAAAAATAATTAAAAAAAATAGTTCTATTTTTAATATATATATTTATTCTGTTCCTAAACATTAAATATAAATAATAATTAAAAACTCACATTAAGAAACAGAAATAAACAGTTTAAACTTAAATAACCATTGACAATCAGTTGAAGAGTAAGTGTATGTTTTTCTTTTTTTGTTTGTTTTCTTTATTTATTTATTTATTTGACGCTGTGGGGGTTCATTGCTCGATGCTTCAGCTCCCCCTACTGCTAGAAAAAGAAAGTACACTCTATGTGAGAGATACGTGTGAATGTTTAGGCAGGCGCACCCCCCCCCCCCCCACCACCACCACCACCAACCACTCCCCCACAACCCCCATTCAATTACATCTTCTATTCATGCCTTGTACCCAGTGATTCTAGACCCACTGGCAATCGTGAACAGGATAAAAAAATATATACAATACAGAAAATTAATGAATGGATTGAATTAATGAAATGATACTCAGCACTTACACAGAAACTCTGAACTAAATTGTATTCTCATCTAGAAAATATGACCAATTTCATATGACAATGTTTCCAAAGTCTTTGCACAATGTTATTATTGTCACTGTTAGTGTTAATTGCTTTCTTTTTAAGTGATTGGTTGTGGACAAGTTTGGCTCAAATCCATGTGTGGAATGACACTTTGTTGTAAACATATTGTTTAATATCATCGACATTTTAATCAGTATCATCACTTAATATCAATCACTGTACTCACAGACAAAGCTACAGAAAACCGCTCAGACTGTTCAAGATGCAGAAAGACTGTCTCCTCTTATGTCCTTCCAGTCTGCAATTTTAAGTTAGTATAATTTTTACCTACAGTCTCAGCATTTTATTGAAATGGAACTGTATCAACAGAGGCATTCCAATTATTTAGGTCAAATATTTCCATACTGTACTCTGCACATGTGATGTGTTTTATTGAGTGATAAGTTATGCACAGCTCTTTGTGGGGGCTCCTGGCAGGGGCATGAGGAATGGGGACAGGTGCTGAATGTAAAGAGATTATCAATATTATTTGTATATATATATATATATATATATATATATATATATATATATATATATATATATATACACAAAAGACAATGTTAGCAATATAAAGAAACAATATTACAAATCCAAAATTTTGGTCTGTGGAGTTAATTAGTAAATCAGTAAATGTGAATGTGAATTAATGGAGAACTATCCAGTACCTTCGTGAACTGGAGTTGCATTTGTGATCTAGAACTAATTAAACACAATCAGTACCTAACCTGATGTACCTAAAATCTTCACAGCAATGTTCAATCAACTAGAGATCTTTCTTCAATGAAGAAGAGATGCTGTAACTTTAGCGAATGAGTTTACCCCATGATATCAGAAAAAATACCTAAAAGTTGGACAAGCATTTGATCATTTTTAATCTTATAATATAAATTTAAAAAGCAGCCATGCCTGTTCTAGTGAATGACAATTATTAATACCTTGTTGTAAACACAAGAACACCATATCATCTTGATATGAAATAATGCTTCTAAGAAAATGTACTTCTCATTTCACTTGGTGATTTTTCATAATCAGTAGCACTATAAACACATCACTAGTTCTGTTATAACTGGCTTTGAATCTGACAGACTGTTTTCTTTATGCTGTTATCCATATCTCATCTAAACAGTCACAAACAGCCCAAGATGGACGCTATTTCTGGGTTTTGTGTTCCACTTCTCCACTGGATTTCATCTGTGGGCAGAGGAGAAATACATGATTCTATTACAGTGCCCTTAACATCAAGACAATTTTCACTGATTTGGCTCACTATACACCTACACTCACCATCATCATGTTATCTGAAAATCAAGAAATAAAAAGTTAGCCAGATAAGATTTGAATGAAAGCACATATATAAATGCATTTGTTGTAATGTTTTCATGATGTTCAAGGTCACAGTTGTACCAGAGCATACTTTAAATCATTGGGTGCAAGGCTTGAAATCACCTTGGACAAGGTGTCAATACTTCACCGGGCATCACACACTCACCCAGTCACTCTCACACTCACACCCATGGACAATATCAACCACTCACCCAGTCACACACACATTCACAACTGTGAACAATTTCACACAAGCAATTCACACCCCAATGTTATTTTATTATTTATTTATTTAATTATTTAATTCTGTATGACTTATTCACTGCTGCACAAAGAAAGAGCTATTCATTATTTTTTTAAATGATTTAGCATCTAGCAGTTTCATAAGAAAAGAAAGGTTTCCTTAAATCCTCCCAGAATTCCATGCTGTCGACAGCCATGGTTTGATTCAGTCTCAGAAGATTAGCGTAGGCCTGGTCTGATTTACAGACCTATTGTGTAGTCTTGTGATTTATCACCACATCTCCCCCAGTCCTGGACCGCCAGCGCTTCTTAAGTTAATCTCTATGCCAAGAGGCATGAGGCAATTTTGGTACTGCAACAAACTGGACACTCTTCAGTCCACAGCTGCAGTGTTACTCTTTTATTCTGCAGCATTGTTAAAAATGATCATATTCATTGCCTGTTTCCTTGTTGCCTGTGAGACATTTAATACACACTATGTTTCCAAATATACAATGTTCCATCTGTTGAGCAGCTCTTGAGCAGCTCAGTGGCACTGCAGGTAGTGATACTAACACACAGCTTCTGAGTCTCAGGGTCCTGGATTCGCTTCTGTCCTTGGGTCACTGCCTGTGAGCAGTTTTGTTGTGTTCATTCATTTTTCATTCATTATCTGTAACCGCTTATCCAATTTAGGGTCGCGGGGGGGTCCAGAGCCTACCTGGAATCATCGGGCGCAAGGCGGGAATACACCCTGGAGGGGACGGCAGTCCTTCACAGGGCAACACAGACACACACACAGTCACTCACACACTCACACCTACGGACACTTTCGAGTCGCCAATCCACCTGCAACGTGTGTTTTTGGACTGTGGGAGGAAACCGGAGCACCCGGAGGAAACCCACGCGGACACGGGGAGAACACACCAACTCCTCACAGACAGTCACCCGGAGCGGGAAACGAACCCACAACCTCCAGGCCCCTGGAGCTGTGTGACTGCGACACTACCTGCTGCGCCACCGTGCCACCCAGTTTTGTTGTGTTCTCCTTGTATGTGTGGGTTCCTCCGGGTATTCTGGTTCACCCCCATAGTCCAAAATCACCTGTTGGTAGCGGGGTTAGCTGAGTGAAAGTGCCCACTGGTGCCACAGCTTTGAGTGTAAGAGTGACTGAGTGAGTGTGTGGTGCCCTGTCCAGGGTGTGTTCCTGCCTGCATTTACAGGTGATGAATGAATGAATGATTACCTTTTACAATCTCTGTAGAAATTCCAAACTTCTCATCACTGGACTGTGGATTAGTGGAACATTCAATAGCTTTGAGAGTGATAAGAGCCACAACTAATCCTCCAACATCAGTACCTGACCCCACAAATGTATTTACTGCAATCATATCCTCACAGCAATAGTCAGATGTGTAATGCTTTCCTGGAACTGCAGAAAGGTTCTGATTTCAGACAAAAATGGTCATAAACACACCGTGTAGCCAAGCCTAATGAGAGAGTAAAACACATTACTGTTGGAAACACCTAAATATCCATGTTCTACCCTCACTGCAAAATAAATCAGATGTTTTGAAACCACTGCAGATGTTCCCTGAGGATCAGACAGTAATCAACTATTGTGGTCTGTACTTTACCCTTCCATACAGATAACTACAAAGAGACACATCTTATAGTCCATAATGGGTTTTCTTGTTGTTTCTTAATCCAGTTTGTGCAGTGGGTCCTTAAAATACACATTTACTTTGGAATACAGCCCAAAGATTAAACTTTAACACAACTTTGACAGAAAGTAATTTGTCTAATCTGTTGATACCCAACGCCATCCGTCTCAACAAACTGATCCCAACCTTCAATTAAAGTGTGACTCAGAGCATTCCACCATCCTCTCCATAACACTGCAGACCAGACGTTATCTGGGCTCCATCCGTCTTCATCGTACATTCCCATAATTATTGCTTTGTTCCTATGTCTTTTAATCTAAATTTATGATCTACAGATAACTCTTCAATGCCATTTTGTTACAGGAAGAAAGCACCCATCCTGCGAAGCTGATCGTTTTCTCAACACAGGGTTTTTGTCTTTTGACAGCAGAAGCGCCCACTGTGGTTATTTCAGTGATATGCAAATAAATCCTTACTCTATGCATAATTTAAGCTTTACTGCATTTTATCTTGTTGTTAATTCCGGCAAAATACACTGTGATAAAGGTTACTTTAAACACTTTTAAAACACTTTTGAAAGACACTAAAAACTATCTACGGTTAGTTCCCTAGAGAACATTCTCTTTTAACTGTACCTGTAATTCGAGAACGACTGACTGAATGACTGAATTAATGAATGAAGTGCAACAAATTATAATATAAGGAATACTTTTGGTATTGATTACACACACACACACACACACACAAAAGAAAATAATAGAAATTTTTTTTTTTTAGATACTCACACATTTTTAGGAAATGCTCCACAAGGGGCACTATCAATGACACCATGCACGTGAACATCAGAACATGCCAGTCCACTGGAACCAAGCCCAGTAGCATGAGATCTAGGACAGTTTAGGTGCCTGCTAGTGGTTGTATTGGTGGGCCCAACAGGGGGCGTTGTCCCTATATGATCTGTGAGGATCCCAAAGCCTGAGTGCAGTGACAGGGACACTGTACTGAATATATAGCACCATCCTTTAGATGAGACATAAAGCAGAGGTCTTGAATCTCTGGTCATAAAAGATTCTTGGAGAAGATCCATTTACATTGATTTCCTGCTAAATCTAGCACTGTGAACAATTCTGGCTCCCTAATCACCCCATCTTCAAAAACTGTCTCAGTCGTTCTCTCTCTCCTGGCCTCTCCGCCAAACAGCTGATGAGAAAAAGAACTTTAATATTGTAATATTTAATGTCTTCCTTGAATGTTTTTTTAACAGTGACAGGGGTAACATAGTATAAAAGAAAGCATTGTGTTGATTGTTTTTTCCAGTAACATATTGCAGTGTCTCATACTATTGTTACATATAACACACTGTACTATGAATTGTATTATTTACACAACTAATTGGTTTGTGTGGAGCATTTAGAGCATGCTTATTTTCTCTGTATAATGAATCTGTGCCTATACTTGCCTGTAATTAGCATGTGCTACCTGCCACAGCTGGCTGTTGGACTAATCAAACTAATAATAAAGTGATAAACAGGAAATGAATAACTCCATGCAGAGAGAGAAAGTTTCCAAAGGAAACTGGCTTATTTATGAGAATCTTAGAACCTTTATGTTTCTGACAAAAGGTAAACAGTGAAAGACAATGTGTAATTTTTCTGTGCTGACTCCACCTGATTTCTTCATTACACTCAGACTGGCAATAGCTACCCCAGAGGTCACTGGAAGTGATGACCGGCCTTGATGGAATCACATTCATGAGCATACATCTCATAGGGCCATCTGGGTTACCTTGACTAAGCAATGAAAACAAATTTATTATCAAGAACAGAGGGCCAGGGTCAGATGTGACCATTATGTGGTGACCATTATGATGTGACCATTATACAGTGTTTCTGCTGTTGCTTTTTAAAATGAAGAAATAATGATATCCAGTGGTTTTATCACTTTTGACCTGGAAGTAAGAACCAATAAATAAAGACAGTAAAACTATTTGTTTTTTGGAAACAAAAAACTTTTTATCAGACCATCAGGTTATTTTTTAATCTAAGTGTTGTATATTCTTTTAAGTATAGGCTAATAAACACATTAGGCAGCATGATGGTGCAGCAGGTAATGTTGCTGTCACACAGCTCCAGGACCCTGGGGTTGTTGGTTCGAGCCTCGCTCTGGGTGAAGGTCTATGAGGGGTTTGAGTGTGTTCTCCCCGTCCAGATTTTTTTCCGCCTTCAAGATCATCCTCAGTAAAGGGTTTCCACAGCCCTTCCATGGATTGTGTAACGTTCACAATTCACAGCAGACATTATTGAGTAAGTGCTATAAGAGGTAAATGGGATTGTGAAATGGTCATATACATTTACATAAACATCAGAAACATAGGTGCAGACATTTTTTACAGTCTCTCATTGTCCAAATTAATCCTGCGCAGTAGAATTTTTGATCCTTGGAATTTTAAATGTGCACAGTTGCCCAACCCATCCCCAAACTCATATTCAGGACTGGGTGTACTGATTTACTACAAATGAAACTAAGTTAGTTAGTCAGGACAAGTCAAGTGTCTTTATTGTCAGTCCTCAGTATAACTTGTATACATCAGAATGAATTGTGTTTCTTCAAGCCATCAACAAGACAGCAGGACTACATACGGATGGCCATCAAACTTATGTTTACAACAGCAGCTTAAAATAAAGCAAGAGCAAGTGCAAACAACTGTCTGCTGTAACATTGCATGCTTATCCAGTTCAGGGTCACGGTGGATCCAGAGCCTACCTGGAATCATTGAGCACAAGGCAGGAATACACCCTGGAGGGGGCACCAGTCCTGTGAAGGCAACACACACACATTCAAGTCACCAATCCACCTACCAATGTGTGTTTTTGGACCATGGGAGGAAACCAGAGCACCCGGAGGAAACCCACACGGACACGGGGAGAACACAACAAACACCTCACAGACAGTCACCCGGAGCGGGACTCGAACCCACAACCTCCAGGTCCCTGGAGCTGTGTGACTGCGACACTACCTGCTGCACCACTGTGCCACCCTTGAAGCAATTATATATAAGTATAGTGTAACATAAGGTATGTTTTTATATAGGATACATATTTGATATAACTTTATAAAGTTAGTGTAGTGTATTAGATCATTAACATTAGACTTATATGTGCAAACATGATTAGCAATACTGCTGTACAGTTAATCACTGTAAAGGTCAGTGTAAGCCGTGGTCTCTCCTGCTGATGACCGCTCACGGAATGCAGGGTCCTGTGGTCACCACACGCTGCAGTTGTCCGTCTGTCTCTCCCCTGAAACAATTGAGGAGCTTATCATGTCTATTTTCTCCTCTGAAAGCTCTGCATGGTGACAATGCAGGCCACAACCCTCTCTGATCTCATTAGTGCTATTTTAGTTAATTACTTCACCGACTGACCGCAGGCTTTGATGGAGCACTGCCCTGGTCAGGCTGGGGGGAGGCCTGTTTCCCCTGAAGTTGTCAAAACAATTTTTGTTGCCAGCAGGCTTAGCTATCCAAGGCCAAACGTCAGCGTGGCAGAGGTGAAGGAGGCAGAGCTGCAAGATTAGAATGGGTAACAAAGTACTTGCCAGAGAAATGATGCAGATTTTTAGTGTCCGTGTATATAATAAAACAAGTTATTCCAGACCGTAATATGCCATAATATAAGTGTATTCTGATAATATTTTCTTTAACAGCTTGCTGCAGATCAATAAGATGCAGAACACTGTATCTGTAAACAGTCAGTTCTAATATTGATTAATATTAACAGATATTTAATCCTCATGGAAAGTCCCCATAGAGCTGCTGTGTGCTGTGCTGTATTTGAGCGGAAAAAATATAGTTGCATTTGCGTTTCATGTTCAATGTTCAATGTTCGCTTTATACACCGTCTTTCATTTATATTTCAGTAATACTTCAGTAATTATATTTCACATGAATAACACAGCTCTTTGGTCAATTAAACTCAATATTTTTTGCTATTCATGACATTATATATAGATATAAACTGTCAGCAATGAAATGATGGTAAATATAAAATAGTCTGTGTAATGATAACATTTACAAAGTGAATGATAACAATGTAGCGTCAAAGATGGCCGTCAAGAAACACAGCCATTCTGCTCTAGGGAGCCCTTTAAAAGGACATATTGAACAAAGGAACAGAGCATGTGTTGAGAAATGAGTCTTATCCCATACCTCACAACCATTGATGACAGTAAATTGGCTGACACACACACAAACACACTCCTCTCTACACACTAGCCACCCACTAACCCTAACACTCAGTAACACATAAAACAATCCCAAAAAATGATACCAAACCAAAACATGCCAAAACGTCCCAACAAACACTTCCAGAGTGAGTTGAATGCTGTGGACATAACGATATATATATATAGCTCAGCAAGTGAGGACCTGAAGTGTCTCACGTTTGTTAGCTAGGACTTCACAAGCGATTAAAAAAGTTACCAAGAGGTTAAATGAATGTTGCATACAAAATAACACATTTGAATATAAATGCTTGATTATATCTAATACTCGATAACAGCAGGCAAAAAACTGAAGGAATTTAATAGAAAATGATAGTGGAATCTGATAATAGCCCAATAACATCACACTCATCGCGCTTGAATATGAAACAACATATTTACATAAATATTGAATACAAAGCCTTGTTTATCACATATTGCTTTAAGTAAAACTGGCCGGCTGAAGAACAAAGGGGAATAGAAAATGAAAGGCTGAATAGAAATGGATTTTCTCTGAGGATAAATTAATGCATTCTTTAAGGATTAGTTGAGATATCCTCCGGAGCATTTTAGTCCTTCACGAGTCGGCCCTGTGCTCTCCTAAAAGCATGCCAGAGCTTTTCAGAGACAAAAAAGATGTCCAAACATGCACTATAAACACCCATTAAACCTGTTTACACTGACAGGGTAAGGCTCTCTTGGCCTGACATTCCACACCAAAATATTTTTTTAAACCTTTAAGCAGCAAAAAGCCACAGAACTGACAATTGAAGAAGAGATTAACACAACCCAGGGTCTTGCTCATATGCAGAAAAACATGGTGGGCTAAACAGACAAGGTTGTGTGAGTGTTATCATTTTTCATTACAAAGTTTGCTTTGAGGTGGTGCTGCTAAAATGTCTCAGGCCATGCTCCAAGGGCAACAACAACAAAACATCTGCATCGCTTTTAGGTTTAGAACGCACTGAGATGCAGTGTAAGAAAAAAAGTAATAAATGTTGTCCTGAAAATAAATATTCACTTAGAAATAGTTGATTTTTAAAATAGTATTTTCTTGTTCTATGCAAAATGTCTTCAATATAAATTAGCTTAGATTACATTGATAAAAATAAAGTTGATCAAAACACTATTGGTTCCATAACAAGCATTTTAATTATTCTTGGCAAAGAGCTGTTTTTGATAACTGTGTGTGTGTATGTTTGTGTGTGTGTGTGTTCACCTTTAAAGAAAGAGTGTGTGGGTGACTAAAGTGTTGAGTGTGTGAAGTTTCTACAGATGGTAGAGCGTGATTGATTTTGTAAATGTGTGAAATTGAAGGTGAAGGTGTGAAGGTGCAATCCCTTTCAATGGACTGGTGCCCTATCCAGGGTGTGTTCCAGCCTTGTGCCTAATTATATTTGGTAGGCTATGGAAACTACGCAACCCTAATCAGGATTAAATCCATTTTCAAAAAATGAATTAATGCATTATTATTATTATTATTATTATTATTATTATTCCTGGGGTTCTATGAATTAGATTAACACTATAAATAAGGGATATGATCTGATGCAGCTTTCTGTGGCTACATCTGACCACCTGGTAACTATCGCCTTGTCTAAAATCCTCTTTTATTTTTCTGATAAATGAAAAAAATGTGATCATTTTTCTTATTTTCTCTGTCTTCTTCATGTTGTTACTATGGTAACCAAATTGTTTAGCTACTTTGTTGTACCTGAAAACAACTGGAAGTGTTAACATTTCTAAATAATTACAGTAAAATCAGAAATATATTTAGAGCTGCAGATAGGTGACGTTTCACAGCATTTAATGCAAATAAATCCTACGTATTTATTCATGCTTAAAATAAAAGACAAGTTTATTACAAAGATGAGATCTCTCTCTCTCTCTCTCTCTCTCTCTCTCTCTCTCTCTCTCTCTCTCTCTCTCTCTCTCTCTCTCTTGCCTGACTCTGCTGGCCCCTGTGATTTGGATGGAGTCTTGTGGTGATTCTGCTGTCCAATTAAAAGCATGTATGTCCCTTTCTGTGGATTTTAAGTTTATAAATATGTTTTTAATCATGACTTCAGGGTAAGTACTGCTATCCATGCGTCATATTTTTAGATACTTTACTATGTATCTGCTACTAGAGAATTACTTACTAATTATTTACCAATTAAATACTTGGTATTTACCAGACGTTAATAACCTGTTTTCATTAAGTACCATAAAGTGAGTATCTGCAGGACAGATACTATTAAGTGAACTCACTTGCTCATATGTGGTTCTCACTCTATATGGTTGGTTCTCAGGAGTCTCAGGAGAGGTTTTGTACAAATATTATGTCCATTTGTTCTAGTGCAGTGAAGAGAAGCTGTTAATGCTTTGTTCTTTAAAAACACGCTTAGAGCAGCTGCCGTTTGATCAGGGAAGAAAGAGTCTGTATAGAAACAAACTTGGTGATAGTGGCCACAAAGATGACCTCTGCTAAATTAACAGCTCATAGCTATTGCCGCCTGTATTATTGGAATGACAAAAATATTCTCCTCATTCTTTGCTCGCCTGTAATTGACTGGAACACTAATCTTGCCCAGTGCTCCAAAAGTCAAGTTTCATTCCAGCAGACTTAACAGTAGGTATGAGACAGCTATTAAACTCTCTGGAGCAGAGGCTTTGTGGGTTCTTAAGGGGTGAAAAGTCTATAAAACATTTGGGGTTTTGTTGGTAAAACATTGATTATTCTCACTGCTGACTTAGGTGTCATTTCACAAGTTTCCCAAGTGCTTTCCTGCTGCCTTATGAAGTGATGACTACTCTAGCTCAGTGTCTGTGTTAAGAGATCATTAATTTTTGCCCTTTCTCTTTCTTTTCCATGTTTGCTTTACTCCATATTCATTCCTCTGCACTAATTTTGTCTGTATTACTAGGTTTAATCTCATCTTTACATCCTCTCACAAATCCACTGTTATGATTGGAGACTCAGATGAGGGGGACTACAATTCTAATGTCTGCACTCTACATACAAAGCAGTGCAAAGTCAGAACGGTTTATTTTATCCCATTTAAATAATGTACTGTTCATATATGTATATGTAATCAGATATTAGTTTAAAAAGAAACAGTTAAAACCAAGCTGTCATGTCCTAGATTCCAGGCGTCAGATTTTGTTGTATGGAAGATTAAATCCATCCACCACCAAGCCCGTGTGGTTACTTTCCCTGTGTTCCTCAGCCTTAGAGGGATACTCCATCATGCCTTAATGCCATATGCTAAATTACTCCAAAGGGTCTGGAAGAGCTGTAGTGCATTTTTAAGACAGGGCTCAGGGTTATTTGGGAAATGATCTAAATGATCTAAATTAGCCAAATGACTTCAAACAGCAGGGACTTCCTCTGGAGTTCTGATGCTCAGGGGATATATTTACGTTCATAGACTTTGGAGACTTTCAGGAAAGTAGGAGGAACATGGGCAGAGAAAAAAAAAAGAATATATATTTTAAATTATATCTGTTTAGTTGTTAGAGACTAATTTTCAATGTCTGCTATAAGTCTTAATTAAAGGTTTAAATGTAAAGGTTTTAATGTAAAGAAGATAAGATAACATTGACAAACATTATTAAATGATACATTTAAAAATGAGCTACATGTTTTCCCAGTCTTTGTCCTTTGTCGGTTTATATATATATATATATCAGTGGCGGATGCTGGTCTTTCAAGGAGGGGGAAGCTCAATTTCGGCCTACATCATAAAATGTGTCTGTTTATTTATATGTAAATTCTACCCTCCGTTCCTTTTCAAGAAAATTATCTGTAACACTGTCGTACCAACAAGGCTTCTTTTCCAGGGACTTGACTAGTGTCCTCTCAATGGCCAGCAGAGCTAGGCTGCTTAAACGGCCTTGGCCCATGTGAAGTGTGTCCGTCTGTGAGTGCTTTGTGACGGTGGAGGGGCTCAGCAGCACCCGCTGGACAGAAACTGTGATAGAAGTCAGAAAGAGTGATAGAAGTCAGTCTCCAAACACAAGCAGCTACAAAAAACTCCACCAGAAATAGAAGCTCAATTTGTCGCTAGTCGTTTTTAACAAAGAAAATGCCGCAAAGACGTTTAAGAAAGTCTCCAGTTCAACTCAGAACAGAATGAAAATATAATGCTTCCACGGATCTTTACACCAAAGGATCGCTCATTTCGCTGTCAATCAAAAAGGGATTCAGCCTCAGACAATCATCATGCAGAAGCTGAGCGTCCGGGCCAGCCGAGGCCAGCCCACTGCCCCATAGACCCCCAGAGACGCTGAGCATCCGATGGGCGGGACAAAGCCCAGCATTTATCCAATGGCTCGTCTCATTTCGCTGCACTTCGCTGCTTCGCTATTGAACTCTGTGGACGCTCAGCGTCCTCACTGTTTAAAGCACTGTGAAGGGAATGATTGAGAGGAAAGCAGCGTCTTTACCAGTGATAAGAAGCTGATTCTGAACAAAAGTTGAGCGCGCTGTAGTGCATATTTAATCATTGACATGTACACACAACAGTATATATTTGATCACTTATTATTTGACATTTTAGGGGAAGCTGAACTTCCCTTGCAGTCTTAGATCAATTGCCTCTGATATATATATATATATAGTTTAGTTTATCATTTATATTTTACTTGTTACTGATATTATTACTCCAATTTCTATTATATTTTACCATTGATAAATGATCAGTTATTATTGTTATAAAATATAAGTGTTCAGTTAAATTATCGTTCAAATAAAAACACAATTCTGCAGACACAGGGAGAACACACCACACTCCTCACAGACAGTCACCCGGAGGAAACCCACGCAGACACAGGGAGAACACACCACACTCCTCACAGAAAGTCACCCGGAGGAAACCCACGCAGACACAGGGAGAACACGCCACACTCCTCACAGAAAGTCACCCGGAGGAAACCCACGCAGACACAGGGAGAACACGCCACACTCCTCACAGACAGTCACCCGGAGCAGGAATCAAACCCACAACCTCCAGGTCCCTGGTGCTGTGTGACTTTGACACCTACCTGCTAAAAAAATTATATATATATATATATATGTCACGCTGTGTGAGGGTGCTATTTCAGGACAGATTATTTTACAGTAATTAATTAATTAATTATTGATATTCTTTAACTGCCTCATGCTGCTCTAGGTCCCAGGTGGTGCTGAGATTACCCACAGTCATTGGGCACAAGGCAGGAACACACCCAAGACACAGCACCAGTCCCTCACAGGGCACAACACCCATCTTTGACACACTCACACCTGTGAACAATTTCACAATCCACCTAGCAACATGTGTGTTTGGAGTGTTGGAGGAAATCCACGCATGAGGACAACACATCAAACACCAAAAATGACTGAGTTAGTATCAGAATCAGCTGCATTTGGAAGTTAATTATAATATGTTATGTATGAGAAAAGAAAAAACGCTACCTTAGATGGACAAGCAACCATCATCCACATAACTGATGTTATGTTTTTTGTCGTCAGGAACATGTGTTTTTGCTAAATGACACTAGATGGTGCTGTAATGGCAAAAGTGCTTCATTATAGACATTTATGAAAACACTGTATCAGATATTAACCTTTAATATAACATGCCAAACTCATAATCTTTGATATGACTGTGATGGGTGAAAAAAATGAGTAAAATCGGAACACCTGATTGTTTTAAGTGCATTTTAATGCCTAAAGCTTGAGGACATTTCTTTTCAAATCAAGGGTATTAATGGCAGTTTGTCCCCATTTGCAGCAATAACAAATGAAACAAGAACATTAGTGAGGACAGGAACTGACTGGTGTTGGGTGATTATATGGATACTATCACACTTACTAATCCTAATGATTAAAACTGTAATGCGGGCAATGCAGTTCCACCATTTCACAGCCCTTTAAATCCTTCTAGCCAACACTTAGCTCACGGTTTACTAATCTTAGGGTCATGGGCAGCTGCTCCAGAGCATCTCATATCATGCTTTTCATAACAATTGAACGTCTCTTCTTAGTGGATGCACCATAAAGTGGTTGATTTTATTATTAAAAGAGGTGCCTATAAATCTTCAGAAATATGGTGTAAACTGTAGTGGCTGCCCGAGGCTTGCATGGCCATGCAAGCGTCTATAAACCTTATATCATGTGTTTCTCTGAAAATATGAACACTGTTACTGTCCATGGCCCAGCCGTGTGATGTCCATTAAAACTCATCACTGATGAGGTCCACCCATCATCAGTACAACTCATTTTCACTTCCTCCAGCAAATACTCCAGGATTATTTATTCATTCATTCATTGTCTGTAACCACTTATCCAGTTCAGGGTCAGTGGAGCCTACCCAGAATCATTGGGTGCAAGGCAGGAACACGCCCTGGAGGTTCCTATTCCAGGATTAGTGTTGATTAATGTTATTAAATTATTGGAACACATTGCAAGCTGTGGGTTACAGCTCCTTTCCAAATTGCATTTCAATTTTGTTCACAGGAACTGCAAACTGAAATGACAGGAAATGACCCTTGGGAGCCAGCCATTCATAAATAGAGATGTAAATGACAGCTTATGGTCCTGGGGCCAACAAAAGGCCTGATAACAACACATGGGGTGGGGTTTTATTAAATGTTACAGTTTCCATTATAGCCTTTATCAGTCAGTTTCACAGTTGAATGTGCTTTAGCAACTAATACTTGCAGGAATTAGCTTTTGTAGATGCTTATGTAGGTTTACGTCAGTGTCATGAAAGGCTTGAAAACAATGATCTACAGTAAATAGATAAGAGATAGGAATAATGCTATCAGAACACATAGGAAATACTGAAAACTGAGCTTGGAGTTTTAAATGCAAATTCTCTTCATTTTCCTCAAGTTAGCCTAGAGGTGTTCCAGTTTTATTTAAAAAAAATCCCTAATTGAATTCAGCTGCTGTTGATATGGAAAAAGTATCACAGTGTAGTGAATAAATAAAATTAAATAAAAATAACTGAACAATAATACAAACAAATATAGGCTTTTCATAAGTAATGAAAGTGTTATCTTTGTTGTGTTAAGTTGTTCCTTTGAAACCAGACTGTTCTGCGTCTGCAGTTACTCAGACTATGCTATAAATACTGATGAAAGTGTATTGTGTAACTTCACTGTAGCACTGATCTGCTGAATCTCACTTTCTATGCAGTCAAAGGAGTTACCCATGATTCAACAGCAAGAGGGCATTCTATAATATGCATATAATCCTGGAAAGAAAAAAAAGAAAGAAAATGTGGTCTTCAAACAAAAAAGCACACAAAAAAGAGCACTTATCAGATTCAGTGCTATACTGCAGTGCCTAAGTGTACAATAGAGAGTGCAGGGTAGTGTCATATACATACACTGATCAGCCGTTACATTGAAATGTCCTTGTTTTGACGTGATGTGTGCTGCTCTGTGACGGACTAGCCCCTGACCAGGGTGTGTTCCTGCCTAGCATCTAAAGGTTCTGGGAGGGTGCATACACTAGTTATTTGGTTACAGCAGATGAATGAATGAATGAATGAATAATCACACACCTCACCCTTAAACAAGGGCTCACTAATGCTGTAAATACTGTAACTTGTACTTGACCAGATGAGCTTCTGTGTGTGACTCCCCACGTTTGCTTTCAGTGATATCAGGAAAAAAAATGATGCTCTCTTGAATTGCTTGAGTTTTGAATAGAAGTAAAACCTCCAGAGGAAACATGTGTGAATCACAAGATCTACAAATAATCAGACAGAAATTAAAAACCATTAGTGTTCTGGTAAACAGCATAATTGTGTTCATCAGGCACTCCACTAAAAGTCCCAAACACAGATATAAAATAGAACATGTTATGGCAGTGGGCACAGAGGTGTGTTTAATGGTTTGAGAAGCAGGACTGGGACTGAACAGTCACCTGTTTGATCCCCATGACAAGCAGGAAATTGTAGGCAGGTGGGAGTGAAGGAACAGTGCTGTCTCATTCCTGAGGCCGAGGTGTTCTTGAGCAAAGCAACTAACCCCTAATGGCTCCCTGGGCATTGTGTGTGTGTGTGTGTGTGTCTGTGTGTGTGTGTGTGTGTGTGTGTACCGATACTTGCTGTTTGGCCATGTGTTTCCATAGATGACAATCTGCATTGTGAACATAACATTTACTTGCCTATGTGTTACACTTGTAACTGGAGGCTTCCACCAGAGGGCAGACCTGAAACACACCAGGTGATTATGTAATGGGGCAAATGTTTCAAATAAAACCAATAACAGCTGAGTTTTGTCCATTGACCATTGCTGAAATTGAAGGTATTGATAAGGATCTGTCCCCACCCCCAACTCTTGGGAATACATAGGTTGCACTTATTTTTTTTATTATTATTCGTTTATTTATTTTCTGGACTGGAAGTTGGGTACATGAAGATTGGTCTTTGACTTATGCACAATTCTACAGTAGAACGTACACATACACCATGATTTAAAAACCCTGATATATTTCATGTTGCTATGTCTATATATCACAGCATATATAAAATGTGCACACGTTGAGAACGCCTGCGCTCTTGGTCACCAGTGGCTCCTGTGGTGTTAATGGCTGTTTGGCTGATCTAACAGGAAACAAAATGTCATTTCAAACATCTGCTCACAGCTCACACAAGAGCAATCAGAGGAGGAGCCGAGAAGTAAGAACTGACATCTTATTTTTTGAGTGTGTTGCTTCTCCTCTTCCCTCATAACTCCCACGCTCCGTGATGCAACTCCAGGACACAGAGTTTCCCTATAGCCAACGATATCAGAGATTAGGGCAGGCTCTAGTTTGGATCAGACACTAAGTGCTTGTATGTACAGTAGCTATTTTCAGCAAAAGCATTATATTTATGACCAAGCCTCTATTTCTAAAAGCAGCCTTTAGTTATTTATGTATTTTTGACTTTCAGTGGCAGTTTACTTAGTCCCAACAGTGTAACCATGTTACAGAGGTAGAGGAAGCAGTGTTAGGAGTCTTGCTAGTGTACATTTACATTTATGGCAGCAGACACTCTTATCCAGAGCAAGTGATTTGTCATCTTGATAAGGAAATATATTCTCAGAGGCAGAGGTGAGATTAGGCCAAATACTATTTAATGAGAACACCACTAGATGCTAGATTCAAGCCAAAGACCAACACAATTTACAGAATTTCAAAATGTTTTGATAAGAGTTAGTGGTTATTTAAATATTGAGACGAGTCTGCCGACTGAGACAGATATGAGTCTGCCGATAGGGAAGACTCTTGATGTTTGTCTGCAATGTGATTTGGCATATGGTTGTTCAAACCAAGGTGTACTCAAGGCTCGACACACTCAAAGCACAGATTGAGTTCTGACCTCCCATGTAGCCGACTGACCTACACTTCCATTTAAAAAATAAAATAGCCCAATATCATTTTTGGATTTTAGCCAGTAAAAGTAACCGGAATATTTTCTCATCAGATTACATGTGTAAGTACTCTGTTTTCTTCCCACGCGAGGCAAACTAGCTGAATGAAAGATAAGAGTTAGAGGCAGTAATTTGACTTTTCCCATGGGTCTGGATGGTGAAGAGGTTTTCCTTCCAGGCAGCTGTGACGAGACAAACAGCAATATCGCTGTGGAATGTGATGAAGGAGGAGAATGCTTTGAACACGGACAAAAATTACTGGTAAATGAATAAGCTGGAGAGCTGAAGTCGCAAGGACATATGGCTAACACTTTATTTTACAGTGTAAATTCTAGACATTATAATGTAGAGTCCCTCCTTCACCCAAGCCATTCACGTGTGTGTTTACTGATGATGGGATTAATAAGTGTAGGTTCTCTTCCTACAGTTTATTTGAAAATATTTTTTTTTACAGATCTGTGAAATTCAGTATAGCACAGGATCCAAAAAATAGGAAAATCTTAGGGAGGACTTGTGAAGTTCGGAACACCCCCGAACAAAAACTAACTAACTAACTAAATAAATAAATAACTTGATTTGTGCCTTTGTGCCTATAATGAACTACACTGCTTTTCCTTAGGATATGATGGAATATTTACTCTTAGTCCAGTTTGCACTGAATTATTATAAACTAGAATGTTTACTGGTTTAAGATTGCAGTGTCCATAAAAATAACTTACATGGTACATTCAGATGGGACTTTAATCACTGTGACACTATGGCAATCACTATGGCAAAGAAAACATTACCCCATCTCCTTGTATTCAAACAATCCTAGTCAAATTCCCAAGCTCTGATTATAACACCTTTGCTAGATGTAAACGGATAAAGTTGTGCCTCATGAAGGGCTGTATTTTCTCACTACTGCAGGAAAGAAAAATTATAGTCATCTACATCCTCCCTAAGCACTTGCATCAGCCACAGCTGGACACTGTTGGTAATTAAGACTGCTGCCAACACTCAAAAAATAAGCTAAATTGGAATGCTGAAAATAGAATACTAAATAGACAACTGATCAGCAGCTTGTCTGAGTCGACCTTTTCTCTGTCCACACTCTATCTCAGGTGGCACTCAGTGTGAGGTTGCGTTTAGTCAGTAGCTTATTCCCAATGCTCTGTACCTCCTCTGAAATCTGAAACACCTGTGGCTCATTAGTCCTTGATACTGAACCATATTTACATATCAGACTGTCCTTGCATAGTTTTGTCTGATGTTCCTACCAGCAGTCTTAGTGCTGTTAGTTGTCCTAAGCTCTATTGGTCTAAATTGAATACTTCTATACAGAATACTTCAGGT
Source organism: Hoplias malabaricus (assembly GCF_029633855.1). Classification (NCBI taxonomy): domain Eukaryota; kingdom Metazoa; phylum Chordata; class Actinopteri; order Characiformes; family Erythrinidae; genus Hoplias; species Hoplias malabaricus. The sequence continues at coordinate 26,774,705 of NC_089800.1, read as the reverse complement.
TGCATAATGGGGTAAGTACCTTATTAGACAACATCATACACAAGCTAGTTGTCTATCCATCCACTTCGTCATCAGAGGCAATTCTGACCATACCCACTGTTTACATAGGCATTTCCCAAGTGCTGTCTTGATCACCAGCGGGATAAGAAATGCTTCCCCCTTTTTTCCTGTGCAGTTACAGTCTACATCCAGCACTAGGGTCTGTTTGATTCTAAAATCTCTAAAGTGGTATTTATCATCGCACAACTCACCAGTAAAGCATTAGTAAGAACTACTGCCAGGATCATATTCATGTTCTCTTGATCTCGGTTTGAACTTAACATGTCACTTAAACATTTAAACATGGACTTGTTTGGAGAAAGGAAATAAAGCATGGTCATTTTTGAAAGGAAGGTATTATGAGCCACTCCTCCTCATGGAGAATCCTTTTCTGGCACACATCAAGACTGTGAACTCACAAAGAAAACCTTAGTGTTTACAGGCAAAGACCAATTACATTTCGTCTGGGACTTTCAGGCAGGTATCCTCAGCATGTCTCCACTTTGATTATTTTTTTTTTACCAAGCAAGAGAACACAGAGTTCATTAAAAGGCATTTATGTACATTTTGAAAAATGTAACCTTCATTCGCACCAAATTCATCACAGACAGAGTCCCAAGGTGAGTATCGAACCCAGGACCCCAGGACACTGGCCGTGACATTACTTTTTGCCATTACCATTGCTGTCTGCCAGAGCTGCTGACTGAGGGAGCCAGTTTTTGCCAGCACTGCTCATATGCTGCATACCATTTTACTTTTTGTCCCTTAGTGACTTTGTTCTGTGTACTAATATTGTAAGAGCTCTGAGATCATAAATATAAAAACAATAATGATTATGATTATGATTATTATTATTATTATTATTATTATTATTATTATTATTATTATTATTATACCAGTGTGAGGGCACAAAGGGTGCAAATGTAAGAAGTATTTTTAGAGTATTTTTGACTACAAAGCATATATTGTTTCAAACTCAGATATGCTCCTCCCACAAGTAGATGGAGAGTCTTCAGTGTTCTAACCTTGCCTCACTGGACCCACTGATTGGCTGTCTGTACCTCTGCGTATACACACTTCCGTGTATCATTTTGTATGGGTTCTGGTAATAATCAGAGAGGAATCATAAAGCCTCCTTCTACACATCATGCCAAAAATAGCAGACTTGTGACTGGTACATTTTCATGTCCATCAAATTATTTTCCTGCAGTAGTAGGTGATTCTTGGCCATGTTAATTGGCTATAGGTACCAGAGTCTTGCAGTGTGAGACTAACTGTGTGTAAGATGACCCTTTCCATCTTTTAGAATTACTTGCTTTGGATACAAAGTGTTAATACAAACAATGAAGAATGCCCATGCAAATTTGTGGCTTTAATCAACTCTGGGTTGTTTCCTTTAGTGGAAAAGAGGGATCTGAACCTGAGAAACTGACACTGGTATTTCAGAGAATATTGTCCAGAAATGCTATAAAAATGCAAATCTACTTATCTGCTTCAAGTGCTGCCAAAGACTGTCACCCACTCTGTGCACAAAGAAAAGCTGAGGAATGTGTTTCTGATCCCCTCATCCTCAGGAGGAGGACAGGTGAGCTTCAGCCTCCCTGTAAATAGAATGTGTCAGGTTCTAACAATAGAACTGAAAAATACAAACAGACTCCAGGCTGCCAGCCATGTGTTTGATGTGTTTGACTCAGCAGACATTTTAACTTATATTTAAAGCCTGGACATTGGAAATGAGTTGAAATAGCCACTGATTATTATGATCTGACATCTCATGAGTATAGAGTGAACTTTATAACAAAGACATGAAAATCTATTCATGATATTGCAATGAAAATGTAAGACCATATCATGGTTGTGGTCTATCTTTATGTTACGTTTCCTTTACCTTTATGTTTCCTTATGTTTCTTTATCTCCTACACTCTTGACTAGTTCAAAGTTAGTCCAGCGCCACGCTCTGAAACGTGAACAAGAAAATGTATCTGCTCATAAATTGCTTTTTATGAAACAGCATTAGACAAAAAGAGACCTGAAACACAGGAGATGTGATGGAGGGATGAGGGTGTGAGGCTAGCTCTCTAGAAAAACTCAAGAAGACACACGGGTGAGATTCCTGGGTTCATTTTCTCAGCAGAAACATCTAAGAAGCTGTACATGTAGGGAATGTTAAACCATGTGTTTATACTTGTTTACATATTCGTTTCAGAAGGTTTACACTCTAAAAGATGCATCATGAGTAAAATAAGCTGTCAAAGATATTGCTGAGCATCTCTGTTTTGAAACTGCAGTGTACACAGTAAATTCACCAGTGTTAAATCAACACTATCAGTGTTAACACTGAGAGTGTTAAATTATTACACTAACAGTGTTAATTTAACACTAATAGTGTTGATTTAACACTGTTGAATTTACTGTGTACCAAAGACAGCCTCTAAACCAAAGATTCAGACAATAAGTGATTCTTGCATCATAAATTTAAAGGGTTAATCGAGCTGTAGGCAAGTGTTGGAGGGATACATGGAGATAGACCCCACTATGACTAATTGCTTATTCATAGATCCTCGCATATTAAATGAAAGCAAAGTGTAGAGTGACATCTAAGATACTGCGGGATACATTTTTTAACTAAATATGAAATATTTCACCATCTTATACCTCTGGATAAATTCACACAGTCATTCCAACTAATAAGATATTTTTAGATTGAATAAGAAAAATGGAGCACCCAGAGGAAACCCGTGCAGACACAGAGAGAACACACAAAACCCCTTACAAAAGGTGACCTTCAGTAAGGATTGAACTGAGAACACTGACAACAACATATTATTTTCTACCTATGAAAATATGGGCCTATGGGCTTAAAATTTCAAATGTAATAAATGTAATGTAATAAGTAAATGTATAAATGTATAAATGTAATAAATGTATTTAAAATGTAATAATAACTCAATATTGTTTAATTTGAATGTTCTGTTTAATCATAGATGGACTGAAGGATTGGCACCCCCTCCAGGGTGTGTTCCCACCTTGTGTCCAGTGATTCCAGATGGGCTCTGAACCTAGCGCAACCCTGAGCTGAATAAGCGGTTGCAAACAATGAATGAATGAATGTTTGATGATATTGTCACAGTCCAATCAAAAATATATTTCAGTTTTTGTCCATTTTTATTATACTACATAATTGGAACACAGCACCTGTGCTTCACACAAAATTTCATAATGAATGGACCAATAGAAATGCTCCAAAATTGCTTGAAATAAAATCTTTTACATTGACTTCCATTGAAATTTAAGAAACCTTTATTCTTTTCCTATAAAGTTGCTATTTTGAAAGATATAGGTTTTTTTTTTATTATTGGAAAGCGATGATATATTTGTTGTATTTATCATAAACTTTAATCTCATTCAGTTCTCTTTCTTTTGTCATATGCTTCACTTTCAAATTTGGGTAAAAAAAAAATCCTGTAACCCTGATTCTTCTGCAACAAAAGCAGATTGAATTTGTCTTATGTCTTGTGTTAAATTAGAGCGTATCACTCTGTATTGGTTGCATTTTAGCGAAGCACTATATGTTATGGTAAGATTTATAAGCAGACATTTCCATATTTTACTTTAAAGCATCTAAATCAGCACACAATTCAATAAGGGAAAAGGCTCTTTATCTGAAAACCGTGTCGTACACCATCATAGGCTTAAAACATTACCCATATTTTCTAAGTTGATATCCTGAAATATTTAAAGATTTCAATCACTTTGCTGACAGATCCAGGAAATCCTGTCATAATTGGTTGAACAGACAAATAAACAGATGAAAGTATGGACACAAATGCAAATGAAAAATCTGTCAGACAGCCAAACAGATGGATGACAGGAGGGAAAAATGAGCTAGCCTGATTGCCATGCTTACTATTGATATTTACGCTTATAGGTCTTCTTAAACAGAGAGGAAAAGAAAGTATGGAAACAGTTTTCTTCATTGTATGAATGAAACAACCCCAATCAGCCTTTCATTGGTTAAAATCCTTATTGAACCCATCGTTCCAGAAAGAACGAATGAAAGAAAACTTGTTGGGAAATGTTGAGTGATCTCAGTCCAATCCCGTGTGCAATGAAAAAGCAATTCACAGCTCTCAGTCAGTGGATATGCAAATGCAAACTGATGAACAGCTCCAATTAATTCACATTGTGCACATTGACATGGCAACAGATGTGAACTTGTAGTCAGATCTTCAGGGATGGACAGTGTTTGTGCTCTGCCTGGCTCACACATTTATCTGATCTGCTTTCATCATAACTTTCCCCTCTTCAGAAGTTTGTATAAAAGTTGTGTGTAAGTGAAAAGTGTCAGACATAGGCATAATTTCCTGGGGGAGTGGGGGTGTTACCTGTCACAGAAATAACTCCAGAGCTAATTAATTTTGATACAAATTTTATGATGTGTGTTGCTGCTACACAGCTCCAGACTCTCTGTGTCTTGGGTTTAACTGCCAACTCAGGGCGCTGTCTATAAGGTGGTGTGTTCTTCCTGTGTCTGTGTGGGTTTCCTTCAAGGGCTCTAGTTTCCTCCCACAGCCGAAAACACATGTTGGTAAGTCAATTGATACTGGCCAATGTTGTATGCGTGTGATGGGGTGAGTGTGTGTAATTGTCCACCAATATGAATGTGTTATTCAGTCAAACAATCTTCATTTATATAGAACATTTCAAACAAATCAAATTGATAGTCAATGTGCTGACAGGCAATTGACAAAGATAAAAAGAAACAACAATAACATTCATTCATTCATTGTCTGTAATTGCTTATCCAGCTCAGGTTCACGGTTGGTCCGGAGCCTACACGGAATCACTGGGCACCAGGCGGGAACACACCCTGGAGGGGGCACCAGTCCTTCACAGAGCAATACACACTCACACATTCACTCACACACTCACACCTACGGACACTTTTGAGTTGCCGATCCACCTGCCAACGTGTGTTTTTGGACTGTGGGAGGAAACCCACGCGGAGGAACCCAGAGGAAACCCACACAGACACGGGGAGAACACACCAAACTCCTCACAGACAGTCTGTCGGAAACTAATAAGATCATTTCAGGGTGACTCACAGGGTGAGTGTGTGAAATTGTCCACAAGTGTGAATGTGTGAGTGACTGGATGAGTTTGTAATGCCCTACATTAGACAGATGCCCTGTCCAGGGTGTGTTTTGCTTTACACCCAGGATTTCCAGGAAAGCTCCAGACTCAACACAACCCTGAAAAGAACCAATGATTGAAAGAATGAGTGAATAAATTATTTAGTAAAGAATGATGGCCAGAAAAATATAATCAAATCAATGGTAAAATTGTGATAAAACAGGCAGAATGACTGAGACCACAACTTAAAGCCCTGTTCACATCACTCACCCTGACCATTTTGTCAAACTTTTAATAAAAGGAGTTATTGATGGAAAGCAACATTCTTATGAGTGAATGAGTAAATGACTGAGGGAATAAGTGAGTTATAAGCCTGGTCCCTGAGTTCTTCACATCTAAAAATAGCATCATTTAAAAGGTTTTTAAGTGACCTAGAACTTCCTCTATGGCATCATGTCACAGAGCACTTTACTCGGTGCCACTGTTATTACCAATGCACTGGCTAAGTGATGTGATGTGAAAATATCACTTGACTACTTCAAATAAATGTATTATTGCCGTGACAAATGTTGTCACACAAGAGCAGGGAGAATTCTCTTACCGGCCAAATTGCCAAACCTGCAGTGGTTTGATTGTGGCCACAGTTTAAACAGTATGCAGAGCATGGTTTATATAAAGCACTGCACAATCGTTTTGTTTACCCAACACTAGCCCAGGTCTGTCTCCCGTCACAGACTCTCTGTCAGTAATGTGATTCATAACCTTGGAAAGAAAAATGAGACCTAAACAGTTCAGTGGGAGTGTGGCAGCGTGTAGTGGCAGTGTGCAGTGTAAGTATTACAGTCCTTCAGTGAGATTTTAATCTTCCAAGATTCATGTGGTCATTAGCTACTTTTGGAAAAGAACAACACAGTGAAATTCTGACTTTGATTTAAATGTATAACAACTTCCAAAAATAGTGTAGCATATGATCTTATCCAGATCTTCTGACTTCCATAAAGGTAAAGCACTAATCATACTGGAATATCCTAATAATATAAACTATTAAAAATAACTTTTGGCCTGGTTTTACAAGGTCATGTTTAACATTAATATGATTAAAGAGAATGCAATTTGATGATATAAATGATAATAATATTTTGTCCAATGCTAAATCAGAAGTTCTAATACCTTATGATATTGATGAAAAATGTAATGGTCCTTTGACATTAAAAATATAATGTGTTTATCCTACCGGAAATTGTTCATTCTATAAATCAGCCATAACTTAATGCCAGCATCTGCTATGAATATCTAATTTGTTTTAATGTTTCTTGAGAATTTCTTTGGATTTTTAAACCACTTACTGCAGCCAGCTTCAGTTTCAGTTTGTTTACAACATGCAGAGCTGCTGGCTAATGCTAACCGACTAGCAAACTTCCCGGCATTGCATTTGTTTACACTTTAATCTGATTACAGTAAAGGCCTCTATCTGACTAAATTGAGAACAGTGTACTCTTAACAGTATAATCTTAACTATACTGTCAGAAATAGGTAAGGCAGTTTACAGCCTTTGAAAAAAAAAAAGAAGAAGAAAGGTTAGACCTGATGATTTCTAAAGAGTAATACAGTTTATTCCATCTGAAGCCAGTCTGCACTAAAGAAAACAAGATGCTGCAAGAGTTTCCTATAAGAGGAACTCCTGATGACAGAGGGATTAGCAGAAGTTATTAGCAAATTCCTTCTTATGTCCATGAGCATCTTAGAGTTTGAAATCACAGATCAGTGGCATCACTGCTCTCAGTAGTAGTAGTGGTAACACTAATAATAATAATTATTATTCAAGTAATCACAAACACAACCATTATTGTTACAAGATCACTTTTAAAGAAACCCAGAAGGTTACTCACAGCCTCTAAAATCTCCACTGGTAACTGGATGACAGCTGAGGTTTTGTGAAAAATGTTACTGAACTGTATCACCTCAGGGGGGAAATGTGTAGCAGGAATAATAATGTTCAATATTTTTCAATATGGCAATCTTCCTTTTGCCAGTGGAAGTGTTATTGCCATGTTCAAACAATTGTAACAGAAAAATAAGCAGGAAAAGATCACAAAAAATAGCAAACTAATCAAAAGTAATTCTGTGCATTTGACAGGCCACAGTCGACAAACACCAGATGTTCCAAATGTGACACCAGAGATGTGGGACACTACACTGCAGAAAGAACTTTTCCTTCATGTAGCCACAAACTTCATCTGGGACTTCATACAAGACAATATCTATTTGTAGAAGTGCAGTTCTTAGGTTTATTATCTGATCTTAACTCCAGACAGGAAATCCAGGAAAGGGATTATAGAAGCATTCTAAAACTTTGCTAAATGTTCTCCTAAATTTAAAACAACTACAGTGGTGACATATGTTTCTACTGTTAGAACAGCTGATCTGTTTTCTGTTTTCTCCCCAATTTATTTCTACCCATTTACACAGGACTTCCCCCAGGAGGCTGAGGACAAAGACCTACATCCTCTGAGACAGGTAAAGCCAACTGCTGCGAACCTAACGCCACTGGAGAATTCTACGTGTTTTTTAAACTTATCAAATCTAAAAAGTTAGGATTAAAATTAGAACAGAAATGAGTGTAATACGGTCCCATCACTGACAGCCCTCTGGATATGAAAGAGGCCCTGTTATCTCAGAAAAGCACAAAGATGACTATTTCTGTCGTAGCTGCACTGGGAACAAAAGTAGGAAGAAACAAAGTAGAACATACTGAAACAGCATCACTCTGTGTGCTATCTCTTATGGGCAGACAGAGAACAAGTCTTCTTAAAGAGGTCCATCACAAGGGGCTTTAAAGACTGCAGCTTTCCCAGCTGGATTTTGTCCTCCAGAACACCCTGCACCGGGGGATCTGGAGATTTCAGCTCACTCTCGAATCCAAAGCCAGTCACTGATCTGGTGCTGCAAGAGGAAAAGAAGCAGGTGTGTATTGGAAGTGTTGCACAGCAAATGAAATGAAGAAGGGCACATTTACTTTTTGTAAATGGTTGTAAAAACCTCACCTTTTTTAATTTCACAGTAGAAATAATCATTATAAACGTGTTATTAATAGACACAAGATACACTAAGAAAAAACATTACACAAAATCTATCAAATGTTATATGCATTAAACTGTCAGTTAACAAAGACAAACCTACTAGAGCACCAAAACGGTCAACATCAAATAAACAGCACGTCATGACTTCATAGGTTTCAACATGTGTCTGAAAGAATGTGAAGAAGCCAAGAAGTTGTTACTGAGAGACGCTACTTTATTTATTTATAATTCTTTCTTTATACACTACTTTGAACTATGTTGTTCATTCACTGCTCTTTGTTTATACATCACTCTTTGTTCATACACTGCCCCTCATTTTTTATATTGTTCTTTTGAATATACTGCTTCTTATATATATTCTTTGATCATACACTGCTCTTTGTTCATGCAGTGCTCTTGTTTATACAAAACTCTTTGTTCATACACTGTACTTTGTTTAACCACAGATTATTTTTTATATAACACTCTTTCTTTGTACATCAACTTTTTGTTTTATATACAGCTCTTTGGTTATACACTGCTTTTTTATATATACTGCTTTGTTCCTACACCATTCTTTGATTATATCCTACTCTCTTTATAGTATATTCTTTGCTTGCTCTTTGTTTATATACTGTTGTTTTTGAACACTACTATTTGTTTATACACAGCCCATTGTTTATACACCACCACTTGTTTAAATACACTGCTCTATGTTTATTCACTGCTATTGGTTTATAAATCGTACGCTTTGTTTATACACTATGTTTTGTGTAAATATACTGCTTTTGTTGTGCACTGTTTTTGCTTATACACTGCACATTATTATACTCCTTAGATTCTACACATAGTTAAATGTTTGTTGTTTTGCTCAGGTGTACTCCAGAGGAGGTATTTGTCTGAAGGTTTCTACCTCAGGTTCTAAGGGAGTTTTTTCTGTCATTGTCTCCTTGACAACACTCACTTGGGGCTAGTTGTCCAAAGCTCTGGAAATCTGCTTTCTGAAGACACAATGAACTGACCTGTATAAAAAATCATGATCTGTGACATATTGTAAATTTAACCGAGTAGCAGACACATGTCCCTTTAAAGTCCAAGCTTTTCCACTCTCTGTTTGAAGTTGAAGACATGAACACTGCTTAGACTGAGCCTGACTTCACTGGCTGTTCTGGGAGTGATATTTATACTTGTTGTTTTCCAGACAGAGCTGGAGCACATGCCATTGGAATCAGCACCCAACAGAAGCCAGTGATTGCTTCCATAATCCATATCAGAATTAAAGCCCTGTACTTACAGAATTGTGGAGGAGTGTTTGTCAAGGCTCGCCATGAATGAAATCTTTTTATGTCTCCTGAACTGACACACAACAATACTCTGGGGTTTAGGATTTCTCAAAAATAACATCAAAGCAGTGAATAATGTTTAGAGCCAAGTACACTTGGCATACAAAGAGCAATCAACTGCATTCACTGCACTAAGAAAATGACTCTAAAAAACCATGAATATGCAAAAATGCATCATTAAATATTTCTCGGCTGCTCCTTGGAACACAGCGCTAACGGTTTGCTTTCATCTCTGATCAGAAGAAGAGCTGAAGAAAGTGTTGTTGCTGACTAATTTTACAGCTAATTTTACAGAGTCTACACCAGCAGCTGCCATCTTCTCCGGACGCCCTTCCACCTGTCTGATCACGGACATATTGTTCATTATTTCTCAACGGATTCTGGAGCATTCCTCACAGGAATAGTAGTCTAGGCAACAGAAGATATTCAAAGCACGTCCCCACACCAGCATTTTCCAATTCATTCAGCATTTTCTATATGCAAATGACCACTGGTTTAAGGTAGAACCTGTGCTGTTTATACAAAAATACATGCTTAATCTTTTAAACTTACATATTAGTAAATAATAACTATAATAATTAGTTTTAAAATAATTTTTCACTTTTATGAAACTAATAATTGAGCTTTTGTTAGAGTAAAATGAGTGTTGGTTCATGCAGTTTAAAGGGGAATAAGGAGTTAAAATATTAAGGGGAATATTTGATCAAGATTTAACAAATCACATATAACTACAAATTATATTCAATTCATATTTTGATTTAACTGGACAAATCTGATTGTTTATAATGTTTGTTTGTTTGATTGGTTAGTCTGCTTCTAAGCGGACTTAGGTGGTGTTACCTATGTATTGCAAACTGCCGCTAAATGCTGTTTAAATTTAAATGAACATAAATGTGTAATGCATGCTGACATAAGGCAAACAACAACAACCACAAATACCACCACTACATCACTTACTACTCCCAACTGAGTCTACAGCATCATCGCCATTAATCCCATCAACCTCACTTACTACTCCCACCAGAGTCTACAGCATCATCGTCCTCATCATCATCATCAATAGCTACAACATTACTATTGCTATTCCCACAAGTGACAACAACACTCATCATCATCATCATCATTATTAATAATACCACTTTACCTCAACACTAATTCACACCAGTTACCACAAAAAAATCAATCCTCCTCATCCTACTCATCATCTTTATTATTTTCTTCCTCCTCCTTATGATCATCATCATCATCATCAACATGTGCAATAACAACAATAATATAACGCTCACATTTTTCATCACTAACAGTCATCATAACACACTACACACAACCACAACCACAGCAGCAGTTTCCTAATGCACCCTGGAGCAGTGCTATAGTGCTAGCTCCATGTGTTCTGAGGAAGTTTCCGATATTGCCACCAGACCGTGCCATGTGCTTTACAGTAGTGCAGTTGTTAAGAGCTCCCACTTCTGCGCAGCTGTTCTGTTTGGTAGTGAGACAGAGAGCAGACTCCAATCTTAAACTGAGCTGAGTCCAGTAACGGTCAGGACGTGCACTAAGGTCGGTCTGGATCTTTACTTCTAAATTATTTGAGTGGGTTGTCTCGATTGTGGCTCGTTTTTAACGCTATGGATTATCGGAGTTAAACGTCTGGGGAGCTCGCGGCATGAGCAAGAAACCAAATCCCTTTCCAGAGTGATCATGGCGCAGCTACAGAGCGCAGAGTTGCGTACGGAGACCTTTGGCGGGTAAAGAAGAGGGTGATAATCGCGAGAGTCCGAATCTAGCAGCGGGAGGTGAGTTCAGTGGCATTAGGGTTCGCCTGGTGCGTGTGGAACACCTTATATATGCTTTATGGTGGATCATGCACTGTTGCATTGACATGTTCACGCGCTCTGCACGCCACCGCACGTGATGATGCACTTTGTTTACACTACCTGTGAAGTTGAAGCGTCAGTTTCACTTTGTTTCAATATGGTTTTCCACGACAAACATCCACCCTCTGTGCGTAAAAGCGTGAGTAACGTTGGCACTGTGTTGGTGTGCGTGCCCAGATGTTTTCAGCGATGGCCAGAGAGCCATTTTATGGTCAGAACACAGGACAACACTGTCCAGTGCTTTCACAGCCTGCTGGAAAGTTTTTGAGAAGGTCCATATCAAGGCATATAAACAGATAGCCATAAAGGTGCACTTTCACTCTGTTCTTCAGTGGTCAGGACCCAGAGGTGGTGTATTCATGTGTGTTGTGCTGGTGGATCAGACACAGCAGTGTGGCTGGATTTCTTAAACTGGAAATATCACAACTGCGATCTGGTAGTCCTCTGGGGGTCCTGACCATTGAAGTACAGAGATAAAGGTTATGGGTATGGGTATATATATATATATATATATATATATATATATATATATATATATATACCCGCTCCAGTACCTGACCTCAATAATGTTCTCGTGGTTGGATGCAATCAAATTCTCACAGAAATTGTCCAATAGTTTGTGCAACGCCTTCTCTGAGGAGAAGGAAGGAGAAGGGGGACACGCCTCAATCAGGGCCCTTGAGGAGAAAGTTTCCAGAACCCTTTGGCCACACAGGATGTGCCGCGACACTAATTGCATTATGGGGGTGATCAGAGTGGGTGGAGGTGCTTTCCCTCCCCTCACGTGAGCTCTCTGGCTCTTGTTGTCCTGTTCACCGTCCCCTCTTCCTCCTCACTCTCTCCAGCTGTGCCTTGGTCATGTCGCAGCTGTATTACCGGCGCCGGGACCCCTCGTGCTACCGGGACCGCATCCCGCTGCGTGTGGTGCGCGCGGAGGCCGAGCTCTCGACGCAGGAGAAGGCGTACCTGAGCGCCGTGGAGCGCGGGGACTACGGCAGCGTGAAACGCGCGCTGGACGACGCCGAGATCTACTTCAAGATCAACATCAACTGCGTTGACCCGCTCGGGCGCACGGCGCTCCTCATCGCCATCGAGAACGAGAACCTCGAGCTCATCGAGCTGCTGCTCAGCTACAACGTGCACGTGGGCGACGCGCTGCTGCACGCGATCCGGAAAGAGGTGGTGGGCGCCGTGGAGCTGCTGCTCAATCACAAGAAACCCCGTGGAGAAAAACAGGTCAGACATCTCTGCCAAAGACTTACAAACACTACACATACACCACCTTTGAGTGGATCAGACACAGCAGAGCTCCTGGAGTTTTTAAACACTGTGTCCACTTACTGGCCACTCTGTTAGACACACCTACCTCTCATCTGTCAATGCACAGTTTATGTTAGTGGTCTTCTACACCTTCATCAGTGGTCACTGCTGCCCTCAGGACAGTGGATATATTGCTGCTTATTAGTGTTGTATAGAGCTTTCAGGTAATTGTGGAGTAGTTATATCAAAACCCTATGAACAAGCAGGTCACTGGGCTGGAACTATGTTACCTAGAGGTAAATGAGAATAGGATTTCCAGAGAATCTTACTGACAGCAAGACATTACATACCCTCAGTTTCAGATCAAATTGTTGGATTACGGTGTTTATAAACTATTGGATTCATACTGTAGACGTACAGTGGCTGATTATTAAATTATCTAAATTGGGTTCCCTTTCCACACTCAGCGACTTTCAGATGGCTTTCACGCTCTTGGATCACACAGGAAGTTTAAAAACTTCAACTCTTATATTTTTAAGATACCATCTTTTAAAAATGTACGAATGTCCACCGAAATAAACCGACTCTGACTGAGAGTATTAGCTGCTGAAGCTTTTGGAAAAGCTTTGGGACATTGTGGGAACTTCCTGTAGTAAATCTGTGTGGCATTTTCTAAAGTTTTGCTCAGCAATTCAGGATTACACTTACTTTGTAATATCATGATTTAAGTGGGGAACAGCCCCAGTAAATTAGTTTTAGTGATGTGCATGTTGCATCCCTCACATGGGGTCTGTAGCCACAGTTCGAGGTCGCGGTGGGTCCAGAGCCTACTCGGGCGCCAGTCTTTCGCAGGGTGACACACACTCACACATTCACTCACACCCTCACACCTATGGACACTTCTGAGCAGCCAGTCCACCAAATCAGCATGTGTTTTTGGACTGTGTTAGGAAACCGGAGCACCCAGTTATAAGTTTAGTATACATTCTTTCATATATTCAGTATAAGTTTTCTTATATATGAAATTTACACACAGGCACACACACACACACACACACACACACACACACACACACACACACACATATATATAATGGTGACAACACAGTCCCCATATTGGGACATCACTAACAGCCCCCTGCCCTCTTAAATGTCTTTGCCATTCAGTTAGTGAGTTGTGTTCATTTGGGATCTGTTGGAATGGAGCTGAGGGGACAATTCGGAGAAATGAACAAACCACTGGCAATTTACAAAAAGAACAGATGTAAGCATCCACCACACGGTCAGCCCAGGTCTCTCTCTCTCTCTCTCTCTCTCTCTCTCTCTCTCTCTCTCTCTCTCTCTCTCTCTCTCTCTCTCTCTCTCTCTCTGTGTGTGTGTCTCTCTCTCTCTATATCCCCTCTCTATTCATGCTGCCTGTTTGATATGCAAATCACCAGATTAACATGTCTATAGATCACAACCAGGCAAGGTGGAAACATGGGAGCAGGTTACTGGCTTTGATTCCTTGGCCCTGTGCTCGGTACTGATGAACATTATGATTATCCTCCACTTGTCAGTCAAACATCTAATGGGCTTTATCACTTTGTAGTGGTGGTGTGATTTCTGGCAGTCTGTTTGAACTCAAGTGTCATATCTCATCGACTAAAAGGTGTGTAAGTGAATATAACAAGCCATCTCAGTTTATTCACCTTGAAAAGCTCACTGAACTTAAAGATAGCAACGTGATACTTTACAGCTCCCATGTATTTCCAGTCTCTGTTTATACCTCAGAATTAAATATTCATCCATGATTTCATCTCCTGTTAATGCTTCCCCTGATCAGTGTTGTGATGTGCCCAGATCATACCTGGAATCATTCTTTCATTCATTCATTCATTATCTATAACCCTTATCCAGTTCAGGGTCACGGTGGGCCCGGAGCCTACCTGGAGTCATTGGGTGCAAATGCAGGAACACACCCTGGACAGGGCTCCGGTAAATTGCAGGGCATCGCACCCTCACACATTCACAGATCTGCAAGCAGTTGAGTAGCTGGATGAAGAAGAAACAAACATCAAAGTCAAAAACAAACATACAGTTTTTTGTTTACACAGTGATACTTTGCAGATAAGCTGTGTTCTTTTTGGCTGAACGGTATTTCAAAATTTCTTTGGTGTTTTTCTTTCGGTATTTCAAAAAACTTGGTGACATCACAAACACAAGTTCAAAACGAGCATATTTTCACAGCTTAATTTCTATATATTTTCAGTTTGAAATAAATGAATTATGCATTGTGAAATGTGTGTAAATGTGTGTGATATAAGTGTGTGATATGTAAACACACAATCCTCTGTCTCCTTTGAGTGTCAAACCTTTCTCTCATCTTCATAGTGTTCAGTCTATTGTGCTCTCATACTGACATGCTGTTAATCATGGGCATGTGATTTGAACTGGCCATTACGGTGACATCATTACGGCGTGTGTATGTGTGTGTGTGTGTGTGTGTGTGTGTGTGTGTGTGTGTGTGTGAGTGTGTGTGTGTGTGTGTGTGTGTGTGTGTGTGAACGCATGATGCCGTTTTCCCTGAAAGTGCACCGCTCAAAAGAACAGACATTGCAAAGGGATGTGCTAATCACTCCATTCTCTAATCACCACCTCACTCACAAATGCACACACTCAAATGGCTGCTCTCTTGGGGTCTTGTCCAACACACACTCTCCCCATTTTACTCTCTCTGTATCTGTTTCTTCCTCTTTCCTTTTTAATTCGCTTTCTATATCTTTCTCTCTAACCCTCTCTCTGCATCTTCCTCTGATTTCCTCTTCTCTTCTCTTCTCTTCTCTTCTCTTCCTTGCTCTGCCAATATCTTGCCATTTTCTTTCTGCTTCTTAACACCTAAATATCATTACTTGCTTTCTATTTCTTTTCTAGTCCATCATTGTGTTTTTTCATCTTTAATTTTTCCCTCCTTCGCTTGTTCCTCCCTCCTTCTCTCCCTCCACGGTTATATTCATAGAACTCTGCTCATCCCTGTTGCTGTTACTTTCAAATATGTTTTCATTTCTCCAGTGGGTTTGAGAAAATGCAGTAAAGAAGGAGAATCTTATCAGTTTGTGAGTACGTTCTGGGCTTTTGAGGTGAGGAATCTGTCACTACACTTCTCTGCAGCTCAGTGGCAGCAGGAATAGGATAATGTTCCAATGTTCCGTGGTTGTATATGAAACACATAAATCCTTGTCCTGTCATTGATGTTAAATCTGATGTAGAGCTAGTGTGGCTGCTGTGGTCTGAGATGTGTCTGTCAATGCACTCTGATATTTTCCAGTACTTTGTACATAGCAATGCAGTAAACCAGCAATTCTTTAAGTCATGCTTTTGTCCACAAACACAAACTCTATGTAGTTAAAGCAACAGTCTGTGGCTATGGTGATACAGCTATTCTGTTACAATGTATATATTTAATTTATTCACTCATTCATTTTCTTTCCATATCCACTTCATTCTGATCGTGGTCACTGCTGGTTATGAGGCAGCCCTCCATCACTGACGCCAAGGCAACCGTGGACATGGTGCTAATCTACCACTCATTAAGCATATGTACAGTGCCCCTAAAATTCCAGGCTGAGTCAAAGCACACTCAGTACTTAGAGTTAATCTGGGAAATGATAACCGTAGTGTATTCCACCTATAAGAGACTTTCATGGTTATAAGAGATCAGTATAAGGGAATGATCAGAGTTATTATGCAGGGATAAGTGATGCAACATTTCACCTGTATCACCAGCTGAGTCTGAGGGATGTGTTTACCCTGTAAAGGCAGATTCATCACCCTTCATTAACTTACTCACATTATTAACATCCTGCAACCTGCTTTTGCTTTATTAGAGTGTATACATAACATCCATCTGGGCCTCATCTGTCCAGACCAGAGTTCACCACTGGTTTATTCACTTCGCAGGGCTGTTTTGACCATTCAGCTTAAAATGTTTGGATACATAAGGAAATATTTACCGTACACGATGAACCTTTAGGCTCCTCTTGAGCAAATTGTGTTTTTACTGGCTTTATAAATGTACACAGCATACATTATTTATCTTGTCGTATTTGACCTACTGGACACTATGTAGTCAGGTCGGTGAATGTTTTTTGATGACGGATTCTGGAAAGTGTTGGTATAAGGCTGTAAAATGTAATATAAATTAACCCTTAGAACACTAAACATGTCATTTGACATTTACATTAAATCACACTTTATGTGTGTACACATTTTATGGCCAAGTCTTGTTCAGAAACTAAGGATTTTTATAGGGACTTTGTCCTCCTATGCTGCAGTAATATCATCTACTGTCATGAGAAGGCTTTAGGATACATTTTAGAACATATTTATGATGATTTGATGGCATTCAGCCACATGTATATTAGCGAGGTGAGGTAATGACGTTATGATCAGTTACGGACCACAAACAACACTCAAGTTCATACCAAAAGTAATTGTGGGGATCTTCTGAAAGTATATGATATGTTTGTGGTTTACACAGAACAGCTAAAACATTAATATGACCCTGTTGTTTCTACACTCATAGTTCTACCGTCTGTAGTGCTACAATTACAGAATGTAGTCCAACTGTTGTTCTGCATACTTGTTAGCCTCCAGCCTCAGCTCTACTCATTTTTGGTCCTTGGTACCTGGTTGGTTTTACACTACAACAGCTCCCCCTCAGAATGTAGCAGATGACATTGCAAAGCACTGTCCTGTTATTTAACAGGAACCAGTGACAATAGCAGTGACTTTATTGCTGATTTTTTAATCATTGTGTATTTGTGTGCTGTTTTAGTCTTTTGGGGCTGAACACAGCAATATGCGCATCATTTGAGACAGATCAGTGTGGCTTTCTTGTTTCACTGTCCAGATCTCACTGAATTTTTGGTCTGACACCACTTCAATGAGCATTTTATCCTCTTCAAAGACCATAACATAATTTTGCGAGCTGCTTTTGTGAGTCAAATAAAACATATTGTGATCACTACTGTAGCTTGGAGATTTTACAGAGTTTTCTTACAAAGGTTGTGCTGGATGTATGCATTTTATTATGATTAACAAGTCTAGATCATTGAATGACAAGTCCCTCCTCGTCTACTTAACAAAAGTAATTGGTTCCAGGTACCAGGTATGAAGTTTACCTAATGAAAAAGCAAAAAAGCAGACTAGAGCGAAGGGTAGGAAAGGTAGGTACCATGTAGTAGAAAAGCACTATTAGACACTGTAGCCAGAGCAGTAGCTCATCTGTTGCTCTACAATTAGCATTAGTCATCCACAAGTCCTTCATCAGTGGACACAGGACACTGTTGGCCAAATATTTTTGGTTGGTGGACTATTCTCATTCCAGCAGTGACACTTAGGTGTTTAACTTCTCATCTGTTTATCCACCAGGTGCCTCCTATACTGCTAGACAAGCAGTTTTCAGACTTCACCCCCGACATCACCCCCATCATCCTCGCTGCACACACTAACAACTATGAGATCATTAAGATGCTGGTGCAGAAAGGTGTGTCCGTCCCTCAGCCTCATGAAGTGCGCTGTAACTGTATGGAGTGTGTGTCCAGCTCCGATGTTGACAGTCTCCGCCATTCTCGCTCTCGTCTCAACATCTACAAGGCCCTTGCTAGCCCTTCACTCATCGCCCTGTCCAGTGAGGACCCCTTCCTGACTGCCTTCCAGCTGAGTTGGGAGCTGCAGGAGCTCAGTAAAGTAGAGAATGAGTTTAAGACTGAGTACGAGGAACTCTCCCACCAATGCAAACGATTTGCCAAAGATCTGCTGGACCAGACACGGTCCTCCAAAGAGCTTGAGCTCATCCTCAACTTCCGAGATGACGTCAACCTCCTGCAGGAGGAGTCCAACAATGATCTGGCCCGACTCAAACTGGCTATCAAATACCGGCAGAAAGAGGTAGAAAAATTCTCATTGATGATAGTCTAAATGGATCTGTTGCTATAATGGATGTCATAAAATGTACCTGAATTCATTAATAATAAGGGAGGCCTAAATATTTACACTCTCAGAAAAAAGATACGCTAGAGGTACATTATTGTAACTAGAGGAACAAACTGTGTAAATGTAACTTTTATGGTACAACAGGGGTGATTTAGTCCAGTTTTGTTCCCTAAAGGTACATTACATACTCTATTCTAGAGGAAGCGTTGAATATTGGTAATCTTTCATTATAGAACTGTTTAAAACAAAAGAAAATAATATACGTCCTGGAGATGAAATATACAGTTTTAAAATCTACAATTATAATATAATGTAGTAAAATTATGTTTCCCTAAAGGTACAAAATATGTACCCTTGAGGGCACCATCTCAGAGACAGTTTTTCTGACAGTGTAGGTACAAAATGTGTATTTGTTACTCAAATTGAACACATTTATGATGGAAAGTACTTGCTTAACTTTTCAAGAAAAAAAGCCAAATTAGCATCCATTTTGGTGTCTTACTGGGCTCTAAGGTGCCTCCATCTTTCAAACATATCACCAGCATTTCCTTTTGTTTTTCTGTCTCTGTTCATGGAGCTTTTTAGAAGGAAGCAAGGATTTTTAGGTCTGGTAGAATCTAACATTTTCTTTGTACATTTGCTCACATCCATGGCTGCAGCACACTGTGCTTGTGTCTGCTATTGTGTGTCATACCTGGCAACCCAGGGTGTGGAATCAGTACTGGGATTGGACAATTGGTGGGATCAAAACACCAAAGGAGTTACGCTCCGGAATGGCTCTTATTACCGCACAGAAGGTCAGAGATTCCAGTGCTTCAACTTAGCATGTGCCTTAATTCCTGATGACACACTGGTCATTTAGTGGTCATGAATTAGTACAGTTAATATATTAAAGATTGCTCATATAACGGTTAGGATCCCAAAGTCCACCACAGTATTTTATGAGTATGGTGACCCTACACTCAGACAGTCTGGTCCTATTTCATCCTATTTCATTTCATGCATGTCTATGGAGACTATACTAACTGTGCACAACTGAGCATCTTTGTCCAAAATGGGTGACCTTTACAGTTGCTGAATTCACAAAGTTAATTCAGTGCTGCATTTATTGTGGACACAGATATTAACCATGCACTTATATCATTTCCATAGAAAAGCATGAAATTAAATAGGATGCAATAACACGTGAGCTAAATGTGACCATGCCCATTTCAGATTGTCAGCTAGAAGGGTATAAATCTTCCCTGCATTTGACTGTGGTGCAATGAAACCCCATTTTCTTGAGGGATGGAGCACCATTTGAAACTTATGGAGATGAGTTGGTGTGGCATTTGTGATCCAAAACAAAATTATCCTGCATCATACATCATCACTACAGCTCCCCATTATTGCAGGCTGAATGCAATTAAATCTTTACAGAACGTATTTCCACAACTACTGCAAGGTGCTCCAGAAGAGTAGAGCTGTGTCCATTAGGCATAGAGTGTAGTTCTGTCTACCTTAGATTACAGTCTTCCAGCTTGTTGTACAGTTTATGTGTATATGATCATAAAGCTTATTTACTGCTCGTTTAAACTATTATTGGTATTGTAACTGTTAGCAGCACAATGCCATAACTGAGAATGTTCTTGTAAATGCTAACATCTACAGCATCACATTCATTGAATAGTAAGTGTGTTGCTGGGTGCTTGTTATAACACTTCTCTCTTTCTAAGTGCTAATTAGATTCAGATAATAGCTTTGCTTCCAGTGAAGGAGATTGTGTGACAGTAGATTAGTCATATAACCCTGCTGCTACTTTAGGTGCCTTTTTCAAAACAAGTGCCTCTATTAGATTAGAAGAGTCCCATCTTTTGGGTTTAATCAGTATCAGTGTACAGTATCAATGATACACTTTGCTTATTCAGTCTGCTAAATTGTGCCCTTTTCAACTTAGCTTCTCTAGATCAAAACTGTCCTCCAATCGCCACTCAATACTGAACATGATGTTCCAGAGGAAGATTTAGAATTCATATTATCACTCCCATAACATGACGACATAATCTCTAAAATACTTACAATATATCATTCATTCATTCATTATCTGTAACCGCTTATCCAGTTCAGGGTTGTGGTGGGTCCAGAGCCTACCTGGAATCTTTGTGCGCAAGGCAGGAATACACCCTGGAGGGGGCGCCAGTCCTTCACAGGCCAACATACACATTCACACATTCACTCACACACTCACACCTATGGACACTTTTGAGTCGCCAATCCACCTACCAACGTGTGTTTTTGGACTGTGGAAGGAAACCGGAGCACCCGGAGGAACACGCGGACACAGGGAGAACACACCAACTCACAGACAGTCACCCAGAGTGCGAATCAAACCCACAACCTCCAGACCCCTGGAGCTGTGTGACTGCAACACTACCTGCTGCACCACCGTATATACCACAATATAGAGTGATTTTAACTTTAGTAACCTGCAATCAGTCTTAACCTTAAAATTCCCTTATTACGTTCCAGTTTATGCAGAATTACAGATGGTGGTCCATCTGTTGCTCTACATACTTTATAGCCCCTTTTCCAGCAGCAGCACTGATCCACTAAGCCACTCTTACCAGCCCATTTACTAAAGAGTCCCACATAATTATCTATGTTCAATGCTAAATGTAGGCTAGAGCAATATAAAGTCCATCAGCTTTAATAAAGCTTTCTTTGGAGTGATGGAGCGGTATCCAATATCTTTGGAATGATTTTGAAATGATGTATGTGGTCCATAACTTTTATCCAACATCACAACCTAAGCTAATTCCTGCTCATGTGGTTGAATGCCATTGAATTCTCACATAAATGTAAAGACTCATACAGGTCATCAGACTGAGCTACTATATGCTAAAAAAAAAACATTCCACATTTCAGGTAACTGTCCTCCTTTACATGCTTTGTCCAAAGCCTAGCATACATCATACACAGATGACCACAAAAGAGTAGTCTGGAGTTTGGCAGACCTGTTCTGGACTATTGTGATGGCTGTAAATTAGGTTTCAATAAGTAAGAACTTCACAGGTAACTTTGAGGTTGCATTATGAGTATTTTTAAATCCCTGGTAATGGCAGCCAGTCTCTTTGAGATAACAAAGAAAATCACATCTCTTATGCTAAACTTGATCCTTTCAACAAGGCTCATCTTCATGCAGCCTCTGCCTGCATCCATCCTCATTTACATTATAACTGTCACAGTGTTTTAAAAGTTCCATGTAATTGCTATACAGTCTGAGTATGAGGAGCTCTTTAACTGAGCAGAGATTAAGATCCCATTCCAGACTGAAGTTGTCTGACGCCTGCTTCATTTCACTCTGAAAACCCAGGAGATTATGGGAAGAATTTGGAATATGATAACTCTTGGATACTCAAGGCTGAAGCTAATTTTCTCCAATGGATAGCTGGGGTCACGCTCATCCTAAACCATAAGAATGCCACTTAGTAGCCGTCTGTTGATAGTATATCTAGCATGGCACACGCAAATTAAGGCCCTGTGGTAAACCCAGGACCCACTGTGGTGTTTATATCTCCCAGCTGACCTGGGAATAACTGGGTATCTCTCATGAAGAGCTAGAACATAAGGCTAGGGACAGGGATGCCTGGGCTTCTCTGCTTGCCCTATTGAACCACTGTGAACCTGGAATAAGTGAAAAAGGCCATGAGTTAAGAGGGATGTGAAACCCATGCTCACTGAGGTCTTGCTGTTATTGGCATCCAGAAACCACTCGATCCTTCTGAAAAGATGGGTTTTAATAGACAAGATCTGCTGGTATCAACATTTCTGCATGTATTTCTTAACATTCAGCACATCGAACATTAAGGAATTAAACACAGCCAAATTAAAGTCAGCAACTTGTGGAGCTCCATCACTCCATTTTTTAATTCATTAATTGTTATTATTCTTGCCACAATTATGTCATTGTATAAGAGCAAGTAAAAGACAATATGTGCTTGCTACGATGATTAGCATTGGCAGTGGGAGTACAGGATGTGAGTGAGTGAATTAAAATTTCTGGATCAGAATCATACAGCAATAATTATGTCTGATGGAGAACACTTAAATCCATGTTAGCTATGACCTTATCCCCTGTGCAGCAACTGGTTTGGGTTTAACGAGGATTCATTTGGGTGTAATTCAGTTACGCTCCTATTGCCTTCCTCTGGGAAGTACAGACGCCCAGATAATGACGGGAGCCAAACTCTCGGAAGAAAAATGTGAAACACAAAGAACATACAAGGAACGCATGCAAGTATTTTTGTTTGAAAAAGTCAATGGAAAACCTGGTCTATTAGGATTTTCACTACATCTATTATTTGCACAAATATATTTTAAACCGTATTTTGTGTAACATAATTGTAATTATAAAAATAAACTTTTGTAATTTTACATTAAATGTTGTGTATATTAAAAATGGCAAACAGGTTGAAAATTGAGAAATGAGATTACTGACAAACAATATCTTGGATAAAACAGAGAGGCCAAACCCGTTTCAGATTTCCAAAATATCAAGTTCCGTGGAGCATATTTCTACAAAATCATTTCATTTGCTGTTTTCATAGTGCATGTTTAGCGAATGTTAAGTGCCCACTTCCTCAAATTGCCATTTGATGAAGGAAGGGAGCGGGGGAGTGAGCTTCAGCAGAATGTCAGCGGTAATCTCAGTGGCTCAGCGGGGTTGAAGGGCGAAATGAATCAGAGGAGAATTGAAGTAGACAGTCAGTCAGACCTCCTGCCTCCAAACCATTACCACTTCATCAGTAGCTTTATGAAGCACTTACATCAACCTACCACACACCACACCTTTCACTGCTCTCAAACATTCAAGAATTCCTGACCTCCATGGACAACTGAGCTTATTTGCACTTCAGTCAAAACAGAGCTTACTGCCTTGCTCATTTGTCACAGTTTAGCAATGGTGGTGTTTATGTACAGCTTGTTGCATCAGTAGGTTATCGTCAGTCTTCCTAGATTGTGTTGATTTAGGATAGGCAAGGAGCATAACACATCCACTTGCATACAAATGTTTCTTGAGTAAGAGAGAGAGAAAACCTGGACCATTTTGGACTGAAACCCTTAGTTGGTTTCCCCATTTACTGAGCCAAGGCTGCATACAAACACCAGAGAGTTTTCCAGCTAGCAAATGGTGAGGATATATTCTCTGGATTTGTCATATGTGTATTTTTTTATTATTAATATGGCCAATATCACTTTTAGGCCTTTGAATCAGCCCTTTCTTTTCAGCCATGACTTCATCATCAGCCATACATCTGCTCTATTTCTGATATTAAGAGAAACCCATAATGCAGCTGATTGCAAGACAGTCTTGCAAGGTTGTGAGTGTCTGATACGTTAAGCAGGAATTTTAAGTTGTGTAGTGTGGGCATTAGCAGGCATTAGCAGCAGTTAGTAAAGGTGCGGTAATGAAGAGACAAGGTTTATATCTCATTCTTCAACTTAGGCTTCACACTCCCAGCTGGATGGTATTGTGGGATGGTGGGGAAGCTTAGCTAATGGGTGGAATTTAGCTGCACTAAAACTGGTGTGAAATTCAAGAGCAAGACACAAAACTCAACCAAATACCCCCCTGTGGTACTGACAAATGTATTATCGACAGAGAGATTACAATCTGCATTCTGACATTATTTTCCAGGATTAAGCATGAAAAATAATTAAAATGGAATTGCAACACGTAATAGATATCAACTAAAACTAGGACTTGTAAGAGCTCATGCAGTTTTAGTGAATAAATGTTACATGAGCACATATTTAGATCTGTTTTACTGTATTTATTTGAAAATCACCTCCATCAACTGTGGTGACTAATGATGCTCAAATAACTGGCATATAGATAATCCCACAGCTTGTATTCTAGGACACCTGTTTGTCCACCTGCTGTGGTCATTACTCACCGCCCTCCTCTCCATCTGTCTGTCAGTTTGTAGCTCAGCCAAACTGTCAGCAGCTGCTAGCGTCCCGCTGGTACGACGAGTTCCCGGGCTGGAGGAAGAGGCACTGGGGCGGCAAGTTCATCACCTGTGTCTTCGTTGGCCTGCTCTTCCCCCTGCTGTCCATCTGCTACCTGGTGGCCCCCAAGAGCCGCTATGGCCTATTCATTCGGAAGCCTTTTGTTAAGTTCATCTGCCACACGGCCTCCTACCTGACCTTCCTTTTTCTCCTGCTGCTGGCCTCGCAACATATCGTCTCCACTGACTCCAACCGCCAGGGCCCCATGCCCACCGCTGTGGAGTGGATGATCCTGCCATGGGTGCTAGGTATGATGATCATTCTACTCGGTCTGTGGACCATGTAGATCAAAATAAGGCATGAACATAAAGCCTCTTAATATATAGAAAGGTGCATTCTGTACTTTGTTCACATACATATCTGCCACTGTCATTTTATATATGGTCATATGATGAAGTTTCAAGATAAATGGAAGAACAGGAATGGCTTAAAATGTTTTGAATATAATACCTCTAAGTCAGAGAGGTCAGTGGAGAGTGGCAAGACACCATCAGGAAGGTTCAAATAACTCGATAACCCAGAGTTGTGGTCAGAAAACCTTTTCTAAACACAATACATATAACTTTGGGTAGCACTTCATAATACAGCCTAGTATATGACAACGTAATATTCCAGTAGATTCAACGTAACGTCCTGGTATAATGACCTGGCACTGGTGAAACCATGATTACAAAGGTGGTTCACCCAAGGCAAGGCTTTGCACTCCTGCTGTGCTGAGCCTTGCAAATTCCCCAAATGTTAACTTCAACCATCGACTCTCTTGGGGTTGGCCACATCAGATCCATAAGTACAAAAGCAGGGCAGGGTTTTGCCTGCCCCCTCTGAGCAAGCCAAAGGTAAAGGTAAGCCAAAGGTCACCTACCACCCTGTTGGAAGCATTCAAAATCTTTGTCTGAGCAACAATGAAATACTGCTATCCTGTGTGGGTGTATGGATCCTCCACCGACCTGCACCTACTCGATTTCAGCCAGAGACTACTGCTTTGGCCATATGCCCTAGATCCTGATGACTCTGATGCCACTAAAAATCAATGTGTTGATCCACTGGCCAGGTTATGTCTACAGCACCCTCATGCTTATCTGTACTGGTCCCGAAGCTTCATCATGACCACTGGCCGACCAGAAACTCCTTTACACTATGAGTACCATGAAATTACACTCTAGAATGTGGAAGGTTACACGGACTGTATTGGCAAAGTACATTCTAAAACATGCACTGTGCTGTTCACTCTAAAATGCAGGCTGTATTATAAGCTGTTACCGAAGCTTGTGATGGATGGGCAACAGTGGGTCAGATCAAACTGTTTATGGTGTAATGGTGTAGGGGGTGTATACTTTGCATGTATGCGCTAATACCAATCAAATATATAAGCACAAGCCCTCTCAAATTGATTCCATCAACATGATTGTGATTGCATTTGCATTTGCGACCCAGTAACTAGAATTCAACAGAATTTACCAATATGTAGCAATTACATGAATAGATTAACCAAGATAAGCCAAATTGGATCAGATTTGCTAAAGAAAGTTTCAAATACCTTGCATAATCAAACCCATGAAAACGTCAGGCTATTCTAACTGCAAATAGTTCATCTTTTTGTGATAGGACAACTGTTATTGCAGGTTCCTAATTGAAATGAACATACTTTAGGCCTTCTAAAGGGGTCTGGTATATATAGTTCTCCAGACACAGTTTATGACTGGACAGGCATGATAAATTTACACTGGCAGTTGCGATGTAGAAATCAAAGAGTATTGTGACAGAATTCTTGCACTCATCTTTTAGTTTGAAGTTACTGTGAAGCCATATGTTTCAAAACATTTCGAAAAGAAACATGCTGACTTATAGAAACCATGTGTTCTGATATGCCTGTTAGAGTCTGATTTGTTTCAAGTTGGATCACAGTGCCAGTAACCCACATATGTTTCCACACACATTGGCTGGCTGCTCTACCAGGCTTCATCTGGACGGAGATCAAGCAGATGTGGGACGGTGGATTTCAGGATTACATCCATGACTGGTGGAACCTTATGGACTTTGTTATGAACTCTCTCTACCTGGCAACCATTTCACTCAAAATGGTTGCATATGTAAAGGTAAGGTCAAAAGGATAATTGAAATGTTTACATTTTTAAAGGCTTAAATGTCTGTAGGCAACAAATGATGTGTTGTTGCACTTTATGACATATATTTTTGCCATATTGCTTATATTTATGGTTAGATTAATGTTCATAAATTAGTTAACTATAATAAAATGTCTTCAGATAACACTCACGAACATAATAAAAATATAGATATATTAAGTGTACAATTTTTTTGATGTATAATTGTAATTCCAAATTCAAACTTTCTTCTGCCCTTTTGTCATCTTATGGTATATGTTGCATAGTATTAAATATGACAATTGTTCTTTTTATTCAACATCGATTTGTTCTGTCCTTTGGGATAATATGGCATTTAAAAGTAAGTGGGAGTTTTGGTTTCAGTGAATTAAAGATGGTGATTTTGTTGTTAGTGATGGTGAATAGTGTTCAGTTTAAGTTGCTTTTTTTACTTTTTAAACAAAATGACAAATGTCAACAGACAAATGTCAACAAAACATAACATTTGCCATAGAATGACAAAACTTAATTACAATTATATGTTACACAAATCATATTAAAACTTATTTGTACCTAATACATACTCTTATCTGTCCAACACCAGTACAGTGGCTGTAAACCCAGGGAGAGCTGGGAGATGTGGCACCCCACTCTGGTTGCAGAGGCTGTGTTTGCCATTGCCAACATCTTCAGCTCTCTGCGCCTCATTTCCCTCTTCACTGCCAACTCTCACCTGGGACCTCTGCAGATTTCTCTGGGCAGAATGCTGTTGGACATCCTCAAGTTCCTCTTCATCTACTGCCTGGTGCTGCTGGCCTTCGCCAATGGTCTTAACCAGCTCTACTTCTACTATGACACACATGAGGGCAACAACTGCAAGGGCATCCGCTGCGAACGTCAGAATAATGCATTCTCAACGTTAGTTTAGAAACCACCCAATGTCAATATTGAACAATGCACATACGATTGTAATTATTCACTCTTATTGGTTTTCCTCTGTTTTCTCATAGGTTGTTCGAGACCCTGCAGTCTTTGTTTTGGTCCATATTCGGACTGATCAATCTGCATGTGACCAATGTTCAAGCAGATCACGAGTTCACAGAGTTTGTAGGGGCCACCATGTTTGGCACCTACAACGTCATCTCTCTGGTGGTTCTCCTCAACATGCTCATCGCAATGATGAACAACTCCTATCAGCACATCGCTGTAAGATCTGCTCAAACTTGTAGAGTCTAGAATTACATTCATGGTGCTGCTTTCTGCCTTTCAATAGGAGTGATTTTGTATTGATTGTGCTGTATTTTATTTAATTTATCCATCACTGCCGATCGGCATGGTTTAGGATCATGCTGACATTGAGTGGAAATTTGCCAGGACTAAACTGTGGATGAGTTATTTTGAAGAAGGAGGTACACTGCCAACACCTTTCAACATTATCCCCAGCCCCAAATCCATATGGTACCTCATCACCTGGATTAGAGTACACATTTTCAAACTAAAAGCCAAGAGGAGAGGGACATTTGGAGTGTTAGGGGTGAGTTTGCTTCAAACCTATTCATGTTTCATAGTAACTGAGGACACAGTACATGGCTGTACGCATATGCACTACTGGTTTTGCTCGTTGCAGTTTTCACAAAAGACAAATGACCCAAAAAAAAATCTAGAAGATATTAATGGCTCATCGCTGGAGTCTGACAGCTCTTCATAATGAAGATGCTGGTGCTGCTAACAGAAAATTAGTAGTGATTTGTGTCTGTCAGTTGTGAAATCCCATCTATTAGAATTTAAAAAAAAAAGTTTGTGTGAAAAATTTGATGACATTTGAATTAATGAATATATCATGAAACATGAGCAGTACATATTCAATGTGTCTTGAAATGAAGTATGTTTACCATTCATTTACAATATAAATAATGTAGGTTGTTGCCATTTTAAAGATTTTTTTTTTTTCATTTTTGAACAGCTACAAGATGTAATAACTCCAGTGCTCTAATAATTGCTTTCTTTAATATCTCTGTTCTCATAGAGAAGAGCTGCTGAGAAAGTGAGGCTCAGTCACCAGTATCAGGTTTGTTGGACTGAAGCTGAAAGTTGAAACTGAATAATTTCCCAGTTTATATTGAGTGACTAAACCAGAAGCAGATAAATCATGTGTGAGTCCCTTGCTGTGGCACCTCTGTAACTGTCTTATCAGTATCTTTTCAATTTTCAGGAGGTGTTGAGGAACCTGGTTAAGAGATACGTAGCAGCTATGATCCGAGACGCCAAGACAAAGGAGGGGCTTACAGAGGAGAACTTCAAGGTAATGAATGTATTTTATTTTTAATAGTGTCTTATTTATGGGGGAGGACTTTATGTGAAGTGAAAGTGAAGAAAATTTTTTCTCTTTTTCTTATAGAGTGAAAAATATCTGCTGTTTTCCCATAAAATACAGGGTGTGAATTGATTATATATTTTTATATGGTCTACTGTGCCCCAATTTTAGTGAGTTATAATAATTTGCCAAATAGCCTGGTCTCAGTGTGAATTCATACATATTTTAAGAAAAGACCATTCCTAGGATTTATAAAATTTGTACTAAATACAGTTCGCCCTTTGTGAATGCCCATGTGAAAAACAAGTCTTAATCCGGTGCCTAATCCTAAACCTAACCATATATATATAATGCAAAACTTAATCATAACCCAAGTCATAAACCTAAAGCTAGAACTAAGTTCCAAAACATTATATGTGGCTAGATTTTTCCCATGAATCATTCTCTCTAACAACAGTTTACAGCCCTGTTTTTAGTAATAATTCTTAGTGTACATAACAGAACATTTAATTGGATTCAGTGAAACAAAACCACTAGTGGATGGGAGCTCAGTGTGATATTAAATGAACTAAAAACCAAGTGTTATGAATATCTGGTGTGCTCCTTTTTGCTGTATACATACTCATTTTTGGAACCCTTTTTGGGCTAATAAAGGTTTGACAATATGCATCGAAGACATATCTAGTCCAACTGCTGTGTTTGTTCACCCTCTCCAGGAGCTGAAGCAGGACATCTCCAGTTTCCGCTATGAGGTTCTGGGGATGATGAAGGGGAACCGAGGGTGTGTGCCTGGAACTAAGACTATTACCACAAACTCGGACGTGAATCAACCAGACGATTTTCTCGAGTACACCACGGCTGTGCCACAGAAGAGTAAGCTCAGTATGCTGGAGGTCAGACCTGAACATGTTCTTGAGTCTCCAAGCAGAATTCTCAACGGTTCTGTGATGGCCACCAGTGAAGAGCTGTCCAGAAAAGACTATCCCAAAGATCAATCTGACTCTGGCCTCTTTCAAAACTCCCAGCAAAGAACAAAGGGTCATTCCAGTGCAAGCAACATCTACTCGGT
The DNA here is from genome assembly GCF_029633855.1 of Hoplias malabaricus. Taxonomy (NCBI): domain Eukaryota; kingdom Metazoa; phylum Chordata; class Actinopteri; order Characiformes; family Erythrinidae; genus Hoplias; species Hoplias malabaricus. The sequence goes on along the minus strand of NC_089800.1, from coordinate 26,744,481 downwards.
CTTAGAGGAGGCCAGAGATTTGGATGTTGACCAGTCTGAGGATAAACATATAGCAGAGGAGGAGTTAATGTGCCTGTCTGAAGAAGGAGAGGAAGAAGTGGAGGATCCAGAACGAGAGCCAGTCACATCTCCAAAAGCAGGCTGCTCTCACTTACCACACGACAAGTAAAATGGAAGAGTCTCATGAAGTACAAGTTCACCTTATAAGGTCAAAAGCAGACCTAACCTCACCTTCCTACACTGCAATGGCTGAGCTGTACATATGACCCAGTGCACATCTGAGGATAAATGTGCTTCTAAACTCTCAGGGAAAAGCCAGAGTGTGTGGTTCTTCACAGACAAACTTTGTTCACAACATTTCTGGCATAAGAGTGTTCTTTTATGCACACATCTTTCTGCACAGAAGGGGAAATGTTGCTTGTTTTATAATATGCAACTTTTTATGGGGCTTTACTGGGTAATCATACTCCAACTTGCTTCCCATTGGATTTCCATCTTTCTAGGCACCTGTATAATTACAGTTAGGGAAAAACAATTGTAGGTAAATAAGTTTTGACTTACTTGCATATTTACTGACTTATACAGCACTTTTCCATACACTCAAAGTGTTAAACTGTTCAATTTGTTTAACATTAGGCAGTCACCTCAACAACCACAAATGTGCAGCATCCAACTGGATAAATTAGCATCAGACAATCCGTACCAGTACACATCAGACTTTAGGCAGAGAGGCAGGAAGATCCCTCTGGTAGTTGAGGCTTGATATGGCACCAGTCCATCACAGGGCATCACACCCTACCAAAATGGTTTTTGGACTGTGGGAGGAGACCACAGAAATCGGAGGAAACCCACACAAACACAGAGAGAACACACCAGACTACTCACCAGTGATGATTAAACACAGGACCAAAGACCCAGAAGCTGTGTGGCACCAACAATACATGTGAAACCTCTGTGCCCCAAGGGAGGGTCAGAAACTTCCATTCCTTTAAAAGTATGTGATAATATTATTAATATATTACATATTAGTAACAATATTGACAATCAAGTTTTCAGACTTTTAAAAATGCCAAACAATGTAAATGTACTTTGATAAATATGGCACCATATACATGTATTTTAAGGTTTTTAAATGGCTGAAAAATCAATAAAATAAAATAATAAAATCATTAACCCCTTGACATCCAGGTTATATGGTAAAGCTATTAAACATTAGCGTAGTTTAAAGTAGCTGGTAGCTTAAAATAATAATATTTATTATAATAATCTTATACATGGCTGCCTATTCTACAACGTCTTGGTTGTTTGCACTATGCTCTGTTTTTTTTAGCATTAAACATTAACCTTTAATATAAAGACAGAACAAACGCGATGTGTATTTACTTTGTTGAACTATGCAGTTTCTCAGCCTTACTTATGAAAGTGTTATGGTCGTACACCTCTCCAGTAATCATGTTATCCATAAGCATTTACTTTAAAATGCCACTTAACCAGTTGTGCTTTATCAGTTACCATTAACAGATATACCCAGCTTTATTATACTGTATATTACAGAAAATTGTCAATGAAAAAAATAAATATTTTCCAGTGATACTATGTGAATGATGTGAGATGTGTATATATGTTCATCTCCAAACATACCAAACATCTGCTTATCCATATTTCTTCAGAAATCAAGAACAACCATAAGGAGTTTGTATTTCTTTGCAGCAGCAAATGGTTTATTTTTCCAGGAAGGCTTTTAAATAGATAGGATCATTGTTCTGGGGATATGGTTGTGGCCAGATAAACACTGACAAGTTCAGGTACTGCTGTTCATTTTAGACCACCAAAAACACCACTCCCTGCTCCATGGCTACATATTGGTGGCCCTTACACCCAACTAGTCCACACTTGGGACGCACGCAATGGGAGTGTGATTTTTTACTCATGTGCAGCTGCTGTGCAGTCCCATTCTATTAATGACTGCTTTTCTATGGACTTCTATGGATCACAACAGAGCAGGTATGGTTTGATGATTTGCTGGTAGATCATTCTCAAGGCTGCAGTTACACTGACGTGGTGGGGGTGTGTTAGTGTGTGTTGTGCTGGTACAAGTGGTTTATTTTTGTTTCTTTCTTAATTCTTTTTAATTGTATCTACTCACTGTCCACTCTGTTAGACACACCTACCTGTTTGGTTCACTATGTAGATGTAAATGTAGAGCCCATACCTTATTTCTTATACCATACTGCAGCTTATTTGTACCCTGTGGACTTACTACCACCTTGTGGAAGCTGTGAAAATGGAAAGTTGATGTAATTGTAAGACACCAACCAGATATATGCTCAAGCAGTAAAAATGCATTTGCTAATAATATACACATATTAATATTTATAATAGCAGAATGCAACAAAAAAGCCATGTTTAATTTTGTGTGAAACTTTTGTGTGAAGCTTTCTGATCATTGCTCTGTAGATGGTTTAAAGCTTTTTTGAATTGTCACCTAAGTCAAGAATTGTGTAGGGACCTTTATTTTTAAAGGAGTATGTACTTGATTTATTGCAGATATTTATTACCAGCGTCTCTACTCTGTCTCTCCCCAACATGGCCATAACATTGCAGCGTTGCTTGTTGCCTGTGCATTCCTGTCCAAAGCCATAAAATCAGAGTGTGAGGGGTGACAGAGAGAGAGAGAGAGAGAGAGAGAGAGAGAGAGAGAGAGACAGAGAGAGAGAATTCCAGAACTGTACATTCCGTACCTTTAGGTTGAGACATGTATGCAACTTAGAAGCAGATATTCACCAATTGCTCGATCCAGCAACTTATCTCACGACCTCACTCTTCATCATACACACCTTATAGACACAGATGCACACTGCTAGCAAAGAACACTGGCTAGTTCAGGGTCGCGGTCACCTGGAGGAAACCCACGCGGACACGGGGAGAACACACCACACTCCTCACAGACAGTCACCCGGAGCGGGACTCAAACCCACAACCTCCAGGTCCCTGGAGCTGTGTGACTGCAACACTACCTGCTGCGCCACCGTGCCACCTGGCTAGAGGTCAATGTGGGTAAAATCTAAAACAACAGAAGATAACCCTGACGAAGATTGACCCTGTTCTTCAATGGTCAGAAGCCCATCGGATCACCACAGAGCAGGGGTTACTTAAGTGGTGGTTCATGCTCAGTTCGTGTTGATTTAACACTGTGAGTGTTGGAATGTAACACTCTAACACTCTCAGTTATATTTTAACACTAATACTGTTGATTTAACACTGGCAAAGTTTCTGTGCGGATCAGACACAGCAGTGTTGGAGTTTTTAAACACCTCAGTGTCACTCTTGGACTGAGAATAGTCCACCAACCAAAAACATACAGCCAACAGCGTCCTGTGGGCATCGTCCAGTGACCAGTGATGAAGGGAAGACCACCACACACTGTGCAGCGTTAGATGAATCTCTGAACTTTTCTCACTTGGCATCTACAAGATGAACCAGTGTAGTAGGTGTGTCTAACAGAGGGGACAGTGATTGGACACAGAGTTTTCAAACTCAAAAAGCAGTGCTGTGTCTCATCCACTCATACTAGTGCAACATACACTAACACAACATCCTCATGTCAGTGTCACTGTAGTGCTACAGTGGACTACAATGGACTACAGTCTGTAATTGTAGAACCTGTATGATCAGTGGAGCTTAGAGAGTGGATAATGAGTGTAGAAAATGAGTATATAACCAGTGTATTTATCAATCAATCAATCAAATTTTATTTATATAGCGCTTTTCACAACAAAAAGTCGTCACAAAGCAGCTTTACAGAGATCCGGGTCCAAGCCTCCTATGAGCAAGCCAGGGGCAACAGTGGCAAGGAAAAACTCCCTCAGCGCACGAGGAAGAAACTTTGGAAGGAACCAAGACCCATCCTCCTCGGGTCGACACCAGAGACACAACAGAGAACAGAAGAGAAGTAAAAGTGAACTGATGACAGATGAAGGGGTTATAGTAATGTGAATGTAGTATATTAGTGATGTATGAGCCTGAGGAAGGAGAAGGTAATCAGGGATTCTGTGTGAGTTAAAAGTAGGTGCAGAGTTAATTTGAGATAAAACAGCATAGCCAAGCCTGATAGTGTAAATGAGACAAGGCCAGGATCTTGTACAGGATACACAGGGGCTGGATCAGGGCAACACCTGGAGAGCAGCAGGACATCTCAACATCTGAGATGTCCTGCTGCTCTCCAGGTGTTGCCCTGATCCAGCCCCTGTGTATCCTGTACAAGATCCTGGCCTTGTCTCATTTACACTATCAGGCTTGAGAGAGACAGGACAAAGAAAACTAGACAAAGGGAACAAATAAAAATACAGAGATTAGTAGGGTCATGGTAAAGAACAGGCAAAATTGTCCTGCGAAAAAAGCTTCCATGGGTCAGGCAAGAGAACCAATTGTACCGTAGATCATTTAGATAACTTTAACAGGAATAAAAAAGAGTAAGATAAAGGGCTGAGTAAGAATAGTAAAAAAAAATTCGAACACACAATTCATTATGTGCTATTATTATGTGTGTGTCTTTAAAAACCATAAAATGTGCTATAAAACTTAAAATATGCCACACACACACACACACACACACACACACACACATATATATATATATATTTGTCTTTGTATTAATCTTTGTTTTTCAATGCCTTTAATCTTCTTAAGGATTAGTCCAGTGTAGAGTTACGGATTCTGAAGGTTCTCTGACATATTTAGAGACTTTGACTAGTGGGGTTTTCTCATACTTTCCTACTTTGCACAGAGAATGCTTCCCTGGCCACATTTATCAAATGTGCTTCAGTGAAATATGTGACTTTGGCTGGAAAAAGATCCTGCTGCTTTGCCACAAGAGGGAGCCATACAATCTGGCACCTCTGAACTCATGTTATCACGTCACCAAGTGACCCAACATACAGTTGCTGTCCAAAGAAAACCCAGTGTTTCTTGCTTGAGACGGCTAACAGCTTTACCGCTTTACCGAATGTACTACAAAACTAAACAACTCGAGTTACAAATGAGTGTCTGGGGTAATTCGAACAGTAAACAAAAACAGGCTAGTTTAACTTCAGCCATGCACAAACAACAGTTACACCCACCCAAATTTACCGTTCCACCTTAAAATTCACAGAGCTTCTGAATGTAAACAAACCAGAATCACAGTCAAAGACGTCTCATTTAAGTATAATATACTTTAATTTTATATTGTTTTCACCTGATATCGATATTTCTGTATCATTTGAACCAGTCAGCTGCTCCCTGCAGTGTGTGAAAACAGTAGAAGGATTAACAGATATGGCCAAAATTACATGAGGGAAAAAAAATCCCTGTATATTAAGTTTTGCCTCTCTCTGTAAAGTCACCATTTTGGAGATGTCTGCCTTTTGTTTTTGGACAGGGATGATATGAACAAATCTGGACCACTGAACTGATTTGAGCTCATTCTATCTGACATCTGGAGAGCAGCTCTAATCTTATATAAAAGCTGATTTATCCTTAGCTGCTGCAGCTCTGCACTTGCTCCCTTGCCTTCACTAAACTCCATTCCATATATTTCAGTTAGTTGCCAATGTGCAGATTTTCTTAGGGGGAAATAAATTCTGTTTTCCTGGCAACACTGTATGATGTGAATGATATACGAGCAAGGGAATCTGCTGGCCCAGCTCACACGTCTGACATAACCACAAAGAGAAATGTTTTGCAACATGTCATAAATATTCATTTGCATAATGTAGCCCGTCTTTTTCATGAGTAAAAAAAATAATCGAAATTTTGTGAGAAAATCTGAGAAATATAAGAGCTGCTTAGATTGAACTTCCACTTTTAAGATAAAGCTTGTTGAAAGACCAAATGTTTTTTGTTTGTTTGTTTGTTTGTTTTTTGTTTGTTTTTTTCTGCTAGTAATTCATCTGCTAGGATATTTGTCCATGTCTCTAAAACTCAGTCTCAAATATTGGTTTTCTTTTTTGCTTCTGGAGGTTTTCCCTTCACAGGAGGATCAGGAGAATATTGGAATTGTCTAGAAATATGTTCTTTAATGTGAGTGTGTTCTGATAATCTGCTCCAAAACCAAGTCCTAATCTGAAACATTGGCCATATAAATGGCTTGCATACAGATACACCCACACCTTAAGGGTAATCAGGAACTGAGCACTGTCATCTGCTGTGTAAGAACAGTCATCTAAATCTAAACCCAATCTACTGCCATAAGGACAGTAATCAATTGCCCTAATTCTGATCAGATAATCAATTCAAAACCATCTGGTCACTTCGCTTGTTGATATTGTTGGCATTTGAACTCTGGTAACAAGAGTAGGTGAAGGATAAAAGTCAACACATACACACTACACTACACACACACACACACACACACACACACACACACAGTAACAAAACAACTAATACAAAATCTGGAAAAGGCTTGAGCTAACACGTTCAGTGACGCTGAGGTCTGTGGTCACCACCTGTTTTGTTTGCAAAAAAAAAAAAGAAATTGCAAATGGTATGCTTTTGTGTCTATTTCCTTTTCTCAGTATCTTAAAAGGGATGCATTCTTTCATACAATGAGTTTTAAGCCCTTCTACCAGTGGAAGGATGAACACAAATTTGAAAGAAAATATGCATGAGTTGATCCTTTATATAAAAGGACAGCAATTTTTAAAGGATATTCTCTAATTAGTTTTTTGAAAACAGAGGAAAATAAAGTGCAAGGATTTTTAAAATGTATTCATTCAATAGTAATAATTCAATAAAATTTGAATTGCATTTTTAAGTGTTGATTCAAATACTTAAATAATTAGACGTGAGAAATATTTTAAAACACAGCTGTTTGGATTTAAAATTTGCTACTAATTCTCAAATTCAAAACTTCACCAAAATTGTGACGGCCCCACCCCTGAGCTGATTCATCATAAGCCCACTCCCCAGAGTGTGTAGGTTATTTAGTGCCTAGGTGAGTGTGAGCTCCTGAAGGCTGGCTGGAGAACAGGAGAGGCTGGTGGAGTGTGTGAGCGTGTGCCTGGAGCTGCTCTATAAAAGCAGCGTGTCCCCAAGCCCAAGCGCATTTCTCCCTCTCAGCTCCCACTAACCAAGGGGTGAGCATGAAGCTCCTCTTCACAGCCGCCTTTGCACTCTTTGTGCTTTCTGCCTTTGACCAGGTAGATTCTTCCGCTTACGACAAAATAGTGGCCCACAGCCGCATACGGGCCAAGAAACAAGGGTGAGTTTGAGCTTTTTCTGGGGTTACTGATTTATTAATTATTTGTTACATTTATTAAGTTGATAGTGCATAGAGCCTTGAATGTGTATTTCAAGGCTCTCATTTGTGTATTTGTTTGCATGCAAATATCCACTTTAATATTTAATATATATATATAATTTAAAGAAAACAAACAAACAAACAAAATACATTGGGCTATGTAAGTATTTGCAGCTCATTTTTATAGTTTTCCAAGAACATGGTTTTGATAGTGATATCTGATGTTTCTCTTTTTAATTTTCTATTATGCTGCATGTTAATTAAGTCATTAATGCATCAATGAATATGCAACATCATAATTCCAAAGATATTTGGAACAACAAGACCGCACCTTTAAGCATTTTAAATGGCTGCCCTTGTACTCTAGGCATTATTAGTCATTTAAATTATTTATCAGTCACTACCATGAATAATTAGCAGGAATTCTAATTAATATGCATTGTACTAATTAATAAGTAAGAGTGATGTATGCTGGTTTTTAAGGCTGAAGAGTTTAAAAAGCAAGCACAAGTTATTAATAATATGGAAAATAGGCAGCACCCATAATTGCAACTGTAATCTGCTCTCATTTCCTAGAAATTTATGACCTCAAACGGTTAATTTTTTCCTGCTGTATATGATTTCATGGTTTGTCTGACACTTCCTCTGGACACTTTCCCTGCAGACCAAATGTGTGCGCTCTGCAGCAAGTGGTGGGGACCAAGAAGAAGTACTTCAGCACTTGTCGTAACTGGTACCAGAAATCCATCTGTGGAAAGCAAGCGTAAGTGGGACGTGGTTTATTACTCTTCAGGGCTGTTAAATAACCTAGCTGCTTGGGCACTCTCCAGGGGTCAGAGATGAGAGGTCAGTGTCTCAAATTATGGGTGTGTTTCAGTTTGGAACACTAATATCTGAGCTGAGCACGGCTTTCCATATACTGTCATCCTGAACTGAGTCCCTGTGCACTCTTTTTATTTATTATTTTTTTTGCTATGTTGGTGAATGCCAGCAGGTTTATTAGCGTGCATGGGATAAATGAACCTGAGGAAACAACTGTGTCGCTCTTATGACTTCCGGCATACTTCAAGCCATAGATGAGATAAGTGCTCATGATTCACTCTATGTGGTGCCCTGCCATACAGAGTCCCAGAGACCTTAATTGGTATAAAGTAGGGGAGGCCTGCTGGCAGGGCTTGTTACTAATGATTAAAGCAAACCACAGTTCTGGCTCAGAGCACTGAGGCTGTGTTGAAACAGCTCACCTTAAAATCCCGCCCGTGGGCTAAGAACACATCTGTCTGCTAGATCAGAAAGAAGTCAAAGCTAGCTTCTCGCTCCAGAGTGAGTGAGTGGGTGTTGGAGACGGTGCCCTGCCATAACAGAGCAAGTCCAGTGACTGATGATTTCTCAGAAACACCCAGCATAAGGAAGCGAGGGACATGAAATGGAGAGTCAGATAGAGGCTGGTCTTTGAAATCACAGTGAACCACAGATGTTCATTCATGCCGAGTCAGTGGTGCCTCTGGCTTCCACTTCTTTTTCCATGGTTGGGTTATGAGTTTATAGAAGTATAGGCCCTCGTGCCATGGACCAGACAGGCCACAAAGCTCCATGATGACGGCTCCTCCAGTGCTGCTGGTCTTACCTCGGCGCCTTTCCTCAAACATGGAGCTCAGCCAGACCAGAGGTTCCCATCAGCAGTTCAGCCTCGGCTTCAAATCAGCTGCTCTTTCACTTTTGCCCAATGCAGAGTGTTTTCTGTGGACTCAGCAGATGGACGTTTTCCACATTTGTGTCTGCGTAATGTTTACAAGCGTCCTCTCTAATCTCAGAAGTCTTTCACGGTTTGTACATGGTTAGTGGCTGCTGGTTTACATGGTTCAGTTGTGGTCCGAATTTAAGCATCTCATGGGGCTAAATTTATCCTTAAAGTGTGTGGTAAGAAAACCGCAAATCCTGGAGATCTTCCGTCCATTGTTTGGTTTTAAACCAGGTCTTGCCTACCACATCCAGCGAATCAGGGTCTGCAGATGACATCGATTAGAGTCAAGTTTGATGGATATTGGGTTGGAATTAGACCCAGAATTTGAGTCGCTGACCACTGCAATAGCTTCTACTAAACCAACAATAAATATGACCCATCTGGTTTTGGTTTCATACTAAATATCTCAGTATGTGCTTCAAATATTTGCATTTTTCACCCCAAAATTCTGCATAATTGCTCCTCAGCATAATGAAGGCTCACTCTACCACTGGGAAAAATGTCAATAAAATACAGTAGGAAACACTCTACTCCATCCCTACAATTTTGATGTGGTAGAAAAGCACAGCTTGCCAAGTCAACAGTAGAAAGGCTCTCCTCCTTTGTCTAGGAGAGATGTTTGAGGCGGTCTTGTTCTCCTTTGGCCCAACGTCTGGAAGTGTAACAGACGCTGTGGTGATCTCATCCCCAGCCCCCTCTCTTCTCATTTTAGCTGACTGTGCTTCAAAGCCCCTGCCACAGTAGATGATGGCAGCCAGCCATGACCTCAGAGCCCTCTCTCAGACTTAACTTTTGCCTGGTTCCTGTCTGTTTCCTCTGGTCCCTCCATGGTCTTAACAGGGTGAAAGGAAAGTCTAAACTCCCCATTTATTTTTTCTAAGTTCATTATTGTTCAACCTCATGGAAGCATCTCTTCACTTTCCACTCATGTTTCCCCTATGCAGGCCTTTGCTGGAGCTGGGTCTAGGTTGATTTGTGTGCTTTTGTCTAGGTCTGTGTTCAAACAACTGGGCTGTGGAAACATATGGAACCATTTGATGATGGTGGAGGCTTCCCAAGACTCCAGTCCAGTAATGCATGCCCCCCCCCCCACACACACACACACATTCACCTCCCCCAAGCACCCCATGTCTGCACACATAAAATAAACCTTGGGGATGTATACATCTTTTCAGAGTAAATGTATCAACATCGATTGTATCTCTTCCTGTCTGAGAAAACATTTTGAAGCCATTCACTTTTCTTCCATAAACAATGCTTCTGTGTCTTTGATATTGTAGTCTCATATCACATTTCCTACAACATCTGTCTAAAATGTTGGACTCTGCACATATAACACATGTAAATTTGCCTTTTACTTAGTAGCAAATAAAAAAAATCACAGAAATGGCACAAACATTGATAGTTTAATAGCCGACGTACTACTAGCTCTGTGAAACAAACCTCAAACAAATTCGATAAAGTTATTTGAATTAACTCTGTATTTATTTATTTCCAGATCAATCATTTTACATTAAGGAAAAATATATAGAATCACTAACAAAAATCAATTAGTGATTCAAGTGCTGGGTTTAGTTTTGCTTTTCTATCTGTAAATCAGATTTCATTTGGCAGATTTGTAACAGTTCTGTCACAAACATTGACTCCTGTTTCTGTGCATTTGTTTTGTTATGCATTTTCATTCATTAGAACATTTTGGTTTGAGTATTTTCTCCTGCTGCTTTGAAATTTTCCATGGTCTAGCTATATACGTTCCTTTTTACCTTGTGTTTATACTTGCATCAAATTTGAAACACATTTTGAGCCTGGGAACCACCATCATTGTTTAACCTTTTGTTTTCCTTCTGAAGGATTTTATACTCGTGTTTCTTTTTCAGTTCACAACACTTGTAGGGATGTTGTTGGTAAAGTCTGTCTATTTTGACCACAAACTAATTAACATTTTTAGATTATAGATTTACATGATTCCATTTTTTCCAATACTGGATGGTGAGAAAAAATCAAATGAGATCAGTTCAGTTATTTTAATGACTTTTTTGAGGAATGTTTCTTAAATACAGAATAATCAGTTTGCTTTGTATCATATATGTGATGTGTTTACATGCTACAAAGTAAAGTCTAGGTGGACATCCTCTAAATGTGGTGATTCTCATGTTTTTGCCAGGAGTAGTGTTGTGTTTCAAATGTTAATTTATTACTTATGATAAATGTGTCCTGTAAATAACTGGAGCTGCACTGCAAGACCCTATTAAAAAGCAGTAAATAGAAACTCTGCCACAGGCCATAAATATTTATGTGTTGACACAAAGTGGAGTTGGTAATTCATAGTTCCTTTAAAATGGACCTAACCACCCACCCACCCCCCTAATAGAACCTCAACAGGCAGAACTGGGACAAGACATCACTTCCCACGTTTTAGCCATATATAATATAACAATAATATCAACTGACCATAACTCCTTGTATGATTATAATAATAAGCTATAAAGGAAAAAAAACAGACCTTTTTTTTTCAAATATATGTTTAGAGCATGATTTTTAAACTTTTTAAAATTATAGTACATTTTGGTTTGTATGTTGCCTGTCGATGTTTTTCCTTGCATTGAGCTTAACAAGTATAGCATTGAAGCCAAGGCTTCCCACTGGTTGGAAATTAAGTTTAACTGTATCAGGCCATAGCCAAAAACTTGTCCCTGAACTTAACCACATCAGTAGGTTGGGCAGAAAGCTTTCCTCCAAAGATGCCATTCTGTGGCATGTGAACTAATAATTCTGTGGCCATGTACTGCTAACAGGGACATACTTTCTCAGACCTCTAGGCCACATTGCATGTTTATATAATGAGACAGTTGATGGTTTCCATATGAAAGACAGTATGTTCAGCACATAGTGTCCATAAAGCTTATGGAGCTTGTAAGGAGTAAAAAACGCTCCAGGAAAATGGGAGCATGTTTATGTGTTGGAGGGGGTAAACTACAGCGCTATTATACTGGGGTCTCTGGCAAACAATTTTCTGCTATTTTAGGTTGAAAATATTGGGTAGTGATTATAGTTACTTAATATTCCTGCTGGGATTTTCTCTCCTGTGTAGAACTGTTCTGTATGAGTGCTGTCCAGGATACATGAAGCTGGATGGTCTGCCAGGATGTCCTGCTGGTGAGTACCAGTTTTTATCATTTTTTTTAATTATTATTCAGTTTGAACAGAGACTTATTGGGAAGTCATTGCTTACACGACTACATTGTTGCCTAGTCATGATGGCAGGTCTCATTACAAATATGGACAAATACAGAAGATGGGTGGGGCACAGGTGAACAATGGGTGGGGTATATGTGGAAACAATACTATTAAATCCAATGTCTTAATTTTTCCCTCTAGTTGCTCCTATTGACAACGTCTATGGCACGCTTGGTCTGGTCGGTGCCCACTCCACACAGAAGTACTCTGCCCTATCCAAACTGAGAGAGGAAATTGAGGGAGCTGGATCATACACCTTCTTTGCCCCCAGTAATGAAGCTTGGGACCTTCTGGATGAGGTATCAGCCTTCATTCTACTTTACACAATCTTTAAAAACACTGTGAGAAAAACAACTAACAATCCATTACACACAGGAAAATACACTCTTTATTCAAAGGTTTATTGGTGAATTTTAGCCACATTATGATGAACCCGTATGCTAGGTTTCACATACACAGCATACACACTATCTGTAGAAAACACTGCTGATAGGATTGGATACTCTGGAACAGTTGGGCCTGAGCCTAAAGTCAGCATGCCCAATGATAACACCAGGGGTGCAAAGCCACAGAGTACTGGGCTACACTGGAATGGCATTCTCCATCCAATACCTTTCACACAAACTGCAGTTTTTAATCCAAACACACCAAACCAAACCTGATTTCACTAATGCTGTCTGTTCTCTGATTTTGAGTCAACATCTGGATGACTCTTGATGATCTCTCTTCTATGCCCATTAGGAAGTGAAAAGTGCCTTGGTGAGCAATGTGAACATTGAGCTGTACAATGCTCTGCACTACCACATGGCCAACAAACGTCTCCTGACAAAGGACTTAAAGAACGGAATGACTGTCCCCTCCATGTACAATGACCTGAACCTGCACATTCAACATTATCCCAATGGGGTAGGTGTGACTGAGGGACCTTTCAGAGTAGTAGGGGGATATTGGTTTAGAGAGTTGTAGTACAGAGGCACATGCATTGTTATTTTATGTCCTCATGTGCTCTTCAGGTTGTCACAGTGAACTGTGCTAGAATCATCCATGGAAACCAGGTGGCGACCAATGGTGTGGTACACGTTATTGACCGCGTTATCACTGCAGTGGGCAACACCATTCAAGATATAATTGATGTTGAAGATGATCTGACTTCCCTGAATGTAAGTTACAGAGGCATTTTCACTGTAGACCTAATAACATTCTGTGCTCACAAGGTTATTTTCTTGTAGACTGTAAAAGGTTTATTAAAAATAGGATGAATGGTACATTGCAGGCTATCCAGAATCCCAGCTCCTTTCTAAAGACTTTCATAATGTTCCACCCTTTGACCTTCCACCTTCTCATTACATGAGTCTTTCCTCTATTCCCCACACAGTTAATAATTTTCTTACTTTCTTTTATTCCAGAATGTGGCTACAGCCTCTGGCCTGTTAGAAAATTTGGGAAGACCTGGCCATTTCACTCTTTTCGCCCCCACCAATGAGGCCTTTAGTAAGCTGGACCACAGCGTTATGGACAGACTAATGGCTGACAAGGGTGCCCTCAAAGGTAAACCACTGAGCTAAAAACCAGAACTTCATTTACCTTATTGGAACGCCTTCCCCAAACAAAGCACCAAGTACACACAAGACACTTTCAGCATGTGAGAGGAAACGTTGAGCTCTTATATCAATGGCAGACTCATGGCACGAAGTGGTGCTTCATTCCTCTTTAATGAAATCCAAAGTCCAAAGGAAACAGAGTTGTGATGGTTCCTTTGTGTCGTGTTTGCTCTCACCCACGAGAGCTGGTGTTAGCGTTGGGATTTTATTTAGCTCCATTTGTACCAGATGGGGATTACAGTGGGGTGTTCTCTCCATGTGGAATTCCCAGAGTGTTGGCAGACAGTTGTGAGATCACTACAACAGAACTGAAAATTAGAACTGACTGATCCCCAGTGGTCAACTTTAAATTCTACACCTTATCATTAGCTCTCTTTTAGAGTAGTCACCTGGTTGCATTTATGGTGAGAATTGTTGGCTTGTCTACTAATCAATTCATGGAATATTCCAACCATGTAAATAAAATAACATAGTAAAAGATAGACTTAGTTCTACATCAGCTGATTGGTTGTTGATCCAGGCCAGAAGTACCCAAGACAGAAACTCAGCTATATGAACCTAAATCAAACCAGTCTGAACTACACCTGTAATGGATTCACATTGTGTGTGTGTGTGTGTGTGTGTGTGTGTGTGTGTGTGTGTGTGTGTTTTCCAGCAGCAACACAATGTAAAACCTAAATGTTGAAAGATGATCAAATAATCCGTAGAGCGCATGCTCCTCATAATGCCAAGTGCAGTAAAGAAGGAAACAGCTGTAGATTTTACTATCCAGTGAGAACTGGCAGCATCAGGGTCCTTCCATTTATACCAGTCTCTTGTCAGCCATTTGACTGAGACATTAGAAAGCATGGCTTGAAGTGAAACAGTGATGTTGTAGACAGACATTTTCTCAAAGGACCCAAGGGCTCCCAAGGACACCTGGGTTTTAAGGGTTGGTGCAGATACTTCCTCTAGAGATACAAATTACATTCATGTTAGTTTGGGAAGCAAGTCTAGCTTTCCTAGTGTGGAAAAAAAAAATTAGAAGTGGACATTTTGGGAAATGTTTTATTGAAATCTAAGTCAAGGTTCTTAAAGAGTTCTGAAATTTCTGAGGTGCCATTTTTTGTTCATTTACTAATATTAAAGCACACTTGCTAATATTGAAGCACATTTTGTATTAACAGATTTTGTTTTTTAATGTCTTCTAAAATCTTTTTTTTTTAACAGCCCTGTTCAACTACCACCTATTGGACTCAGTCCAGTGCTCCGAGGCCATCATGAGTGGAACATCATACGAGACTCTGGAGGGCTCCAACATTGAAATCGGCTGCGATGGAGAATCCCTCACAGTGAACGGTGTCAAAATGGTGCTAAAGAAAGATATTGTCACATCTAATGGTGTCATTCACCTGATCGACCAGGTTCTCATGCCAGATGCAGGTTAGACTCTTATTATTCATCTAATATAGCACCTTATGGACATGGATTCTAGCAACTTCCTCACATTTAGTTCTTGTCATGCCAAGTTGGAAAAGACCAAACTCCAATAAGTGTTAGGGAACTAAAGCCACACATTGATCCAAAAGCAGATGTGTGCTCACTACCTCACTAGTGTTTGTGTAAATGTGTGTTTCACTGCACGGATTGGGTTAAATGTGGAGAACAAATTCATCTGTGTGCAAGCAGAGGCTAATAAAGTGATGCTAATTCTATGTCCAATTAATGGAGAAGTGCCTATATATCTTGTAATCTCTTCTACCGGAATGTTGTTCTTAAATTCATTCTCACTTATAAAGAAGTATGCCTTTCCTTTGTGCTCTGTATAATAACTAAACATGATAAAATCACCTGTTTAAAATGGTTTTTAAAAACATTTATGAACATTTTTTATTTTAAAATATACCTTGTTGCTCTCTGCTTCAATTTTATTTGAAGCATTTGGTCTGGGTCTTACACACAGTACTGCACTTCCTGAGATGCATCTTAAACATCAAGCACTGCCTTTTTTTTCCTTCAAGCCAAACAGGTGATGGAGTTGGTTGGATCATCCCAGGCCACCTTCGGCGACATGGTATCCGAGCTGGGTCTGGCAGCGGCCATGAGACCTAAGGCTGAATACACCTTGCTGGCCCCTCTCAATGCAGCTTTCACTGGTACGTCATTCTAAATGTTTCCAGTTACCTTTGGCAGACACATATTCCTCGCCCTGTCTTCTGAACTGGCTCACTGAATGTTACTACACTCCAAAACCCTACTCATAGCTGTCTCGAGACAGTCTGCATCAGTCTTGTTTCTTTCAAGGACATGTTTCTGCTTTTCTCTTGGCACATTTCTAACTTTCCACATTGTCCCCATACTTTTTCATGGTTCTATCTCATGCTACAGTAGGTGGGTAGATTGTTCATTTAGATAGTTTTATTTACACTGATATAAAAACCATGTGTTTTAATCATGCTTTTCCACTTAAACTTAAAATAAGATGGTAATATATCAGATGTATGACTTTAAGAAAACATTTTTACTTACAGGTGTCCTTTCTGTCAAAGGATCACTGACTGAAAATTCCGTTAAAGATACAGAACCATGTGTTACAGCTTAGAAAACATATTCATGACATTTAAATCACCCGTAAAGTTTGAGTTTGCTACATGAGACCTATGAAAGCTCCCTAGTTGATAGAAAATAATGGTTTCCATGTAGCCGTAGACTAGAGACCTCAAATAACAAACAGCTATAGCTGGAACTCATATTTGTAAAATTGTATTTATTTTTTCAGTGGAAAAAAAGTGTCAGTGCCAATGCAAAGTTGTTTTTGCATAGTATGGCTTTAAGCTTCCAATATATAGTAACTATAGCCCGAATAAAACTGTAGACCTCCCAAAAGGCAGACCTGGGCCAGTCGCCCTCTCCTTGTTAATATAGTGCATTTATGATTAATGACAGATGGGAAACATTCATCATTTAAAGTTTACAGGCCAATTTAGGCCATTTACAGGGCACCACAGAAGGAAAGGATATTGCTCCAAGCAACAATACCTGAAATTACCTGAGGAATAAATTGCTGACATAAAGAAAGCACAAACCCACACAAAGAAACACTGGCTCTCTACTTGTGTTGTGCATGCAATTATAGAATTTCAATACTAATACATAACCTAAGAAATATTGTTTAGTACTGCTACACTGGAAACATGAGCTCAAATAGAACATGACTTTTAGACCCACACAAACTAAGCCCAAGTGATCTCGTTAATTTGAATCTGAACAAAATATCCCTCCAACACTTTATGACACAAAACTCTGGGACTCAACCCACACAAACCAAACTAGAACTACTAAAACTGAAAGTTAAACCCAACTCAGACCTAAGATTTTGAGCAGAGGCATAGCCAGGGCCCACCCCATCAGTTATAGTTAATTCCCCCCATGCAAGTTCACACATGTCTTCCTTCCTCTCCAGTGCACATTTCTGCACATCCAGTTTGAAGCTACAGTATGAGGGGAAAACAAGAGGAATGTAAAGTTGGTCTACACCAAACAAGCTCAACTGGAACTACTCAGTTTGAAAGCTTAACCTAACACAGACACACAATTTTGAGACAGAATATCTAGAAATCCCAACTGGAACAACTACATTTAAAAGACCACACTCAAGCTCTACTTGCTCTGCCAAATTTGAAACTTGAACCCAACTCAGACAAGCATTTGAGACATAAGCCAACCTGTCCTAAATGATTATAACTATTAATTTGTCTTTAAGATATAATTCAACCAAGTCCAAATGCTACAAATAAAACCAAAAAGTAACCAAAGCCTGATCAGACCCATCTTAGAAAACAAACCGGAGAGTAGTGCTGGGATGAAAACTGCTCTGAGCCTCTCCCAAAATATTTTGTTTTGCTGGCCCCCTCTTGGGCACAGGTCATTAACGCAAGTCACTCAATATGAAAAATGTTTCATGATTCAGTGCACAGGGCACATAAAAAGTACTGATGTAATCTCAACATTGTATAGTGATTTGAACAATTATGTTAATTAATGACTACAATTCAAATCTCAGTTCCTCCCTTTCTGTGGAATATTCACTCTAGATGAGGTAATGTCCATGGACCAGCGTCTTCTGAAGATCATTCTGGAGAACCACATTCTGAAGCGTAAGATTGTGCTGAGTCAGCTATTCAATGGTCAGCGCCTTGAGACCTTGGGAGGGAAGTTCCTCAGAGTGTTTGTCTACCGCACGGTTAGTCTTTACACTTTTTTTGTATTAAAGTGTATCTGCTGATTCTATGGAAATGATTGGGGTTTTAATGTGGAACTGATTAAAAGCACATCAAGCAATTCAAGAGAAGTTGAAAAAGAAAGCAAGCCTGTCAGATGTGGTGGAAAGAATTATTGAACTAGGAAACAAGATCCATCTCTTCATTCCAAAGTATCTGTACCCCACCAAACCCTGTTTGTGTTTTCTGGTATTACCTCAGTTCATCAAGGGGAATTCGAACATCTAGCTTATTAGAAATGTCCCTAGGACATTTGTTTAACTTCCCAGATGTCACCTCCCTTCTACAATTAGTTGTGCAGTTAATCTGGATTGGTATATACTCAACATTGCAGTGACAAACAAATTAAAATAAAATAAGTCATACAAATATGTTGTATCATATGTGAGTGCTTATGAACAATATTTTTCAAACATGCTTTTACGTGTTGAAAGGCTGTCTGCATTGAGAATGCCTGCATGATCCGCGGAAGCAAAGAGGGAAGCAATGGTGCCCTCCATTTAATGAAGACTCTGATCAAACCAGCACAGTCCACTATGTTCAAAATGCTCACTGACCATGGAGGCTTCAAGTAAGTGAAGCATTTCAATATGTTTATGTCACTAGAGATGCGCAAATGAGACAAAGCCATACTGCTCAAGCAAACCTTTATTAAGTGCCCTATCTAGGGCACTAGTGCAGAAAAGTGCAAAGGAATGAGGCAGTGTCATGTACAATATAAAGCTTCCAGGCACAGTTAGGGAAATATTTGGTGAAATATTTATTTTTCTTTAAATTAATGGCCGCAGACAGCTTTGGGAAATAAATTTAGAACTTGCGAATGTGAGACGAAGTGTTCTTCTTTGTTATTCCTAGTTTAGAGCATGTCTAGAGCTACATCACAAAGTGAAAATACTTGTCAGTCTTGAATAAAGAAGATTAAACGAGGGGAAAGTGAAACACTCATTATAATTCTCCGCACGTTTGAAGGATCTTTTTGTCTCTGATGGCGGAGGCGGGTTTGACCGATCTGCTGAAGCAGGAGGGAGATTTCACTCTGTTTGCTCCGACTGATGAGGCTCTGGCTGGTCTTACTAAGAGAGACATCGACATTTTGAAGAGTAAGTCTGAAAGCCACCTAACGAACTTCAAACCATGATTTGCTTTCTAATTAGGTCAAAGTGACCTAATGGCCACACATTAGTCATATACTATCACTGCTGGAACAGCTTTAGTACTTGTTCTGCTATTAAAAATTTTAAAATAAAGGACAGATCCTAATGTATAATGATCAGCCGTCAAATTAAAATCACATCCTTGTATCAGCACTCATTGTCGATTTTATCAGCTTCATTGGCCACAGAGGTGCACTTTGAAGTTCTACAATTACAAACTGCAGTAAATCTGCCAGCTCTGCAGGTACTGTGAAGGTCCTTACTATTAAAGAACAATGTGAAAGGGGGCTTACAAAGTATGCAGAGCCACAGATGGACTACAGTCTGATTGAGGATTTAAAATTGTGCTTATATGTTCAGTGAATCTTATAAAATGTACAATAAACAGAACAACAGGGGGTAGTTTTACTTTTTGGCTGATGGCATTCTGGTTTGCTCTTGCCTCCTCTCTATGATAAGGGGACCCCAATGCCCTCCGAGCCATCCTGCTGTACCATTTCAGCAAAGGCATCTTCATCGGAGGAGGCCTGGAGACAGGAGTCACTAACCTACTTAAATCGCTCCAGGGCAGCAACCTGAAAGTCCTGTTCGTAAGTGTTACACAGTACTGCCTGTGACTTTTGACAAACCCTGTAGACTCTAGGCACACTGCAACAAAGACAAAGTGATATTTTATTTAAGCCCTTGTATATTATATTATATAGTATATTATATATTTATATGCATATTTTTATATTTGTTAATGCTGTATCTCAGTGAGCACACTGTGCTTAGACAACTGGTTTCTTGCATTAAAGTTAACCCAGATTTCACTAATGAAGGAAAGTTAACTCTCAAATGTTGTTTCACACAGAATCAGACCATGAACGTGGATTCTGTGCAAGTTACTGAGGGTGACCTCATGGCCACAAATGGAGTTATTCACATTGTCAAGAACCTCCTCTACCCTGAAAGTAAGGACTGCAGCACTATATGCTACATTATTAGGTCACAGCTTATTAGAATTGTCTAAGTTTGTGTATTGTTGAACTTACACTATCTTATAGGCTTCACAAATAAAGGAGTGGTCAGTCTTCTGGATGGGAATGGGAATATTAGTAATTGAACACTGTTTCAACACTGCAAAAACCTATGTTTATTCAGAAGAGTACATGTAGTTTCCCAGGATACAATAAGAATGATCAGGAAAAAATAATTGATCCAGAGGGAGTGGATATCTGGTGTGCCCAGAGTGTGCAATAAGAGACCCCAATGTATTATGGCATAAAGATACAAACTAAAGCCATTTGCATCGCAGTCAATAAGCAGTTGCATTGGCAAGTATAGCCATCATGTCATTTAGATGGAAGCATCTGTTCACTGGCTCTTCATTTACGTGTTTGCCTAAATAATTGGCTCTAAAAATCCAATCAGTGTTTCTCCAAATATTCTGACTTTATTCTCAGAAAACTTTTTGGCACTTTGAAACTTTTCTGATGCAGTGGCCCTAAAATTCCATTGTAGTTTTTATAGTACTTCATCAGATACATAACAAAGAGTTTGCATCAGTGGCGATTGCTCTAAGACTCCAAGGGAACTCAGCTTCCCCTAAAATGTAAAAAAATAAGTGATCAAATATATACTGTTGTGTTTACATGTCATTGAATAAATATGCACTACAACGCGCTCAACTTTTGTTCAGAATCTACTTCTTATCACTGGTAAAGACGCGGCTTTCCTCTCAATCATTCCCTTCACAGTGATTTAAACAGTGAGGACGCTGAGCGTCCACAGAGTTCAATAGCGAAGCAGTGAAGTGCAGCGAATCGAGACGCGTGATTGGATAAATGCTGGGCTTTGTCCCTCCCATCGGACGCTCAGCGTTTCTGGGGGTCTATGGGGCAGTAGGCTGGCCTCAGCTGGCCCGGACGCTCAGCTTCTGCATGATGATTGGATGATCTCTCTGAGGCTGAATCCCTTTTTGATTGACAGCGAAATGAGCGAATCAGCTAGTCAAGTCCCTGGAAAGACGCCTTGTTGGTACGACAGGGTCACAGATCATTTTCTTGAAAAGGAACGGAGGGTAGAATTTACGTATAAATAAACCGACACATTTTATGATGTAGGCCGAAATTGAGCTTCCCCTCCTTGAAAGACCAGCATCCGCCACTGGTTTGCACGGATTAGCAAATCAATTTTACCAGTGAACAGGAGCTCACTCAGTAATGATAAAATAACCAAGAACATACTAATGTTGTGAATGCTTGGACTTCTAGTTTTTGTAGTAAATGCAGTATTTTTGGAGATTTGGTGGCAAATAATGTTCTATCCATAGTTACATAATCAGAAACAATACATTGCTGTCAAATCAAAGACTAAAAATATGTGAATATTGTATTTGAATATATGAATGATGTTTTATAGAAATTCCTGTTGGAAGCCAGGAGCTGCAGACTGTTCTGAGAAGGTTCATCAAAATCTTCCAGATCAAGGTAAAAGCCTTGGCACACACTCAATGTTTTCATGCCCAAGATCGCACAAACAACATGTTCACACCTTTAGGGCCTATCACTGTTTGTTGTACTTAACAGCTTGAAGGAGTTGGCTTATATCAAATAGGCAAACCCAATTAAGCATTTATGTGTACATACACTGAGCCAAGTGCCTTGAGATTTTAAATAAATGTACTCTCATCTATATGTCTGGGTTGGATAGTGACGTTTGAAAAGTTTTGAAGGGCATGAGATTCAAATAATAGAGTCTGCCTTTAATCAATTTTAAGGACACTTCATTGATTGCCACAAATGTGTTCCTTTCTGTTAACAGTATCAACCAGGTTACAGATTTGAGGAGATTCCTCTGACATTCATGATCAAGGTTACACATGTACATGAGAGAGACCCAACCTTCACCACGGTTACAAGAGTTATTGAAGGGAACCCAACCTTCACCAAGGTCACAAGAGTCATCGAGGGGGAGCCAGCTATAACTAAAGTTAGCCGCATCATTGAAGGTAAATGTAATTTTGAATTTGTTATACAGAAGTTTTCTAAAATGGGCGGTACGGTGGCGCAGCAGGTAGTGTCGCAGTCACACAGCTCCAGGGACCTGGAGGTTGTGGGTTTGATTCCCGCTCCGGGTGGCTGTCTGTGAGGAGTTGGTATGTTCTCCCTGTGTCTGCGTGGGTTTCCTCCGGGTGCTCCGGTTTCCTCCCACAGTCCAAAAACACACGTTGGTAGGTGGATTGGCGACCCAAAAGTGTCCGTAGGTGTGAGTGAATGTGTGTGTGTGTCTGTGTTGCCCTGTGAAGGACTGGCGACCCCTCCAGGGTGTATTCCCGCCTTGTGCCCAATGATTCCAGGTAGGCTCTGGACCCACCGCGACCCTGAACTGGATAAGCGGTTACAGATAATAAATGAATGAAAGAAAGTTCTCTAAAATGTCTGTGTGAAAATGTGACATGAATTTTGGTAGAACCTACAAAATGCTGATTCATGCATTGTAAGGACATTAGAAGAACGCTACTTCAACCACTTTTTGAGAGCCTGAATTGGTTAATAGCTGAGGTTTCTCTCACTGCAAAACTAAACTTGTAGTCCCATAGGGCTAGATTAGCTCTCATAGAATAATGAATATATGGGGACATAGTTTATTGTTGGAATGCCTCAAAATCCCCCTTCAACAAGTCCATACTCTAGTAGAATAATGCAATACAAACTGAAAACAAAAATATGTGGCTCTGCAGACACTAGGGTCCTGATCATTAAAAAACATGGTGAATGTGCCCTCAGTGTATGCAGAGCAACAGATCGGCTACAGTTTCAGCTTATAATAGTCTAGTGTGTCAGACAATGTTAAAATTTCCCACTATGTTCTCCAACTAAAATGCTGTCCATGCTTTGCTCAAAATATCTCATGATTATCTCCAGAGGTTTTGGTTATGAGATCATGTCTAGTCTCAAAAGGCCGCTAATCAAGTTGATCAGGGCATGTGCAATCATGGTCAATTAACTATAATGTAGTAGTGTCTAAAAGTCAGTTTGCTTTCTTAACTTTAATTGCTGCCTTTAAGCCAGGGTTAGGGAACTGATTAACAGAATTCAGCACAATTTCATGGTATTCCTGCTCTAGCACAGCAAACAAAACTGGCAATTAACTATTGAATTTCATCAAATGTGACAGAGCTGGAAAACAACCAAACTGTGCAGGAATTTTTCCCCCGTCAGTAGCAATGATCCCCAACCCTCCCTTACGCTATACCATGGAATAAGGTGTAAGACCAAGTCTACATAGAATCATTTAAATCCTCTCTTGTGTTTTGACAGTGTGAAAGCTATTAACCTTGCTTAAATGTTCTGCTCCAACAGGTCCTGCATACATGGTCAGAAGCTCCTCCAATATGGAGCTCCATGGTAGTGAGATATCTCGAGCAACCCTTCTTTAAGCATGCCTATTAGTAGGGCTGAAAGACTCAACCTTTACTCTCTAACTTGGGTTTACAATTAACAAATCTTTGTTTCCCTTCTGTGGTAATGACACTGTTCTGGCATCCCAAACTCTCGCAGAATTCATAGGAATTATAAGCGTTAGAAATTCCATTGGATATCACTTGAATGGAGTGTTGAAAAGGCTATGGCTGCTATATGGGACCTTTAACCCCATCTCAACTTTTGAAATTCCTAAGAATTTGCAATTCTGATAATAAATAAAAGTCCCTGCTCTTGGGTTCTGAAACTTCACAGGTAATAGAGTAACAGGCCTTGTTTCCTGTAGAGATTTTCCCTGCTGTTTTCAGATTCTCTCACAAGTTCTGTCCTGCTTCATTCTCCTTGATAGTGAAAGCTTTGATGCATTCTTTAACTGAATCTGTTTCTGTTGTTCAGGATCTGAAACAGAGTACACTCCCATTGATGCAGAAAGCAGCCACTTCAAACTCATTCCAGGTGAGCTTTTTTCAACTACTGGTGTGATAGTGATCACTTTGTAGTGTACTGGTAGTTAAGACATATGCTGTCTGGTTGATTTCCTACAGAGGGACCCAGGCGAACTCCTGGAAGACGACCCCCAGGTAAACATTTTAGAGGAGTAGATTATGGCTTCATAAGTTCAACACCCCTTGTCAAATAATGTGTTTTGTTATTTGTTAAAATGTAATCAAATACTTATTATTTTTATATATTATCTTATAATTTCACAAGGAATTAAAAACAGGAAAATGCTCCATTCTTTTGCTGTTGTTAAGGCAATGAAGCAATGTTCTCAATTTTCACAAAGCAGCTCCTCAGATGACTCTGAACCACACTCATTTAACACAGCAAAAAGTATTCTCCACCATGTCTGGCATTATAATCACATGATTTGAGGGATGAAAGGGTGTTTTAGGGAGAACAAATTATTTTTAAATGGCACAATCCTGTTTCATTTGTATCCCCGATATCAAGAGTACTCCTTGATAAATGAGAGATCATCTGAACATTAGAGCTTATGTTGGTTAGACAAAATACCCAATCCATTTGGTTCAATGCAATATGTGAAATCTGCTCTTGTTTGCTAATTGTCACACTGAGAAAGTGGCAATAAGCAGCTGTGAAAGTGATATTTTTATCTATATATTGTTTACAATACATTGTGTACCCCTTTTCTGCAAGCTAACACCATGCCGGCTTAATTGCTGTCCACATTTCTGCATATGCGCTCTTCCTTGCAATGTTTTGTACTGTTCTTGTAATGCAGTGGCTGTGGCTGAGAATACCTATGTCAGTTTTGCAGGCTTGTTAATGGTAATTTTCTGTATTAGTGAGTTTTGCTTCTTCTGAAGCAGTAGGTGTCTCCTGTCCAAGTTAAGTGGCAAATGGCACTCTCTCTCTAGAGAGTCGCATTGCAAGACTAGCTCTGAGCTGATACAGATGAGAGGGACAGGACAGATGAGCAAGTGTGTAGACAAACAAAACAAAAGCACATGGACAAAGAAACATGTGGACCAGTAAACAACATAAAACCAGACAGAATATGGCACTAATGAGTGAATTTCTCAAAACTGCTGTTGCAGTTGTTTAATGATCTAACAAAGACAACATTTTGATGCATTATTTATTTAGTGTCACAAACATGGCTGAATCTACCATATGGGTCCACTTTATTAAGTCTGAATTCAATCTAAGCCATCTATGTCTAATGTTCCAACCAGAAACAGATAAATAATCATTCTGGCAACTTTTTACACACATATTGTGAAATTAGTTTTGTTTTTTATTAGAGAATGGCCTCCTGATCTCCTGATCTCCTGATCCTGTCAAAGCCTTAACTAAGGGGCTAAAGCTAGAATAAATATGACATGCCTCACCACAAGTGGTAGGTTTAGATGAGGGCTACCATTCAAAATGCTTCACGGAAAGGATTCTCAGCTCAGTAAGGTTAAACGATCAGGAAAACTATCAGGTCACTTGAAGCTGCCTTTTCGGATGGCCACTCTGATTCATTTCTCTCTTCTGTTTTTCAGCTGGACACAGGAGGAGAACCAGGATGACCAGCAAGGCCTAGGCACCGTAAGAGAAAACACAAAGGAAGACCCTTGAACATTTAAGGAAAACAAGGGGTTAAAGTGGCATGGAATCACTTGTTAAAGAGAAAGTGACCTCCCTGATTCAGACATTATTGGACAGGCCCAGTTGTAATAACAATAACAGTATTTGGGAATGATTGTGTATGTTTTATTATAAAACATTTCTAGTTAAAATAGGGATAAAAAATGCCTTGTGTATGTAAATATTTTTTAAAGACGTTTGTTGTGGTGGGTTACAAATGGAACAAGTGTCTGTTGCAGAAACCTCACATGTGATAGCTTGTGGAATGTGTTAAGAATGTAAGTCTAGAAAAAGAATTCCTGGAAACGTCTAAATGGTTTACATTTGACATAAAAAGACAACATGTAGAAAGAGCATAGAGTTGCACACATCTGTATTATGCAGATTATGAGAGCATATGCTCACATAATAAAACTGGTGTTTGTAACTAATGTGACTTTTCTGCAACAGATGTGTTTCTGGGAATCTGTCTTTCCGTATTTGCTGAGAAACTCCTAAAGCCAAGTAGAATCCAGGTTTCTTTGGGTTGAGGTTTACTTCTGCATTACCAAAGATTTAAATGGTGCTAATGTTCAGTATTTTTTTTTTCATTAAAAATAAATTTGATTGCAACATTTTGATAATAAATTTGCCTGCTTTCTCCTTTGGGTCAAAAATCTTCTCCTGGATATTATGGATGTATTTACTGGCCTGTGCAAAACAAAGGCAAACTTCCCATTATTGGCTGACTCCCTTGCTATTGCCATTTATCACTGAGGAAATGTAAATAACACTTTGGCAATTTGGTTAATAAAATCCAAGATTTTAGCCCTATGCCTGTCACAGTTTGCTTTGTCTGTAAAAGCCACATTAGAAATATTTTTCATTTTTCTGTTTTAAAGGAAAACATATTGGGGGTGTACTGAAGTTAGAGGCTTTGAAGCTAATTAGATCCTTCACTACACGTTGCGTATCATTCATTACAACTCATATTAGTAGATGATAGGAGTTATTAATAATTCATGCTAAATGTTTAATTATAACTTATTTTTTTCAAGTTGAACATAAATTGTCAACTAAAAAAATTGTACGAAATTAATCATGTGCTAACTTAATAGATTCTAGGTAACACAGTGACGTCCACTCACAAAATAAAATCACAAATCAAATTGCTTTTTGGTCAAGGACTGGGCTTAATCCCTGTCTGGGAAACCACCGCAAAATGTATTTATATATGTAGTAATAAAGGACAAAAGTTTTTGCTAAATGCCATACATTTAGATCCAAAAATAAATAAATTAATTAATTCATTCATTATCTGTAACCCTTATCCAGTTCAGGGTCGTGGTGGGACCAGAGCCTACCTGGAATCATTGGGCGCAAGGCGGGAATACACCCTGGAGGGGGCTGAAAAATAAATTAATAAATCTATTAGCATACTGCATATTTTGTAACCTAGCATATTTGATGGTGCCATCCCAACGTTTGGTGCAATTTGACAGAACAGACCAAAACTAAACACACAATATTAATTAAATTAATGTCAGGACAAAATCTGGCATCTGCAAAATCTGAAAAAGGACAAATTTACAGTATTTTTGAAGCTAAGCACTTGAGTGTAACCTCAGAGTTTATGTTGAATTGAAAGATATGAACACATCTTCCATTTATTTCCATTTCTTACATGCAAATACTGAACTCTTTGAATTGGGGCCAATCCATCAGCAGCCTGTTCAGACAAAAAGCTTATCCTCAGGGTAGAGATGCACAGAAAGGACACCAGTATTTCAACACTCGCTGGCTTTGGTGGAAAGCAAAAAAGAGAACACCAGTGTAAATATCTTTAGGGAAATAATAACAAACCTGCACTGATACAGGACAAAACAATTTTGTGAGAAAAGAATTCATTTTTAAATATATAGCTGCTCGAAACATATAAAACATAATTTGAAACTTGTTAAGAGCTACTGACTTATATATAGATGGGTAGAGTGGTGTAATCAAACACAGCTCACTTAAATAGCACTTTTGTTCTGTGCCAATTTATTGAAACACAAGCTGTGAATGGAGGTATTCCCTTCGATTCCCATTAGTGCTGATTAATAAACATTCAACCAGAGATAGCCCTCATTCTTTCTGTCTCTACATGTGTGATGGAATTTGCCTTTAAGTTAGGGGAAAAAAGCTGTGGTTTAAAAGAGGGTGACAAAATTTCAGAAGTACATTACCCACAAAGATATTTATGCTTTCCCCCACCCATTCTTTTTTTTTTCTACACACCTCCCACAATAATATGCTGCATTTTAAATTCGTAGATACTTAAGTATGCCCTGGCAAAATCTTGGGCATGTCAGTGGAAGTGTCAAAACTCTTTAATCCACTTGCTCACACACATTTCTGAACATTTTTCTGGATCTACCTTCACAGATTTCTAAAATCTCTAAGAAGTCACTAAAAATCTGCAACTATCAACTGTCCAGTTGTGTTCCCTAAAGGTACATTACATTCTAGTCTCCAGAAGGAGAAGTGCATATTTCATTATAGATCTGTGTAAAATAAAAGAACATAATAAGAACTGAAAATGAAATGAGTTTTATGAAATCAACACAATTTTAAAATCTACAGTTATAATAGAATAAGAATGCAGTGACAGCAAAAGGTACCACCACAGTGACAACATAGATTTTCTAATAGTGTGCCCAGGGAAATTATGGACAGATAAACACACTCATTCATGAAATACAGGCTAAATCACCTGTGGAAACCATGTTTGTTTACTGACTTCATTAAATGAGTTGATCAGTATACGGACCAACAGAAATAATTCTTTTAAAATATTTCAGTAAAAACTGGTGGATGAAACCCTCTCAAACTACAACCACAGTCAATGTATTTAAACCAGGCTGCTCAGTGGTCTGTGCCGTAAGACTTTTATAGTTACAAAATAGCGTTTATGGCTTTAACACATTTTGTGATTAGGAGTCTCTCTTTCCACTGCAAACTGTCTGTGGTACAGCAACAGAAGCTGACAAACATTAATGTGGATAACTCTGGGACACTCTGTACTACCAGTAAAAATGTACAGTGCAATATAAAACTAATTCTTTCTTTTATTTCTTTCATTTTCTGTAACTATTTCATCATGTTCAGGGTTATGGTATGTTCAGAGTGTGCCTGGAATTATTGGACACAAAGTTATACAGTACTTATTACCATTAATTTACCAGTTTATTTGGCTGCAATGCAAATGTTACACAGTGACTGCTCTCACCTTTGATTTTAATCATTTATTTCAGATTGAGAATCCAGATCAAACATGAATGGAGATTAAAGCACTGCCATGAGACATTCTTGGTGTAAGTAGGTCTTCACTGATCATTTGAAGACAATGAGGGTCGAAGACATACATTGTTGCTTGTCATCTATGCTTCTTGAAGTGAAGCTAGCCAAGTTTGTACTTGAAGCTCAAAGGGTGTGACATAGATCAGGTTTACAGCATTGCCATGGGGCAAAATATAGGCTGCTCATTTATCAGGGTTCTAAATTAACTTGTGGCTTTTATGTATATTTTGCTTTATCTATGTGTATTTCCAATGCCAAGCATGATTCAATAACTTTGGGATGAATTGGACATGTTTTTGTGATCTAGAACTAATCATCCAACAACACTATCTGTTCTCACTAATGCTGTCCTGGCTAAATGCCCTTAAATCTTCAATAAAAAGTTTCCAATGTCTATAG
The DNA here is from genome assembly GCF_029633855.1 of Hoplias malabaricus. Lineage (NCBI taxonomy): Eukaryota > Metazoa > Chordata > Actinopteri > Characiformes > Erythrinidae > Hoplias > Hoplias malabaricus. The sequence goes on along the minus strand of NC_089800.1, from coordinate 26,714,924 downwards.
TGTAGAGCATTCTCAGATGAGCCTATTAACGTAGTAAAAGAGGATACCCCATACCTTTCAAGAAATATCATTTGACCTCATTTGTAATTAGAGTCAATATGTAATTTTAGGGTAACAATACTTTAATATGGATTAAGAACATTCTGCCCAATGATTTAGGCACTGTGTGCTTTTATGTCATAGTGTACCCCTTTTCCAAAAGGCAGCACAGCTAAACAGCCCTGTTCAGAATGAAAAATTTCAGCTAATGATCCTTTATATGATAACATGACACTACTCACACCACCCTCAGACACAGAGCAATGACAAGCAAGGCATAGAAGCTTAATTTTTTTTGTTGTATTTTTTTCTGTATCTTTATTTCTCTTTTTTTTTTTTTTTTTTTGCTTGTTTTATGAAGTTTATGTGTTATATGAAGTTTATAAATGACTGTGCACATGCACTGAACAGGTGATTGTTTCAGTAACATGTACCCTTTATTATTTTGTGCAATAATTCACTGCATATATTACCCAGTTTCTTAAATCCATTTAACAAACCTGATACAGGTAAACACATTCCCAGTGCTGCACGCTGGCAGTGGCACCATTCAGAGCTTCAGTGCAACACTCCCACTGTAAATCGGAAATGGCTGTAAGTCAGCTATGCTGTTCACATCTCTGATGAATTACACAGCTTTAAATACAGCTCCCAATCACAGAAAACCTCTCTGCACTAAACATATTTCTAAGTGGTTTTAATGGATTTCAAAGCAATGTCAGCAGTGTGGAGAATTCTTAGTACAACAAAAATCTTTTCATTCGAATAATTTTTTACTCTATTAAGAGAAGTTATTAGGTGATGCATAATGTCATTGTCCATGTAAAGTATTTCACAAAACGTTCTTGTTTGGCACACCATAGATGACCACTGATGGTTCACATGAAATGACGCAAAAGTCTTGGTATTGTTTATCCATTTTGACAAAAGGCTTTGCCAAACATCTGTCCTTCTAGTTGTAAAGAAGTGTTCCTTGCATAATGGCAGGTTTTTCACCATCAGGAACTTGAGCCTTATTTGTCGAGTAAAATTTAACATGACAAATTCTGGGATCTGATTTTGATTTATTGGATTTTACTCAGCTAGTTCTGCTACTGATACCACTAGCTTTTAGATAAACCAGAGCCAAACTGTTCCTCTAGTCACTTTCACATAGCTGAATATGACGGCAGATTAACTGCCTATTCCAGGCATTTGCAAATCCATGTAGAACAAGAATGCAGACTAACTATTTCAGCAAGTACTGACAAATTTCTGGAAGGATCCAGTTGTTAAGAGTGTCTTATCTTCAACAGGAAGAGGGATGAAGGAAAACAGAACAGGGCAGCCAATAATTACAGAGGTTAATATCCTATGTCAATCTGAACAATTCAGTGTTCAAAATACAAGAAGATGATTATCGATTGTTATGATTGCACTGGTGCATGAAAATGACACAAATCCCATAAACAAAATGTAAGAGGGGCATATTGGAGGCTGGGACCATGTCCCAGGAAAGTAGAACACCGGAGACAGGAGCAGGCAGGCCTTCAGTCTGTTTATTCATGTTCACAACCTTGAGTCTAAACCATGATAAACAAAGCCTTTCCGCTAAACACAAAAATATCCAGCACAGAACATGTCTCTGTCTCTTTCATTCTTCCCCCTCTCAGCTCTCTTTGACTTTCTCTTACATTTATTCCGGCGCTTTCTTCACCAGGTGTCACCCTATAGCACAACTCATGCAGGTAACCTGGAAAGTGAGTTAGATGTTTCTGCATATATGACGCTTTTCACAGCAGATCATTGGCTTGGCTCAGCACGGCTCGACATGTTATTTTCTGGTTGCTTTTCTAACCAGCACAGCTCCCCCAGGAAAAGTAGTTGGTGATATTGCAAAACAGGAAACACAGGCTTTGAAAACCCTAACAAGGATGGTGGTACGTTAGTTGCTGTTTATTCATCGCTTTTATGTAAGTACACTGTCAGAAATAAGGCACTGTACTGACTGATTTGTGTTCACTATACAGAAAAATAAAACATACCTTCAAAAAAAGGTACAGTTACAGTTTTAGGTACCGTTGGGTTTTTTTTTTAAGGAATATCCCCGAAAAAGTTTTTTTTAAAGAAACATCCCCTAAGAAGTGTTCCTTTTTTAGCGTTGTTTCAAAAACATGAATGGCAATTTTGATCTTAAAGGGAAAGTTGTGTAAAATGTGGGGAACTGCAGTTTTCTCTGGTTATTTACATTCCAAACCTAAGTGTCTTTTTAAGTGGAATGTGGTGTTTTAGGAGAAAAAAATGTTTGTAAGTGGCTGAAGTGTAACTTGTCTGTAAGATTTTATTCACTGTTTGAATTACCACAAAAACTCATTTATAACTCGAGTTGTTTAGTTTTCTATCTATCTATCTATCTATCTATCTATCTATCTATCTATCTATCTATCTATCTATCTATCTTTCTATCTATCTATCTATCTATCTATCTTTCTATCTATCTATCTATCTATCTATCTATCTATCTATCTAACTATCCATCTATCGCTCAGAACACTCAATCCACACACTGGCGAGAAAGCGGCAGTGAAACGCACACAGCGTACTCTCGACCAGGAACGACCGTCCACCTGGAGGACTGCATCAGGCACTAGGATTTCACCCAGGACAGAGTGCCAATCCATATCTGGGCACACACACATTCACTCACACACCAGGACAGTTATTAGACAGAAGCCAATTCACCTACCTCCATGTTTTTGGACTGTGGGTGGAAACCGGAGACCCCGGAGGAAACCCACGCAGACACGGGGAGAACATGGAAACTCCACCCAGGCGAACGTGCTAACCACTAAGCCACTAAGAATTTGGAGAGATTTCCACCTTTCGTGATCCGAAACAGCAAAGTAAGTCAGTATTACCCACCTATGGAGCAGGAATACAGCAACCTCATTTCGGTTTGTGCTTTTGATGTTTGGAGTTCTATCTGTTGTCTAAAAACACTTGGATGCCTCTGCCATGAGCAGAGAGAGTGAGAGCGTTTGTCTTTTCATCCATTAAAAGACACTAGGGCTTCATAAAAATATTAGACTGTTTTCCAGCATGCAAATAGACTGGAAAGCAGCAAATAGCAAGGAAACATATTCTGATTTTTATTTTAAAAATTGCATTACAGTTTTGAGCTGTGTCTTTAAGAGTGCATTTTATTCAGACTATGCAATATCCAACTACAATCATAATATTCACCAATCGTTATTAATGATTAGCTTCATACTGTGGCAGACATCTGGAGATGCACTGAACCTCCTGTCAAAAGACTCCTGCCAATAATGAACTCACAGATTATTTTGACTTGACAGATTACTGTGATGACACTTCAGAAGAAGCCTGGCGATGGGCCTCAGGCTCTGTGGCTCCCGAGCTTTTACATAACAAGCAAATGAATGAATCAAGTTTATTTTCTGTCAAGAAGTCAGAAGCTGTCCTGCTCCGTAAGTCCCTTCTGGTTTCTCCTACTCCCTGATGCAGAGAGGCAGTCTATTGATTTGTCAGAGACACTCATCCCATTAGAGAGTGTTGACATTGGATATTAAGTAGTGCTTTGAATATAACATCGGGTTAACTTGTGGTAGATTTGAATGGAATAAGAATCTGTATTTTTGCAAAGCCTTGTGAAATGGATTTATTTTACAGAGCCTTTTCCAATCATCTACCTACTATTCATCCTGTGACATGTTCTGGAGGACATTCCCAGGCCCTAGTTGGAAGGACATTTATTTTTCGATTGGAATAACGGTTTATAAGTCTTGAATGCATTAGTGAGTCCTGCGCTGATGTTTGTTGTCTGAACTGGAATGAGCCTACAAAAGTTATCATGGCGATAGCAGATGGCCTGGCTTATGGCAATTGGTCACAATCCATAATCATTTAAAGCAACGTCTCCTTTTAATAAAAGCTGGTTTGGCATAGTAACCATGCATAATTTAAAGCCAACTGTGATTTACAGCATACAGCGCTCATTGTTGCATGCATGTTTAAGAATCATATGGATGCAATTTAACATTTATAGACATGTTTTTAAGAACATTCAAACTAGCACAGTGTCATACATATATTTGTTTATGATATGAAAATATAAACAACCTTGATGTGCTACGTTTTCTGTAATCAATCAGTCGCCTTAAATGTCTTTCTTATGATGCCTATAATTGGTTACACATATGCTATGGAGACATGAAACTGAAGATGTTACATTACGTAAGACGTCTTCAACATGGTGAAACAAGCTACAAATATATTATAGTATTAACAGATATTATTTTTCTCTTGCCTTTAGGAAAGGGTCTGGATTTTACACACACTTCAAGTGTCTACAAGCCCACATCTCCAAAAATAGTTACAATGCCCCATGCTTTCCACTCACAAGTAGTGGTGAAGTACTCTTTTTGTAGTCCAGAAGCCATGCAGAGTTTGGGAGCAAAGAAGAAATGAAAGCAGGGAAAGAGAAAATACTATGAAAAATCTTCCCTGTTCAAACCCTGCTATTTACTAGCTGCTATGTTTTTGATTAGTTTGTATAGTGCAGCGATCACCCGCTACCACATCCATGTACTATGATCCAAACCATAACAGGCGGAGTATGGGTCCACAAGTTAAGTCAATGTAATTTTGACTTAAACAGGTAAGAAGTTAAATAGTACAGTTTCAGCAGTGCTGAATATGGAGTAGCAGAAGCGTCCTTCCTCCCTATTACAGGAATGTGTTGTAAATGTGAAATACACTCTGCAACTGTAGGGGAAAAAATATCAACTCCCACCTAGAATTCCTTTAAATATGTAATTTATATTTTCAATGGCCTCTATTCACTGCAGGGCCTGTTCTTAAGGCTGTTCCATGCCATTGCTGACGCATGATTTCTGTTTCCATTACTAAATCAGAGGTGAGGTAAGTGCGTGGCATCTCATACTGATTATGTATATAGAGTTGGACATTAATTCAATATCAATATATATTAGTATACAGGGCACTGCCCACAATTTTAAGTTCATTAAAAAATATTAATATTGACCAAGCAAAGAGGTTTATATTTGATGGAGATGTCATCTTTCTTATTGTCCTACACAGTTATTCTGTGGCTTTTATTTTGTTAATATCGGTATTTTATCATATTGACTGAAATTTATTAATATATCATAATAGAAATGTTGGCCATATCGTCCAGCCCCATGTATAAATGATAATAATGATAAATAATTGGAGAACTAATAATAATCTAAGGTTTTTGGATTGTTTTTACTTCAACAAGACGACTTGAATAGTCAAGGTATGTAATTGCATATAGGTTGTAATTTTTTACTTAACTGTAAAAACTTTGCAGAATAACTTCCTGTTTGACCAGCAAAAGGCTTAAAGATGTAAATCCTTACATCATTTAAGCCCTCACACAGAACAGTTCTGTGGCCCTGAGTGGGGTTAGCTAACTGTGTTGAGAAAACTGGGCTCAGCATGATTTATACGTTTTCCTTGCCAAACCTGGTCAGTGTGGAAAAGCCACTGGAATGGTTACTCATTTGGCCCTGCAGTGAAAAAGACCTGTTGATTCCTCTGTTTTGCTAGGGCATTTTGAAGTAGTCACTATTCAGTTCAGTTCAATTTATTTTTATTTCTCAATGGCTCACTATTGCAGTTTGCTAGGCATGTTGCTAAGTGCTGGCAAAGATGACCAATGTGGCTGTTAAAATGTTACTATACAATAGCTCTGTTATTTCAGGTGGTTGCTGTGCACTATGGTATTCCAAAGCTGTGCAATGGTGTAGCTAAGTAGTTCATGATATTTAAGGTGGTTGCTAGATTTTGGATATTTTTGGCCACTAAAGCTAATCCTTGCAGTTGCAGTTTCCTGGAATCGAAGTGCACTATTTCATTTGTAATTGAGATGGTTGCTTTTTAAAAATATATTTAATCTGGTTAAAATACTTAAAAAACAATACCATATAAATAAAACTAAACAGCCCTACGTCCATGGCATTATGTAACTACTTTTGTAATTATATATGTAATTTTGTAATTATAATAAAAGTGATTTGCCAAATGACTATGACAAGTCTAAACTTCTATGTTTAAAGGGATTAATTCTGCAGGTTCTTCAGGCTGGGCAGCAGACTCTGCTGGGTTTGAAAGCCAAATTCCTTGGCAGTTTGTCAAAGAAAACATGGGGTACGATTCTTGTGTAATAAAGTTCACCATGTGTCTCCCCATGACTGCTGTGTGTCTGTGTGCGGCTGTGAGCTTGGCAGGGATTACACGACCACACAGATGGTTCCAGTAAAAAGCGCATTTCCTCTGCACACGTTTAAGGATGTCTTCCCCACATGAGCACAGTGTCACACACTGGAACAATTGCCTTGTTTTCCTCCACTTCAGCTTGGGTTTATGGGGAAGGACTGAACACTTCAGTGAATCTGCCCAATTAGATAATCCCTATTTTTCTGTTGTTATGATCCAGTTATCATTGGCTCACAAGCCAGGTTTGACTGAAACCAGTGAGAGGTTTATAAAAATAAAAGTGGCTCTTGTAAAGATGTACTGTTTCTTTGTTTCTCATTCTCAGAGCTACATTGCATGACAAAAGTTTGTGGACACCTTCTTTCCCAGTGGTTTTTTTTGTTGTTGTTCTTGAATGGAGGGAAATCAGTACGGAATCTCTCGTAGTGCAGGTGATATCTGTGTCATGATGGTATTCAGTCATAAAAACATTTGTAAGGTCTGGTTTTGATGTTGGACGATTAGTTCTGGATCACAAGCACTACTCCATCTAATCCCAAAGGTACTGTAAGGGTCAAGTGTTTTTGCTCCATGCATCATCCCATTCTATTAGCTATGTTTATTTTTTTCTCTGTCAGCAGCAAATGCAACTTTAAATGCTACATGCCATGCCATGCAGGTTAATTTAGGACAAATATCCTTAGGTTTATTTTATTGTCAGGTTTTAACTAACCTTATTTAGAACTCTTTCTTGCTTTGTGGTGTAAAAAGTCTACCCTGGGGGTGTGACTACAGTAAATATATGAACTCTGAGTAACATATAATATAGCCTATGTGCCTATCCTGTCAGAACACGTTAAGTAATGAAGCCTGTCAAATATTTCTTTTCTTTCTATGAACCCCTCAACCTGAAAAATAAAAAGGATTTCTCAGACTAGAAGACAAAAGGAAACATTTAACTGAAATAGAAATAATAAATACGCAAAAACAAATAAATGGCAGCCTATAACCCAAGCTGACTTCCAAAGCAGCTGTCAGGTGATGAGAGATCTACTCTGCCAAGTTATGTTTCTGAATTGTTGTGCACCAAAAAGCACAAAGTCATATGTCATGGAGCAGTGGACAAATGTGACTCTGAGATCACGTTTCTTTTTCAGTGAATGTCTGGGAATCATGATTAGGACAAAAACACTGCTTTCTTAAGAACACATGAGAAGGGGCTTTTGAGGGGTGCCATGGTCTAAGCATTGTCCCTATAATCAGGAGACTGAGTTCAAACCCCGCACAGCTTCAGCCATCTTTGGTGGGATGGATGGCTCTTGTCTCTTCTTCCATCTGCTTCGGGTGCCAGTTAACATTGGTGTCTATCAGCTGAATTTACAAAAGAAGAACAGTAGAGAGAATCTGCTGTCCTTAAACTAGATGTTCTGCGGTGTTCAGGAAGATGCTGATGGAAAGTTTAATGCATGATGCATCAGCTGTATTTTCTAATGTAGGGTTATTATTATGTGCTTTTCATTTATTTCTGAGACTAGAAGAAAACCAAATTTAGCTTACGTAATGCCAAACAACTGCCAGACAGCAGTCATTTTCCCACTGTGAGTAATCTAGACATTTGGAGGTTTTTAAACCTGAATATTGCTACACATTCATTAAGGGGAATAAAAATTTGTTCTAAGAATTTCGGACAGAGAGTTTTGGGAGGTACTTACCCAGGCTTCTCAAGTAGTCACGTAGTGGAAAAAGTATGATATTAGTATGATTTACAGACACACAGTCCATTTTTTAAATGGCTACTGAGAACTTCAGTGTAGGAGGAAACGTAACAATTATTGTGAAATAGATGACACATCTGACTCTAAACAATGATTGGCTGACCTCTGACTGAAATCAGGATTAAATGGAAGCTGAGCCCCAATGACTAACACTTCAAACAAAATTCTACATTAATCAGCAGAGTCATCAACTCCATGGTGTTTCGTCTACAACACACTACTATTAATGTACAACATATGTTACTGGCAGAACAGTTTATTCTTTCCTTATTTAATTAGTTCCCATATTTGCTTCATCCTGATGAGGGTCCCAGGAGGTCCAGAGCATACCTGGAATCAAGTATAATTAGCATGGATGGAGGTGACGAGTCCCTACCAATATTCAGCAATTATTGAATTGTCCCCACCGATAATTTACCGAAAAAAAATAAATAAATCTGTCAACGTCTCATTACCCTAGAGGCGCAGAAAGGGTTAAATCATGATCTCTACTCGAGTCCTACCTCCCTGTAACACATATGGCCAGTGTGACTGGCTGTGCCTTTCCCTGCTGTCACCTGAGTCTCTGTAGTTTGGTTGTGAGCAGCGCAAAAACTGGAAGGAAAACTTTCCAGTCATAAGTGAGTATTACTGTGCAAGACTCAGGTGCATCATGGGTGACACATGGGTGTCAAAAGTGAGTGAGGATCACAGCAAAAAGGAAGAAGGTAGATATAAGGAGCTATTTTTCAAAGAAATGTGAGCCCATCATAATAACAGCAAGCTAAAATCGTCTGTAGCTATGAATAACATGATTTGGAAATTAACTGCACAACAAACTGTCAATTGTCAGTTCTCTTACATTGTCATTTTAACATGAAGCAAAGGAAAAAGAGAAAAAAAAAGTGAGTAGTAGATTCATAGGTCCCCACCAATGTCAAGAGCATATGTACACCATTGCCTGGAATCATTATCAGGAACTACCCTCACTCATCTCTTGTCCATCTCGCTCTCTAAGGTGAACAGGCTGCAGAAGGTAAACGATTAATTTGATTGCCAAGAGTTTGTTGCATTAAATGTATTAGCCTCATCTCTAAAATGACAAATGTCTAGAGAGAAAAACAAACACTTCATTAACATTATTTTATTTCATTACTTTATTACAGATTTGTTAACAGACCTATCATTTACGATCAATCCCTGCCGATGTCAGGAATATCAGTAATTCAACAGACAACACTGAACATGGGAGGCCAATATAAATCAATGAGCAGAAAACTAACAAAAGCAGTAACAAGGAAGAGATATCAAGCGCCCTGAGAAACAAGCAGGAACATTGCATTCTGAGAATATGAGGTTTCAAGTGTATTTGCCAGTGATAAAAACTGGAAGCTTCACACTTTTATGTTCTTATGTTCACAGTTTCATTCACAAGATGGAAAGAATGCTACTGAATTACAGAATGACTTAGATGGCATGTGTAAAACCAATGCCGCCACTGTGCCACACCTCCAAAATATTCATTGTTTCAAGTAAACTGGGAGGACAATTGTAAAAGTATTAATAAGCTTCCTGTTGATACATTTTCTTTAGTTTAATTCATGAAATGTAATTATATAAATTTCTGCTTATCCAGTTACTACAGAAGTATGTTCACTTAAGTTAATTAATTCAATCATTCATTATCTGTAACCGCTTCAGTCGGGTATCCAGTTCAGGGTCGCAGTGGCTTCACTAAGCTGAGTCAGGCCATTTTTTGTCCATGTTATAAAAGCAATAAACCTTCAGAAACTGCTTTGGATCATGTCTTATCTCCTGTAACTTTGCTTAATTCTGTGTGATACACTACATCAAGTGGTTTGTTGCTTAAGTGCTCTGTGCTTCTCTCCAGCTACAGCTGGTTGTCACTTGTCTCTATATATTAAGATATCTGAAACTCTCCCAACCAACCACACACACGCACACACACACACACACACACACACACACACACACACAGATCTGCTGAGGTGGATTGCCCACATTACCTCCTGTCTTCCATGTGGGATTTCCTGGTCTGTCATGTCAGCTCTGAATCACTTCTCAAGTTGAAGGATGCAGAGTCTTTCACAGACCTGAGCAACAGTCCTGTCTCTTCAGGCCTGGAGGATTGTAAGGGTATAAGGATGGGGAGCAGGGATGGGGAAAAAAGAAAAGAAGGGAGGGGGGTTCCCAAAGGAGGAGCAACTGTTGAGCCTCATTGTTTTCCCAGATGCTGTGTGATAAATTAACCTTCACATCCTAGGGAGATGGGAAAAATGGGAGAAGGAAACAGGGAGGTGGATCTGTTCAGAAATGTTTACAGTTACATTTCAGTAATTAAACAAGAAAATGTATCAAAACGGATTATAACTTTTTCAGTTGTCCTCCCATTCCAAAGACACTGCAATTTATTTGTAACCAAAATATGTTGGCTTGGTCCATAAAGGAAATGAAAGCAAGAATGTAAATGTAGACCTTGATATGTATGAGATGCTCATCTAAGACTTTTGCCAAATCAGATTAATATTTGAAGGAATTCCACCAACAAGTGTATGTGTCTGTATGTGTGGTTTGCACATGTAGGCGTTTGCTAGTGGTGTTGGGAGAAATACTGATGAATTTCTAGCAGGCATCTCAAACTAAAATGCCCTTTATCATCTGATTATAAGAGTGGTTGTTTTTTATTAAAAGTCCATTTGTAACATTTTAAAACATTGGCAAGTCAAATACGAAACTTAGACAACCACTTATCAAATATACACATGGCTGAAGGTCCAGAGAAGTCAACTAAGCGATACAAGAAATACGTGTTTTACTTATCTTGTGCAGAGCAAGTTTTAGGATGCCATTTTAGTACTTGGATGTATTTGTCAATCTAGTAAGCTGCTTTTGAGAAACACATGTTGACAAGCTGGAGGCAGAGTGGTGTCACTGCTATAATGGAAAATTTACAAACTCTGTGATCAGTTCACAAGAAACTAAATGCTAACAAGCTTTTCTTCCCTCTATTTTTTGTAGGTCAAGAATAAACTGCACTTAGGTCTTTAGTACTGCTTTACATTATTAAAAAAAATATATTTGTCTCTTTATTTGTTTCTGGATGCTGTTCAATAAAAATATTTTTCACGTCGATATGGGTTAAGAAATTTAATCCAAACAGCAAACATGCCATTTGCTTTTGGCTTGTGTTGTCGCAAACCACCGAAAATTCACTGTCCTAAAGGGAAAATGTGATCTTACACATGCAAAGCGATACTAAATAGAAATGGCAGATACTGGAGAACTCTGGAAAATCCTCATGAGGTCCTCTTTAAGTGGCTTTGGAAGAAGATATACATCAGGAATAAATGTAGCTGTTGTTTCCTAACATAAGGCACTGCTTGTACACATACCATACAAATTCAGACAAGGCTAAGAGGAATGTTTTGCTCACAGTTATGGTTTGTCATTTAAAGTAACTGCCATTACATTTATCTGCATATGGAAAGATTCAGCAGGGAGAAAGCATATTATATATATATATTTTTATATATATATATATATATATATATATATATATATATATATATATATATATATATATACACACACAGAAGCATTACTTAGACTACACTAAATCTGAACATTGGAGCAGTAAAAACTCTATTGCTGCATAGTGAAACATTTTAAACATGTCCCTTTATGCACTCTTGTTTAAATCCATAGTTTTATGCATGTTCTTGAAGCCTGACACAGAAGCCCATTGACTAAAGTCTTGGAACTAGCCACAACAGCATTTGACCAGCAAATGACCTACAAGAACAGGTCTGCAGTATAGCTTTGTTTTCTTTCTGACGTCAAGCACCACATTCAGATTATCACAGGCCAACACAAACAGCATGAAGCACACTGGCTTTTACAAGAAGCTACTTGGAAAACAATGATCCTCTTTATATTAGCAGTCATCTTTAACTTCCACTTTACTTGCTCCAGTTTGCAGTGAAGGAGTGCTGGTAGGCCATAACATAACTCTCTTTATTCAAGAGCTAGGCTGAGGTATTGCTTAGTGTTTCATATCAAGAGTTATGTGGATGTACTGTTAACTAGTGGATGGAAAATATCCAGAATATGGCTTAATGTCTGGATGTTAGCTTGGAAATAGATCTATTAAAATCCTGAATGTCAGGCAATTTAATTAAATATTTATAATCACCACTTTTAAACTTTTCAGCATTAATTCTTTCTCTTTTTGGCCTTACTTTCTAAGATTGGGCAAAATGGCATTCCCTCTTTCTCATCATTAACACTAGCATCTGTTGGCTGATGTCAAAGAACTGGGCAGTTAGTGTGCTCCAAGCATGCTGAGCTGTCCAAATAAACTGCATTAGCAGCAGTTCAATAATTGTAATTCAGTAAAGGGAGGCAGTGATTCACATCCAGAATATACATGCTTCTTATCAGAAGTCCTTGAAAGTAGTTTAGATTCATTTTTAATGACCTGTGATTTGACCCTTAGCATAAAGTGAGATTTTCTATTATGTTTCATGCAACAATATCTGTGACCCTGCATAATAAAGGACACAAGGCCCCCTCCTACACAAACTATTTTATTTTAATTATTCAGTTTTATTATACAGGGCGGCACGGTGGAACAGCAGGTAGTGTCACAGTCATACAGCTCCAGGGACCTAGAGGTTGTGGGTTCGATTCCCGCTCCGGGTGACTGTCTGTGAGGAGTTGGTGTGTTCTCTCCGTGTTCGCGTGGGTTTCCTCCGGGTGCTCCAGTTACCTCCCACAGTCCAAAAACACATGTTGGTAGGTGGATTGGCGACTCAAAAGTGTCCTTAGGTGTGTGTGTGTTGCCCTGTGATGGACTGGCGCCCCCTCCATGGTGTATTCCCTCCTTGCGCCAAATCATTCCAGGTAGGCTCTGGACCCACCGCGACCCTGAACTGGATAAGGGTTACAGATAATGAATGAAAAGTTTTATTATACCTGCTAGACAAACCAGGCTATATCAAAGGGCCTATCCAAGGAACACAGTAGCAACCCTAGTTGATTCTTTCATATCCCAGAGGATGAACTTCTCTCACCCCCAGTTAACCTTCTTGCACTTCTTGTGCATTTCCACCAGTTAAAACACATAGTCAGGCTCAAAAAGCAAGGTTCTTCATTATAAAATGCTGTACAAATGTTTGAAGTATTCATTAGGATGACCACAATTACATACCAAATTTAACATAACTGACTAGCATCTCTGACGCTATGGTGGAAAATAAAGGTTAGCAGGATCATTTACTCAAATATGTTAAAAATAATAATAATATTTCTCAAAATGTGTGTTTTGTTCTGATTTTGTGCTACTCTTGTGCTATTAAAGGCAAGATTTTATTTTTAAAAAAAGAAACCCATGGGATAGGCCTAGCTGAAGCTTACTGTTTGCTTACTGTTTGTCATGGGCTGGTTAGGGATCTGGTGATTACTGAACAGAAATGTGAAGCCTGTGTTCCTGAGAACAAAAAGAGTGTTTGCCAGATCTTTTCTAGCTAAACACTCCCTTTCTTTAAATGATCCCAGACTTTTGGCCACACCATCCTTGGGCTTTGGTTCAAATCCTTTGGACATATGCGCAAAAGGACAGCTCTTGCGACACAGCTATCGGTCAACTCTGGCTTCTCAATAAGTTCAGTGACACTGATAAAAATTCAAGGATTCTCCACTACAGCTGGTCAAGAGGGACACATTCCTCTTGTTCTTCTGCCCTGAACTCCTATTCAGAGTTCAGTTTGCACATAAAAGGTTAGTTATGGCATTTATTGCAGCGAGCTTAGTGGGGAAGAACAATTCTCCAGAATTTCAGTATTTACATCATTAATAAACATACTATAAATTAAAGACACTTGAACATTGATTTGAGTATCTTGAGTTTACCAAATCTCAGACTGTGAAGCAAGACCACCCAGTTATTTGTGGTCTTCTTATTTCCCTCTGCTTGTGATGTAAGGTGTGGCAACTTTAGAGGTTAAACAAAGTACAATTGCAGAGATATGAGAATAGAGCACAAATAGCCAAAGGGGAGAACAGAAGAAATTTAGCAAAGCAAAATGGTGAAACAACAGCTTCTGTTCTTCACTTCTGTGTGCTCAGGTTGGAATAAACAGTGGCTCATTTAAAGACAACATTTTGGATTGTCTCTGGTTTATGTTCAGAAGCTCAACATCTTTTAAAGGTGGAACGGTATGTTTGATGAGAAAAAAAACAACTATTTATGGGTGGTTGTATGTAACTTGTATGTAAGTTTCTATTAAATGTATGAATTAATACAAAGTACTTTGTAACACAAATTTTTGTTTTAGAGAGGGTTCCTGCTTAAATAGTTTGAAACAGCTAATTTTCAAAGTTTGGAGGTCTCTTTGCCATTTCTCTGCTGTGAGCAGAGAGAGAAAAAGCCTAGCCTGTCTGACTGAGCCACTTTGTTTTTTTCTATTACTCCTATACAGACACTGGGGCTGAGTAAACACATTAGACCAATTTCCAGAGCAAACAGACAGGAGAGCTAGCAAATGGTGAAAAAACAGGAAAGTGTTATGATGGTGAACATCGCCTTTGAAGTCAGACGGAGAATCGTGCTGTGTAGTTTGATCCTTGTGTTCTTTTGACTAAAGCATGTCACAGAAGTTTCTTTAGGACCCATGTTAACTTGGGGAAACTGGAAGAATATATCTTGCCATTGTGTGTGCAGCATAGTTTTTTCAACAATGCTACAGAAAATGCTGTTTTTAAATGATAAAGAGAATAAATAAATAAAAAATACAGTGGAAAATGGATTACTGAAGAATTTTTAAGCACTTGGAGAAGAATAGAGGTAGGATAGGTTAAGTCTCTACAGCTGCAAGATGCTCCCTTTCTACATATAAATTTGAACTCTTCAAAAATTTGACATGGCTGTGAATCACAGTCCTGTGAGCTTATGCAAGACTTCCCCCAACTATACTAAAGTCTACAAACCATTCCTCAAACATCACACCTGCATTTGTACAAATCAAGGACACTTAAAACTTACATAAAATATATTCTCATCACTTTCAGCCTCCAGTAAATGGTCACTTACCTTAACAAAGAACACAGCCCTTCTTATCAGTTTTACCATCTGACACAGTGATTCTCATTACTGAACTTTACTGAACCTTTTTGTGTTTTCTTGATACACCACAGCTAATTCTACTCAGTAGAGCATTACTGAGTATGAGGTCCCTGTGACTGAGACTAAAATTCCTAGGTTTGTTTAATATATCTCCATTGGTTGTAAGGTTTAAGGTTCCTTGCTTGGGTAAGAATCAAAATCATTTTATTTCATCAAGTATATTACACACGTGTGAAATTTGTCATGGTGTGTGGTCATTTATGACATAGAGTAAAACAGACCATACAAGCTCACAGACAATTTTAACCTAGTTAAGAGAGACTAAGACATCCATAGAGTTCAAACCCTAGTGTCAAGTGAAGTGCACAGAAGCACGTGTATAAGCTATTTTATATTGGTTCTTTACTCCTTCATTCGCATTTGTTCAGTTTTCTCAGTTATCTTATTGTGTGTTTCACTCCGGATTTGTGCTAATCTGGCCCAGTGGTACTCCAATGAGAGGCTGGTACAATTCTAGTCTTCAATCTTGAGGCAAAAAGAAAGACCAATCAAAAAGACTTGTTAAAGGCAATGTCTGCAATTGTGGGGAAAATCTGTCCTCTAGTTTGTTTATGTTCAGAAACTCTGCATCTTGTAATGTGGAACATAATGTTTGAGGTGGGGGAAAAGGAGTGTGTGGCTGAAGTTAAACTTTTTATTCTTGAATTACCAAAGAAACTCATTTGCAACAATAGCTGATAACACAGTCTGTGTTTACTTTCATGCAGTTAGCGCTTTCTTGAATTTAGAGTTTGTTCCAACAAAAATAGGTCAAATTTTACCACTTATGGAGCAGGAATAGAGCAATACCATCATATCTGTAATTATCTAAAATCTCAAAAATGCTGTATCTCTGCTGTGATCAGAGAGAGAAAGCCTAGCACACTAGACTGAGACACTTTTTCTTTTACCCATTGAAAGACACTTAGGTATCGTAAGCACATTAAACTGGTTTTGAGCATGCAAACAGACTGAAGAGCAGCAAATATTGAGGGAACATCATCAGAATTTTATGATGGTTTTTTTTTTTTTTTTTTTTTTTAGTGAACAGTGAATATTGCCTTTAAATCCCACATCTTCTGACTTCTGTCTTTCAAAGATATCAATGATAATGAGTTGGTAGACTTCAGGTATCCAAATGAATGTGCACATGCACTGAAAAAAAGTTCCTTTTAAATTGGAGATGTCATGACAGCTTTAATTAGCATGACTCCAAATGTAACTAGATTAACTGATGGAGTATTAACATAAATATTCATTTTTAGAAAACAATGTACTAAACTATTTTGGTATCTTCAAATATTTCAACATCTTTATTTAGGTAACAAATCTGTTCCATGTTCCTCAAGAATGACCTTTTTAGGCTGCAATGACTTCACCCTCCTTCCTCCAACTCTAAGCTTTGTATTTTGTAACATTTAGACTAGTTTAGCTATGAAAAGCATACTCAAATGTCTCTTTCCTCTAGAAAATGTATTCACATTATCTTTAAGGACAGTTTTCATAATTATGATTGCATTTTTGTACCTAGAATACTAAAATGTACATTTCTGTAGGCAGAGTGGGCAGTATTCTTTTGGTTGGTTTATTTGTTTGTATTTTGGTTTAGTGGTGTGATGACAACTTCACTGCAACTGCATTAATGACCCACAGGCCTGCACACAAGCCTGGCATTAGAAAAAATGACAACCCTAAACACAGTCTAGGAAAAAAAGCCCATAATATGAGAACTGTGTGTTCTTGTAGCTCCTGCTGGCAGCACTGCAGCAGTTTCTGTTCAAGCACTCACATTACACATATTTTGTTTTTACTTTTCCATCTATCTCTTTCTGACAGCAGCATGCTACAAACATGGAATACACACCAATCCGAATGTCTGTAGTCCAAACACATTCAATATTATTTTTATATGCAGGTCACAGCGTTTAGCTGAACTTTTCCCATATTTCACAGTTTGTTTTGACCACAATCTTTCCAAAAATGATTACATACATTACTATAAAATACACCCCAGACATTTGAAACACTTGCATGCTATGATTTAGAGATTTTATATTCAATTTATGCCCAAAGAAGACATACAGAAAGACCGCTGTTATCCATTGGTAAGGGCATTACACAGACACATGACACTGACATTCCTCCATACAGTTAGGGTTATGGGTTAGACTTATGATTATATAATCACCAAACATTGCCGTTGCTAACAATTTTGGCATTTAGAGCTAGGCTTACAGTTAAGTTTAGGATTATGTTTTTAATGACCTTACTGGAAATGTCAAGGTAAAGAATAAGCTGAGATTTGGAAGGTGAATTTATCCACATACATTTAACGTACCCTCCACATTATTATCAGTGTCTAAAAATGCATTCTATCAGAGGTTATTAGGTTGTTAAATGGTTAAACTTATTAACAAACTTGCTGAAGATGAAAGGCTTAATGTTGACTGATTTTAGCAAACAGCAGGTAACTGTTGCACATTCTGTGTGTTATAAATGATCATTAATGACTTTTAATGCATTTACAACAAAATGAATAGCAATTAATAAGCAGACTGTAAACCATTAATAAACCTTTATAAGTGTAGTCTTATTATAGTCTTATTATATATAAGTGGTATCAGTTTTAGTTATTATAGTTAAACTTTCCTGTATTATATCAGTGTTGCTAATACTGTATAAACCGACATTAGAACCAAACATTCTAAATGGCCATTATAAGCTTCCAATTCTTATTATCCACTTTGGCAATGACAGGTCATGAATATTAGAACTAGGTCTTCAGTTCAAGGAAAATGAAGAATTTTCCATTGGATGTTTCGGGAATGTTTGTCTGTTAAATTGGATTTGGCTGACCCCTCATTTCTAGGCTACAAGAGAAATGATCTAAGTGCATGCTGGGCACTAAATGTTCTTTCGTCTCCAAAACACTTAACACTTAAACTAAAAGAGAAAAAAAAATGTTTAACTAGCCACATGAGCATTGTCCCTGTTAAGAGCACCCTAGTGGCCTCAACATTCCCCCCTCCCATTTCCCTGCTAGAGAGTGGATGGTTCAGAATAAAGAAAGCCACGTAGATGGGGATTCCTGTAGCGACTGTAGCCAATTTTCCACAGTGGAGCATGTGCTGCAGCAGTTAAGTCATGCAGCATGCAAGAGTTTTAGACCAATTCCAAGTCTTCAGTTAACACTGAATTCAATAGCAACAATACAGACATAATAGACTCTCTGAATAAAAATGTTGACAAGGCTCTGGACGCTGAGAGACTCTGATAACTCTTGAGAGTTCAGCTGTTTCCAGCCAATCACTTACTACTTCTAAACATCTGTTGTTTCTTCTTCAACAGGTTTTAGTGATGGTGTTACTGAGAAAGTCTATGTTACATTCAAATAAAAATCTCAAATTTTATTATATAGCAACCCTCAGATTGTGTTCTCACACTCTTAAGTGTTCTTTGAAGTTTCATTTAGTTTTCCCACAATGCAGTATATGTGTAATCCTTTGTAGTTTGCTCAAGGTTTATGATGTGATGTTACACATAAGTAATGTCCCATAGATAATACGACCTTCTACCCTCAGTGTGCTTTGATCAAGTGTTGAATAATCACTTTGGCTCATTTTAAACCATGTGCCTTGAAGAACCAAAGAATCAAAGTGCTGACAGTGCAAACCAATGTATGAAGCATCTAAGTGTCGTCTCAGTGCTCGGTTGCAATGGCAACAACACCGAGGGAAACTGCACACTTAGCACTTTCCCAGCAAAAATGAACTAAACAGATGTACTTTCCTCTAGTGGACTTTCCCAATGAAATGTGTCTCTGTCAAAATACAATTCCAGATGCTGCCAGGGAAATCTAAATAAAAATCTTTTAGAATGTTCAGGTTCTTCTGGAGCATGGCATGGTGGCACTGTGGTGTGGTGCAGTGTGTAGCGTGGCTGTCGCATGGCTCAAGGCTCTCGATGTTGTGACTTTGTTTCTTGTCTTGAGGAGTTTGGTGCATTCTTCCTGTCTATGCACTGGTTTCTCTGAGTGATCAGGTTGTCTGCCACAGCCCAAAAAACACATGCTGGTTGTTGGATTGGTTAATACTTCAGCATGAATATGTGAGTGGGTGAGGTGTGTTGGACTGGCACCCTGGGTGTTGCTGCCTTGGGCCCAGTGATTCCAAGCAGGCTTTGGACCCACCCTGACCCTCATCTGGGTCAGGATGACATGGTTACAGAATGTGAATGGGAAGAAAAGCCCTTCTGGATACTATTTAGGAAGTTTCTCTTTGGAATCGCATTACAAAACTCCAATACATCACGATAAGAATCTTGCTTCCTGGCTTAGTACCTAACAGACCATGTATCAAACATTTGCAGATGTATTAGTAGGTTGTTTGTCTCCTCTTTACTTCAATAACAGCCTCTGCTCTTTAAAAAAGGTATTACACTACATGTTGGAACCTTGCTCTGAAGACAAAACCACATTTAACCACAAGAGCATGCCAACAAATCAAAGCTTGACTATCTGCGATGCTTATCTATGGAAAAAAAATCAGCTGAATATCTGTATACAAAAGAGTTAATTGAAATATTTATATATAAAAAAAAGATTGTGTGGATTATTTTCAGCTATATGATATATTCTAACTCTGCCATATCTAGTGCAATATCTTTACTTTTAAAATCTCATATGTTCAGATCACAGACAGATATTTTTCTACTTTTGTTTACAGTTTCCAAAATGTGGATTTGAAATATTTTTTACAAAACTGAGAGTTTCCCAAAACAGATTTTCAAATGAAGGAACAGTTAATCACCCTGGGTTTTCCAATGGTCAGGAATCCCATGAGACTACAACACAGTGGATCATTCTCATGCATCATGCTCATGTTGTGCTGGTATGAATGGATCAGACACAGCAGTGCTGCGGGAGTTTAAAAAAAAAATTGCCCATCACTGCCTACTCAGAAAAAACTGTACTGTAAGGTACTGTTCACATACATTATTTGTCAATAAAGGTACAAGCAGTGTAAATGTACCTTTAAAACATACAGCAGTTCATAAAGGTTCATTACATTCTCTTCTCCAGAAGGAGAAGTGAATATTTGTAAGATTTCATTATAGGACTGCATAGAATAATAATAAAAAATAATAAAATTTCTTTCCTGGAGATAAAATTGGGTGTATAAAATCAACACAATTTTAAGTATAAGGTACAATTCTGTTGCCTGATTATATTATAGTTATATTATATTGTATTATAGATACTGAACATGTATACTTGAGGGTACCACAACACAGACTTTTGGTAAGTTATTTTGTTTACAATTGTGTTTAGTGTTTACAGATTTTTTGTCACTTCTGAATTTTTGAAATTTATTTGTAGTAAAAAATTAAATATTTTTAATAAATAAAACCAAATAATATTATTAATATATAGAGCAAACCCTCACCAATACCACCATCTTGGTACAGTGGCTTTATGATCACACAAAGCATTTGACTGGCACCATTTACTCTGATCATCACTCACTCTACAGATTTGCACTCTCCTATCTGTGCCTTCATGTCTCCACTGACTCATCCTGAGGGCATGGGATCATTTCAGCTGAAGCTGTTAGTACACCCATTTATCATCACCTGTTGGTGCAATTCCTCAAAATGCCAACATTTCCTTGGAAGGTAATGCATTTTACAGTCAAAATATTTCCACATTTGCCCATTTGTGTAATTTTTGGAGATGTTCTTAGAATTCTAGACTTGGTTGCAAATTTTTCAACCCTTCACAGCATGCTTGGTACCTAAATCTTGCTTTTTAAGTAATACAATAAAGCTATGAAGCAAATTTTGCTAGCAATTAATTATTATATGGTATCAGCTTCCATTTCCTGTTACAAGCTTTACAGTCCTATTGTATAATGAGGTTTAGTAGGTTGTCTTATATCTCTTACATACTTGACTTTTGATAGCATTTGAACGTCTAAGAGAATTAATTAAAACTACTTAAATATGTGTGGGGTAGGATAGGGGGAGAACAAAGTTGAGAGAACAATATTAGCATTTCTTCAGTGCCAAAAAAAAATCTTTTTTCGTTTTAGCATGGCTAAACATGAGAAGTCCAAAATACAGGCTTTTGCATTACTAACTAATAAAGAGTAAGAAAGGTAAGAAAGGTAAGATTTAATAAAAAGTATTTGTTTAAAAGAAAAGAGAGCATTCAGTTAGCTTTAGCTTTAGCTTTTTTTTTTATCTTAGCCTCTTTAGTCTATTTTGTTTTGTGCTTCTAAGAAACCTATGAGTCAAATTAAATTGTATTATTATAAATTGAAACTTGGCATGCATATCTTTTTTTTTGCAGAATGTACATTCTGTTACTACAAGTCTAACTGTCAGATAGTTGTGTAAAATTGATGAATTGGGAAATCATATCTATCTCGAAGAAAGTTGACCTTATCAAATGTAAAAGACCTAAAAGTTGTCTATCCTATGAAAGATTTACTGCCATGTGATCCTCAACTGCATGCAAGGACCAGTTGGCACATTACTGAACCAACTGAATTAAGTGCTTCATTGGAACCCGCAGGGTCAGGGAGAACTGCATAAATAAACTGCCATTAAAAAATGAAACGCACTAGCAGATGATGATTAGGCACTGGAATGACACCATAAGAATGGCTGCCAATAAAGCCATTAAAACTCTACAGCTGATATGGGAGAACCAAATAACAGAAGAGTATTCTTTAGAAGTTTTATATGATAGGCATTTACACTTTTTAGCCACATATATATATAGAATCCTGTTCATCCAAGATTTCTCCTCAGTTTTTTAAAGTAATATCATCTTATCTTCTGGGAAGGTTATACACCAAGTTGGACCATTGCTGTGATTTGTTAATTGCATTCAGCAACAAGAGACAAGAAAAGAAAAGCAAGGTCATCATATCGACATTTGATGATTTGTTCTGGATCAAAAAGTACTCCAACTCATCCCAAAGATACTGGCTGGAGATATGTAATTTCAGAGAAGGTAGGTCCCCTGCTACACAGGCTAATACTATGGGATTTGGTTAGGGATGTCCCAATCCGATATCAAACATTGGCATTGGGACAGATCGCAGCATTATTTTGCTGATCTGTATTGTCTTTATTGAGCACGATCTTAAGTAAGATCCTCTGTTTCCTCTAGGTGGAAAGCTCACACTCCCTCCTCAATCCTGTCATGACCAATGTGAAAATTCCCTCCAGCACTGGTGTTTCCAAAATGTTTCCATTTCCTTTAACTGCCATTTCAATTTAAAAGCCCTCTGCAGAGTTTTCATAAAAGCCTGAAGCAGCAGCCATGGTGTTGGGATTATATTACTCGTTTTGAAATGTTCTGTTTTTACTACTGCAATGAAGCACTAGGTGGAATTTATATGAACAGTTTGTGAAGACCCCTTTATTTATTTTGTTCTAAAAATAATAACAGTAATAAGCAAAAGCTTGGATGTAGGCAAATTCTTTCTTAATATAGGCACTTTCTTTCAGCAGATACACTGGGCTGATTTTAATAACTATGGTGTACTTAAAGGGTGCACTGTGTAACAGAACTTGCTAGGAAATTATCAGATCAGGACTCTGTATTGGCAGATACTCAATATTAAATACTTGAATAGGGATTGGGGTGCAAAAAAAGCTTAGGCTTTTAGACATTATACAAATGGTCTGTGCAGTGGAATTTCTTTGTAAGCAATGGAGGCACACCTTTGAATGAAGTTTGTGAACAGAGGTTCAGTTAAGGCTATGCGTTTGTTGCAAACAGCTATACTCCCTGGAGTGTTAATAACTTCGTGTGAAAATTTGCAGTGATTATGGACTTCTGGTAGAAGAACAGCAGCTACACCCACTCTTAAGCCTCTACTTAGGTTTGACAGTTTGCTGATACATGTTTGGAGCCACATATTTAAAAATGACACAAAGAATAAGGCTGCAAATGTAGCCTAAGGGGCTACAGTTAACTGCAGTTGTCAGGATTGAGGCCTTCACTCAGTCCCAGCTCAGCCTAAAGGCCTTTACATGGAGCCAACGACCCTTGTGAGAAAGAACAGTAGGTCGACAGGGGTGTCTTTTTGCTTTTTTTATTTCTTGGAAATAATATTTACAACAGTAATTCTGATGAATACTCAATTGGTGACTCAATTGGTGACAATTGATTGGTGACTCAAAGGTGGGTATGAATGAGAGTGTGTCGCCCTGTGAAGGACTGGCACCCCCTTCAAGATGTTTTCCAGCCTTGCAACCAGTGATTCCGGATAGGCTCTGTACTCACTGAATCAAATGAATTGTTTCAATCAATGAATGACCGGGTTAATTAATGATTCTGATGAATAGAGCCGCATTTGAGGGTTAATCAGTGACTTATGCTTTTGTAAAAATATATAAAAAATTAATTTGATATCAAATGACACAAAAGTTTAAACAAGGTCACACCATTCCACCTAAAAGAAATTATGCTTTTTTTCTCTTGGGCCACAACTCAACCTGCATATCTGAA
This sequence comes from Hoplias malabaricus, assembly GCF_029633855.1. Lineage (NCBI taxonomy): Eukaryota > Metazoa > Chordata > Actinopteri > Characiformes > Erythrinidae > Hoplias > Hoplias malabaricus. The sequence continues at coordinate 26,691,184 of NC_089800.1, read as the reverse complement.
CTTTAGAAACTGCCAATAACCCAGTGACTCACACTACTAATAATTATTACTCTGTAAATAATCAATCAATCTGTTTATACATAGAATAAATAAAGTACAACACATCAAATCCAACACTGTTCAAAAATAATAATCACAAGCTGAATAATACTCTGTTTCATAGACACTGCTGATTTTATTATAATTAAGTTTGTTATTTCTAGAAGACTGAGTGTCATTGCTCCGATGAGAGTTTTAGGTTTTGTATCTGCAGGTTTAATAAACTGTGGTCACAAGCTTCTAAAAAACATCTTCACATGTGTAATGCAAGTAAAAGACAGCTTTAAAGTGTCTTGCATGACAAAACCACCATTAGGGCTGGACAATAATTCAATCCCAATATAAAATATTTCAATAACATTGTTTGACTTTTATACACATTTTCAATATTTCAATATATACTATTTACAGAATCTGTCAGTGAATGATGTTCATTACAGGACTCTACCATCAGTTAACTGTACTCTATTTTAAAGTTAGTTTAAAAATATTAATATTGACAAAGAGGGTGGCACGGTAGCGCAGCAGGTAGTGTTCTCCCCGTGTCTGCGTGGGTTTCCTCTGGGTGCTCCGGTTTTCTCCCACAGTCCAAAAACACATGTTGGTAGGTGGATTGGTGACTCAAGATTGTCCGTAGGTGTGAGTGAATGTCTGTGTTGCCCTGTGAAGGACTGGTGTATTGCCACCTTGCGCCCAATGATTCCAGGTAGGCTCTGGACCCACCGCGATCCTGAACTGGGTAAGCGGTTACATATAATGAATGAATATTGACAAAGCCAAAAGGTTGTTGTTTGATGGTGATGTCATGTTGTTCTCAGTTTTTCTATGGCTTTTTTAATGTTTATATTGGTATTGGAATTATATCGTATTGATGGAAATTAAGGGCGGCACGGTGGCGCAGCAGGTAGTGTCACAGTCACACAGCTCCAGGGGCCTGGAGGTTGTGGGTTTGATTCCCGCTCCGGGTGACTGTCTGTGAGGAGTTGGTGTATTCTCCCCGTGTCCGCGTGGGTTTCCTCCGGGTGCTCCGGTTTCCTCCCACAGTCCAAAAACACACGTTGCAGGTGGATTGGCAACTCGTAGGTGTGAGTGAATGTGTGTGTGTCTGTGTTGCCCTGTGAAGGACTGGCGTCCCCTCCAGGTGTATTCCTGCCTTGCGCCCGATGATTCCAGGTAGGCTCTGGACCCACTGTGACCCTAAAATTGGATAAGCGGTTACAGATAATGGATGGATGATGGAAATTAAGAAATATATTGTAATATCAATTTTGGCAATATCTTCCAGCTCTAATCACAGTAATGTTTACAGTATACAGATCATATTCTACAATCAATGCCATAGAACTACTACATTTGGTTCTTAAGAAGCACATATAAATAAAAAGATCTGAAAGTGTGGGTTGTTTTGAATAATTTAACATAAAATCCAAAAACATTCTGCCAACATGCCAACAGACATTCTGGTCTGTTATTCCTAGGCTCTTTATAATGTACACTCACACAAACCCACACATGCACAACTTGGTTTACAGTAATGGTTCCCTGAAGAACATAAAAGAAAAGCTCTCTTTGTTATATACCTTAGTGTGTGCTTAGTTATACTTTGTTATATATTTTGATATATAATTTTTAGTCCCTGATAATCAATTAATCAAATGTACTGATAAGAAATACACAACTGCAAATATCAATTCAGCCAATAATTTTATTCAGACGCATTAACTGCTTTGTTGCCTGCTTCCTCATGGCCTGCTTACCTGAAGTCTACACATGTACTCATTTGTGCATGTGCATATTCTGCAGAAGAACTGCAGAGAAACCCCCAACGATACCTATAACAGCTTGCACTGGCTTTCAGAGAGAGAAATGCTCCTCTTTCATGGACTCCTACAGCTGTAGTCAGGTGATTGGTATATTCAAAGAAAAAAAATCTAAATTTCCTTTCTACATAATAACCTACTCCAGGTTTACATTCTTTAAATTTACATCTCAGTTACAATCAACTGATTTACTATGACTTTTCTTGGGAGATTCAAGTTCAAAACTGTATAAAACTACTTCTAAGTGGCCTCTGTGTTGCATGTCACTACTTGCCCCTGATCTGTATAATGTTCTGCAGAAAACTTTGTATCGAGCTGGACTGACATCTGTGTGTCACTAAACACACACCTCTAATTGACTGATGAGTGTTTTCATTCTCCTCTAAGGATACAATGGAGAAGCTTAAAAGGAACCCTAGCATGTTCTAAGGCTGTTTAAAGTATGCCTGCCATATCAGGCCAAAGGTTTTTTTTTTTTTTTTTTTTTTTTTTTTTTTTTTTTTTTTAAATTAAATTAAATTAAATTTGGGCCGGTGTGAGTCTTTAAGCAGAGCTTGTGGAATTTAAATCATTACATGCATTTGTGAGGGATGTGGTGACAGAAACATGTCACTAGAGTTATGTATGTGGAAAGCAGAATTCCAACAGGAATGTCATAGTTTAGCTTGCTTCCACAGGTGGCTGTTATATACAGGCAAATAAAAAGGATTAATCTCTCTTTCTGCTTATATTAAAAAAAATAAATAAATCCACACATCAAATTCAAGTATGAATTTTTGGCATCCACATTCTTTATTCTGAATTTCTTCAAAATAAAAGGGGTATGAGCATGTTATTAAATGCCAGTATACACAAATCTACTATAACATGGATGCCACTTTCTTGTCTCTACAATGTCAAATGTATCAGCTCCATTGAGCATACAGGGGTGCTTTGTATTTCTACAGTTACAGACTGTGGTCCATCTGCCGGTAAAACATCTGCTGGCTAACAATGGTTAGGATCAGATACAGCCTTGCACCTGGTGTTTTTAAAACACTGCCCATTTAGACAGCTACACTGTTGGTCCATCTTGCAGATGAAAAGTCAGAGACAGTACCTCATCTGCTGCTGCATCATCTAGTCCATCAATGTTCACTGGACGGTGCCCACAGTATCCTGTTCCCTGGATACTTTTGCTTAGGAACTATTCTTAATCCAGCAGTGTCACTGAGGGGTTTATAAAAAGCCTAAATTAGATCATTAGATCACCAGCAGCTAGATAGATAGCAGTCTGATTCCTTGGAAAAGATTGGGAAAGAATGTTATTCATTATTCCTACCATCCAGTTTGTCTTACACTTTATAGTTTATGGTTGTCTGTGTAGTGTGAAGGTCAAAGCCATCACTGGTTAACAGCTATGAATTGTCCATCTCTTAAATTCCTAAAGTCAGGAAAAGTACAAACCACAAAACATGAAAAGTTAATGGAGGTAGTGAAGGGAGATTTAAAGGGGATTTTTATTATGTGAAAATGGGCCTCTTATTAGCCTGTTCTGAAGTATGTTTCATTGGTTGCTATCGTAACACGACAGCTGTTGTTTAATGTGCAAAAACAAGGTGTGTGTGTATCTGTGTGTGTGTGTGTGAAAGAGAGAGATTGAAGACAAAGTCTGGATAGACTATGTCAGATCTTGGCTGGAGATACTGTGCCATGTGGCAGCCTCATGTCTTACTTGATAGAACATTGGATGTGGTCTAAGACAGAGCCAAATGCTCTCAAGCTCAACCAGCTTAGGTTTAAGAACAACTATGAGTAAGACTGTATAATAACCTTCTCACTACTGCTTAACATTTTTGAGCCATTATCAATTATCATTGTTTTCCATTATTAGAACAAATTAGAATGGATTCTTGCCATTGGGCTGATATGGAATGAGCATGCTGAAAGCATCTTCTGCATTCTGTGGATTAATGACCGAAGTTAATTAGAATGAACAGAACTAAAGAGCATATGCCATGATTTAGAGCTGTGCAGTGCTAATTTGACCACAATACAAATCAAATTGATTTTGGGTTTCTGTGCTAAAAGGGGAGTGAGATTTGAAGACTTGTAGAAAGCTTGCTGAAAAACAGAGTCTTTGAGAACAGGGCAATACCAAACGTCTTCTGAATAGTAATGTTTTTAAATTCGTGATGCAAAAATATATTTATTGTGTACATATATGATGAACGTTCTCAGTGCATTACATATCAATCAGTCAGTCCAAATCTGACCTAAACATTATTTATTAGGAATGATTTGCTATTAAAAATGTCTCATAATCAAATGATTAAAATGTCTACAGCAAATTCATATACAGCCTTTTAGTGTTGTTCTTTTGCTGATAAGAATTGTCCTTATATTTATTTTTTGGTTGTTTTATAACAAGCCAGCTCTAATTTACACTGTGTCACAATTCTATGAGAAATGTACAAAAAAAATTGTTCAAAATGTTTAAATTAAAAATGCATTAAAAAGTTCAACTTCAGCCACATGCTGACAGTTATTTTTCCTCTCAAACACACCATTCCACATGGAGCTTCTGAACATAAATAAACCAGAGATCAATGTTTCCCCACAATCATAGACGTCCCCCTTAAGATGTTCAGTGGTGTGGAAGAAAAAGTGTTTGCCCTATCATTATGAGAATGCTGGTTTGACAGCCTATGATGCCTCAGCATCCAAGAGTTCAAGACTTGCTCGGTGGGTAGGATGACCCCAGCTCTCTCCCCATCATCACTCATCACACAAGCACCCTGCTAGGCAGTGTTGGCAGAGGTAGAATATTTGCCATTCTCCCTCATGTGCCTTGAGCTGTCGAGCGGCTGGCTGCACATATCTCAGAGGGAGCGTGTGCTTGATCTCATCCTCACAGATTGGTGGCACTATGAGTACTTGAGGTTCCTAACTAGCTATAAGGCTGGAATTGGAGAGATATTGTGGAGATGACTGTGGATCAAAATTAAAATGTTTATAGGATAATTATATGCAACATCACATTACAATAAACCATCCTCTGAAAAAAAATCTTAAAGCAAAAAATCTTTATGCATAATACACCCTGCCCAGCAAAAAAAAAAAAAAAAAAACGAAGAAGAAATAATTAAATAAATGAGGGAAAACTGCTGAGGTAAAGCAAAGCATATCATCATATAATCTTCTAAAAGACTGGGAACTGTGAGTCATAGGCCTGCAGTGTGAATATCCCCGTTCAGACATTTGATCACCACTTAAAATGTCTACATTTGAAATAGTGCTTGGATTGTAGCCTCATCTTATTTGAGGTCCCTATTAAGAATGTACGACCATATGGCAAGCATGCTGAAAAGACAGTAAGGTCAATGACTTGAAGTTCTCTTGGCTGTTAATTCACACACTCCCCATTCCTCACCCCAGCACCAGCCAGAATACGGCTAATGCTACAAAACAGGCTCTTGGCTTCTTATAAACGTTGCATTAACCTCAAGATAAAACAATCTTTATTCTTGACTAAAGCTAGAAGCAGGGGTACTTCCTGTACATTAGTGTTGTGTAAATCAGCACTGGAAAAGACAACAGAGGATTTCCTTCTGCACTTGATGAAAAAGTATGATACTCGTATGATTAATGCTAACAGTGCAGGATCCTTCCTGTCCCATCAAACTAGCATTAGACTATTTACATTACCACAACCACAGTTCTGCACAGACCTATATATGTCAGTACACTTTCCTATTCACAGAAGCAATTCATTCAGGTTATTCACAAAGTGGCTCTTTTGCTCAATGGCAAGTGGGGTGGTCACAGGGTAATAAGTCAGTCAGCAGCTGTAGCAAAGTTCCTTTCCAGAGCCATTTTTCCATACGGTGACTGCTTTCAAAATCTCTGCAAAAACACAGGTCAAAAAAGTTGGTTCCCCCTACCCATTGCAGACCCTATTCCAGCTCTAACAAAGACTAATATATAAAAAGATGGTTAGAATATGAATAAGTCAAATAACAAGGATTCCACACTATTAACAATTACAAACATTAACAAGACCAGTTTATCTCTCCATAATAAAATGGAGAACTCATCACTACATCATTAGTCAGTTCCTAACAAACCACATTTATTTTCCAGAGACGTTTGAGGTTTTCTGTCTGGAATCTAACAAGAGAGACTAGGCATGCCCGTCGAAACATGTAGGGAGATGTGATCTTTTCACAGCCCTAGTGAAAGGAACAAAGGGAAAAGGCTAAGTGTAAGGTCAGCATGAACGAGCCAGAACGGTGTCAAGCTCCAAGGCATCTCACATGAAACCGGTATCACCCACCTTCTCGTTATCAAGAAATTACTACACCAGTGCTTATTCAAAGAAATGGAGCACCACAGGTTTAATCATTAGGGGGCTCAGGCGATGCACCATTAAAAAGGGAAAGTGGAGGAGATTTTTGGATCTCATTGTACCACAGTGTTATACTAGCCATGACTATTCTCCAGTGGGTTTGTCCTGCCTCTGAATATCATAGTCCATTCAGTGTCAAGTGTTGTTCTATTCAATATCACCTTATTTGGGTGATTACAGTACAGCTAAAAATCAAAAAGATTGCTCTGATATGGCACCTGTGAATGTTACCTACACTACTATGGGTTTTGGAAACCAAAAATAAAAATTATAATAATTATTGCCCAGCAGGTAGTGTCGCAGTCACACAGCTCCAGGGACCTGTAGGGGGTGGGTTCAAGTCCCGCTCCGGCTGACTGTCTGTGAGGAGTTTGGTGTGTTCTCCCTGTATCCATGTGGGTTTCCTCCAGTTGCTCCGATTTCCTCCCATGGTCCAAAAACACATGTTGGTAGGTGAATTTGACAATTCATTCAAATTGACCCACCCTGACCCTTTACTGGATTAGCGGTTACAGACTATGAATAAATTACTAATTAATTATTATTACTTATTACAATAATTGGTTTTGGCCTATAGGGTAGAATATTTATTTCACTGTTTGAACATAATGTTATTTAAGCAAATTGCAACCAGACAAATGTATTGTTAACAAGCTTGTGTGAGAGAGGGTAAAATATGGTGTCCGAATGGTATTGTATCAGCAGATATTCAGGTTTGTGTTATTGATTTCAGTATCAGAAATGTGGTATGGATCCTCCTATAGTGTTGGTACTATGCAGTGGAAAAAGCACCAATATACTCTAATATTCAGACATTTTTTTTTTCTAAATGTAGAGGCTGCAGTGGTCCCTACTAACAGAGAATCCAGGTAAAGTCACAGTCAACTCATATGAGAATGGAGCCACTATTGTTCAGGAATATTTTCTGCTCCCCTGGCACTACCCCAAGCTAAAGAACACAGCACATTTCCCATTGCAAGAGCTCGTCTGACCCAGACAATCTTCCACTGCATGCTTCATGGAAGAAAGGGTCACTCTGGGACATCTCAGGACTGTTATTCAGAGGTTTCTCTTGAAATTCGCTTTCTTGTTCAAAAGAGGCAGCTAAGTGTTCCTGTCCATGAGTAGCTATTTTAGTAAATCCACACAACATGATTTTTATGGACTTACAGAAGAAATAAGGAAGAATGCTGATAAGTCTTGTGGGAGAAGGCTATGGAAGAATGCTGATAAGTCTTGTGGGAGAATGCTATTTTAACTCTACATGATCTACATTTCTTACACTGTTTTAAAATCCTGGGAATGATCTTTCACTCAAACATGTAAAAATTCATTTTGACACCATTCTGTTACTTTAATTTCAAATTATATCTCTGCTAATGTACATGTCCAATATGCAGATACCATGGGGCAATAGGTGACACAAATTCAAACAGGAACAACACACACAAGAATGCATAACATACCAAACATACAGTTAACATACATTTAAATTTGTTAACCCCTAAGAATAGGAGGGGTAGCAGTAACAGTGGGAAGTCTTTCTACTACATGTTTTCAGGCTGCTTCTGGGGCCTGATTTCCTTCAGCCATTAATATTAGTACTAATGTTTTCAATTAGTTCTGCATCCTAAATGTTGCTGTGATTCAATCCCAACGAGTTCCACAAGGTTGTCTGTAATGTGGCTGCAACAGACCAGACACTAGCGAATATAGAGATATCTTTAATGAATACAGGAAAGTGCAAAATCTTTTTGAGTTTTCAGGGTTCAATATAGAGCCATTTTCTTAATTAAAGAACCCTTGTAGAGTAATTTCTAAGTGTGTACAAGGTAGGAAATACCACACAGGTGTATGGAATCAGTACTCAGTTGAAGAACTACAATAAAACTAACCATTATTGAATGAGGAAAGACAAGTGAGTCAGAGGGATTATGGGAATTGGAGTCCAGAGAGTTCTTAGTAGTGGTGGATGGATCCAAAAGCATGACATTTACACCTTGAAGCTGCAGCCAAACATGTTTAAAGAATCCTTATTAGTCCCGCTCTCCTCAAATGTGTCCAAATCATTGTCATCCAGTCATTCCAAATGAGCTCAAGAAAGTGATATGAGGCCAACTTTGTTCAGTGAAGCCTTGTCACTTCATCTAATCTCAAAGGTGTTCAATGAAGCTTCATCTTCTCACAGAGGCACTCAAAAGAAGCTTCATGAGTTTCTCATTCCAAAGCTGCTCTATTGAGTTTCATCACTCCAACCCAATGCGAAGCTGTTCAGTGTCACTCTATTACTGCTTTCTATTACTCATTCCAGGTGAGTCTGAGCAGTTACTAAGCCAAAGGGCTGATAAGCTTCAGACCTTATACATATCGACACTTAGAATTGCGCATGACCACCTATAAAATAAATACATTGAGGGCGGCACAGTGGTGCAGCACGTAGGTGTCGCAGTCACACAGGGACCTGGAGGTTGTGGGTTCGAGACCCGACCCGCTCCGGGTGACTGTCTGTGAGGATATGGTGTGTTCTCCCTGTGTCTGCATGGGTTTCCTCCAGGTGACTGTCTGTGAGGATATGGTGTGTTCTCCCTGTGTCTGCATGGGTTTCCTCCAGGTGACTGTCTGTGAGGAGTATGGTGTGTTCTCCCTGTGTCCGCATGGGTTTCCTCCGGGTGCTCCGGTTTCCTCCCACAGTCCAAAAACACATGTTGGTAGGTGGATTGGTGACTCAAAGGTGTTTGTAGGTTTGAGTGAATGTGTGAGTGTGTGTGTTGCCCTGTGAAGGACTGGCGCCCCCTCCAGAGTATTTTCCCGCCTTGCTCCCAATGATTCCAGGTAGGCTCTGGACCCACCATGACCCTGAACTGGATAAGGGCTACAGATAATGAATGAATGGATGGATAATTACGTTGATGTAGCCAGAGTTTGAACTAGCATCTGAAGCCCTACACTAGGGAGAATATGAGCCTAAAAATGGGCCAACCTTATGCCCATATACGAGTCTGAAGATTTAATATGATTTTATTATCCCTGTAGTAATATAAACCATTGGTACATACACAATTTACAGTCTCTACTGTCCAGCTGTATCAGGATCTGAGTCCAGCTGCAAGTTTTTGGAGTCAAATAATCCTGTTTGGAAAATGCTTTGGATTTTTATTTTCACCATATTGGCTACTGGATGCTGTAATGCTGTACTTTCCTGCAGGATGTAAACCACCTCTAATCCATTTGTATGTGTTTCTTCCAACACTAAGAGGCTATTAGATAAGAAAACTATTCACTTTAAATGAATAGTTTACCATTGGCCTCAGTGCTGATCCTTTGCCTTTTCCTGGACTCAGAAAACTCACTTTTCCAGCCAACATCCATCTCGGTGTGTGTGTGTGTCTATATGTTTATTCTTTACTCCCATCCAAAGAATCGAAAAGCCAAGATTGCTGTAGTCACAGTTGCATATAAATGACAGTCAAAGCCATTATCTAGAATTTCAGAGTAAACAAAGTGACAGCCCTGTGTCTGAGTTTTCTTAAACACTGCAGAAAGTCATGCACGGTTTTGAAGATTTACACACCATGGCCTGGGTGCAAGATCCAACAGGAATTGACACTGAGATTTAAAGGGTCCAAACAGATGATTTACAAAACTGTGCAGAAAGCTTGCGCCATTAAAAATGGACAGCTTCACTCCCTGTCTTTAAGTGTGGAAAAGCTTTTAAGCACAGTGTAACAGAAATTTGTTTCTCACACACACACACACACACACACAAATATACAGGGTGGGCCATTTATATGGATACACATTAATAAAATGGGAATGGTTGGTGATATTAGTATATGGGAGGGGGGAAACTTTTCAAGATGGGTGGTGGCCATGGCGGTCATTTTGAAGTCGGACATTTTGGATCCAACTTTTGTTTTCTCAATGGGAAGAGGGTCATGTGACACATTAAACTTATTGGGACCTTCACAAGAAAAAGTGTTTACGTAACTTTATTCTTTCATGAGTTATTTACATGTTTTTGGGAGAAGATGGTGGCACTGACAATCCAACACAATGGGCAGCACTTTGAAAACATTTTATAAGTGGTCAGAAAGTTGTAAATAACTCATGAAAGAATAGAGTTCCCATTGGAAAAACAAAAGTTGGATCCAAAATGCCTGACTTCAAAATGGCCACCGTGTTCACCACCCATCTTGAAAAGTTTCCCCGCTCCCATATACTAATGTGCCACATTAAGGTATATCCATATAAATGGCCCACTCTGTATATATAATATACATACAAATATATCTACATGTGTGTGTGTATGTTTGTATGTATCTATATAATAGGAGCACCCCACCTATTTTTGGAATTCATACTGTTTTTATAATTCAGTCCTGCACCCAAAGAAAGGTTCCGCACTGCAGAGACTGCAGCATGTAACTTTTGCCGGAGGGTTGGAAACAGTCCCCATCACCTCTACCTTCATTTTAGGACAGTGCTGTAAATGAATTACATGCTGCAACTGTAGAGGAAGCCCAGGAGGGAAAGCATCTGAAGCTTGACCTTATAAATAACATACACATAAAGGAAGTGAATGTATTGTACTTTAAAAATATGAATTAAAAAGAAGTTCCTCTTCCATCTTTCAGTGTAAATTTATATTGTTTACATTTCGCAAGACAACTCTCCACCTGTGTAGCAACTTTGTGAAGATTGTAAATGTGAAATTCTAATCTCTTTTTAGGCTTTCAGTGGGGACGGCTCTGACACCTGAAATGTAGCATGAGAAAAGTACATACTTATCACAAGCTTGATGTAAACAGCTTTATAAACTACCAGTGTATGTCTGTGTACTACCACTCTCTGTGCTCTCTCACTTGTCTGCTCATCTATACACTGCACAGAAGCATATGTTTGCGTGCAAAGCACAAAAGACCAAAACGTTTCACTCTGCGCTAACACTGATGTCATGTTGTCAAGGTCAAGAAGTTCATGTGGATCGGATTTGGTACAGATTTGCTGGTCCAGAAGCGTGTTTGTCCGGCCCCTGACTAATGTGCTATGAAACTTAATGCCACTCACTGAGAAACAGTGAACTCGCAGAGAAACTCAGAACACTGTGATAATGCTGTTTTAGTCATTGAGTAATTGTTTTAGCTGAGTAATGCGAGATGGTGGGTTATTTAAAGCACCCAAAGAGAAAACAGTAATTGAATTCGGTGCTATTGATCTCTGTGTGAAGACTGTTAGGTTGCAGGATAGATAAGAAAATACTAAAATTAACATTTTAAGGTTTTTTTCCACTGATTTTTTACTTCTTTTTGAGGCATTAGCTCTTTGTAATAGTTATGGTTCATGGCACTAGTTATTAAAGCAAATGGAGCACTTACCATATGATGATTCTATAAGGGCTCTATATTAAAAGGAATAGGTCTATATAGAACCATGAGCAATTAAAGAGCCCTTTGCATGGTTAAAGTGTTTTTGCGTTGTGAAGACAGGGTTCTTCAGACTGATGGAGAATGTGCTAACAGCACCATTTAGAAAAGTGTTCTATAAGGCACCAGAAAGGGTTCTGGATTGTTGCAATGTCAAAATTGTTACAATAGAAGAACCCTTTTATAAATGGCACTATATAGAACCATGTATAACACATTCTTCAAGTCTTCATGGTACCCCTAGCGGCACTGTGGGGCAGCAGGTAGTGTCACAGTCACACAGCTCCAGGGCCTGGAGGTTGTTGGTTTGAATCCCGCTCTGAGTGACTGTCTGTGAGGAGTTTTTTTCTGTGTCCGCTTGGGTTTCCTCCCACAGTCCAAAAACACACGTTGGTAGGTGGATTGGCAGCTCAAAATTGTGTGTCACCCTGTGAAGGACTGGTGCGTCCTCCAGGATGTGTTCCGGCCTTGCGCCCAGTGATTCCGGGTAGGCTCTGGACCCACCGCGACCCTGAACTAGATAAACGCTTACAGACAATGAATGAATGAATGATTAAAGGACCCTTGTAGGACCATCATTTTTAAGTGTGAAAGATCTATCCAGTTTCAAAGCTTCTCCAAGTCAGGATCATTTTGCTATTAACCCTGGTATGGTCTTTTTTCCATCATGGTGAGGCCATATTGGTCCTGAAAGTGTATGAAACATATACTCATACACATATACACAGGCATGTGAGCAACACAACCTGAAGCATTAACAGATGCACAGCTTAGAACGACTGCACAATTCCCAAAGGCAGCATTTTGACAGCTGATTTATTATGTGCTATCTTCTGCAGGATTCCTTTTGGCTTTTTATGAGGATTCTTTTTTTTTAATTTATGATAGATATCATTGTTTTTGGTATACTGCAGCCTCAGGATATGATTTCATTTCATTTAACTATAGCGCAAGGTAGTGATGTCACGGCTGTATGTATGAACTTAAAATTTGCTCCGTGGCCTCTTCAGGACACGCTGGAACATGTGTCTCATCCCGTACTAAAGAAGCCAATGTAATGCATGTGTAGACAGAAGGGTTAAATTTCCTGAAGTGGAACCGTGAATGGACTGCTTTGTCTGTGGGGAATCTTTTGCTCATCGTTTGACTGACAGACACCGTAACTAATGCTAAACACAAGTGCTGTCATATAGACTAACTCATGCACACAGTAGACACGACGCAAAACACAGCACCTTGAACATGGAGAGCTGCTTTAGCATAACAGTGTCAATACGAGAAGGTGAAAGGTAGGGTTTGAGGCTGATCTCTGCAGCTGAAAAGATTCCAAAGGTAAAAGGTATATTATGTAAAGCTCTTTAAATTGCTTTTATATATGAAATAAATAATATAAAAAGTTTTACTTTGCCAATAGTAGACTGCAATGTTAGAATAAACTAGCTGTAGATGTCTTATGTGTACTCTGGTTTAAACGACTGAGGGTACATTAACATAAATATTTTCATTCTCCTTTAAAGGAACACTACATAATATTTTTCCTTAAAATGACAGCTTCAGAGTCATTATGATGCTTCACTGACCTGTAATAGGGGGAAAAGAGACTCTGTCATTGTTGCTTCATACACACACAGCACTGCAAGAAAATATAAACAGTACATTAAAATATACATATGCAAGCAACAGAAGCAGCATCATGATTATTACAATTTTTTTATTTAGTTAAAGGAACTCTATATAATATTTTAACTTAAAATTACAAATTCAAAATCAATGAGATGTTTCACTGACCTGTAATAGGGGGGAAAGAGACTCTGTCATTGCTACTCTGTGCTCAGCACTGCAGAAACTGCTTTATGTAACTTTTGGAGGAGGGTAGGTCACTAAAGCCGTTCTCCATGTTTAATTTAAAAATACAGCTTCAAATTTGCTGTGGTGCTTCACTGACCTGTAATAATGGAGATAGAGGCTCTGTTATTCTGCACTATGTAACTTTGGGAGGATGGTAGGAAACTACCCCCTCCAAAATCTTACTTAGTGTTCCTTTAAAACTTATTTATTTTCATTTTCGTGAGAAAAGATACTGACCTTGATATAGAGTTAATTGTTTACATTGTTTTAAATTCTCATACTAAGATACATTAAGGATAATAATGTCTTTATCCACTTTAAATATATCACTTTTCTTGTCTTCATCATTCATTATCTGTAACCACTCATCCAGTTCAGGGTCGCGGTGGGTCCGGAGCCTACCCAGAATCACTTTTCTTGTGTAAACCATCGATATGTAAATAGTATGTTAATAAAATATGCATTTTTAAGGCTAGAAACAAAACCAGCATGACATTAAATCATACCTAGTACGTACTATCGCAGAGTAGCTGAATATGCACTTTGTACTCTTCATAACTTCAACTTCCGTCACTGACAGATGGATTTGTGAGAGTTCAACACCCGCTCCAGGTGTTTTTCCAAGACTTAGAAAAACACCTGTCCTAAATTACAAGTCTTAAATTAGAGTACAAGTAAATAAAAATTACACTCGGCAAAGCATACTATACATTCTTATACACAAACTCACTCTGTTATTGAGACAACACGGAATAGAAAGTTTTAAACTGGACGTTTAGTAGAAAGCTGTATTTGTCGATACGTTTTTAGGCCGTAGCTGTGGCGCCATCTGTTGATTAATGTATGACACAACGCTGTCTTGACCACTCATCACATCTCCTTAAAGATTGCCTAAATGACAAATTTCATCTCATCTAATCCACATCCTCAGAATTCAAAGAGGTTAAAAGACAATAGATATAGAAACTAACGTGCCATGCATTAGTGTTAAGAGATTAGACCAAGATGGAAGAACATCTGGGAGATGTCTCTAAGTTCCCAGAGCATAAGAGGTGTGTTTAAGGCCACTGGGATTTTTAATGGAAACCAAAATCAGGGTAGTCAGATATCAGAGGCCAGAAGCAGCCGATCATCCTTAAGAGTGTGTTACTATACAGCACCAGCTGGAGATCAATACTGCATCACAGTTAGTTTGGGATTTTATAAGAGCTTTACTGCATTAAGTGGATTCTGCCGTGTAGCACCCCAATACTGTGTCTTCTAAATCTTTAGTGCTCATATAAGTAGTCATCTGGAAAATGGGATCTGTCTTGTGCCAAAAGGAGTTCTCCGAACAACATGACTGTAGGACCGGCCACTAATGAGTTTACCATGGTCCATCGTGCTAGCAGTGTCAGCTAACGTTTATATAGCCCACATTTTAGAAGTTTCCATTTCTTCTGTTTACTTTTCGATTCATTAATGAAAGGTTAAATGAACATTTTGAACATTTATGTTTAAATTAGGTTAACCATGAATTTGTTTTTGACTTAGCCCTCACCTGCAGAAGCAAATGCCCCAAGAAGCCAGTATCTAGAAATAATTAATACCAATCAGTGACTTTTTAAGTTACTTCACCATCATGTTTGATTTATTTATAGGACAGAACAGGAAGGCTTCACACATGAAAGGTTTTGTTGCCGTCACCTAGTCAGTTCATTATAAATGCCAACATAGTGAATAGTAAATGTGCTAACGAATGAACCATTTCAAAGCCAGAACTTGAGTCATTACAGAAATTAAACCATCTTCCTGGTCCCCTTGAACAGAGGACTGAATAAATATAAAATTCTAAATTTAAATTTAAATTATACTTAAAATGAACTACTAGTAAAGTTTTTTAAGCAAATCAGATCAGGTTAATTGTCACATGACCTTACACAATTGAAATGTGAGTAAAAAACTTCTCACATTAGTAAATACAAGTACAATAAAATATAAAACTAAAAGTGCAGTATGTACACTGCTTAACTTACATTTAACACACATTAACATACACTACACATACAATACACATAAATTATACAAAGTGGCCTATAACTAGAAAATAAGTAGGTGTATTACTTTTACGATTTATATTTATATTGTAATGAACAAACGTTCAAAAACAAATACATAAAATACATAATATGAACCAATCACGTGACTGAGTTCAGCTGGCTGTTATTATTAAACTGTCCAGTACGCGGCGCCAATCACCATCAACGGAAAAAGAGTTATCGCTAAAGCTGTAAAACGAGGACGTTTCTGGAAGCGGTCGTTTGTCTACGTGATTTTTTTATACGTAATTTCCTGAGGTGAGTGACCACAAATAGTTCAGACGTCAATAAAGAGAATAAATCGTTTTAATAGATATGGGTTAATTTGACTGCAGTTAATCTTAATGTATGAAAAAAATATATAAAAGAACAAACAGAAAAGCTCACTGTTCGGTTAAACACAGTCTGTTTGTAATGGGATACAGGCTCATATATATATATATATATATATATATATATATATATATATATATATATATATATATATGAAGTTTTACAATTGACCAAAAAGGTTCCTAATGTTTCTGAGCTGTTTAATAAAGAAACTCTTGCTTGAACATTTCACGTACTTTCCCAAAGCAAGATTTCGTAGAAAAGCTGATTAACTGAAGCCAGAAATGATGTCCAGTTTGAGCAGTGCCTCTCCATTCTCCTCGTATTATTTTGATCTGCTGTTATTTTTCAGCCTCAGATGCTCCGCCCACTCTCTCCATAGAGTCAAGGCTAGACTTTGCTTTTGTTGTTGTCCTGAGAACTAGCCGAACAAGCCCAGGGGGAGGAGGAGGAGGATTGTTTGTGGGTGTGGATACAGACATGAGGTTTAGTGTTAAAGGTAACGGGACACCTGAATTCTCTGCTGCAGTTGTGTGGAGGGCAGTGTTGTATGGCCTCAAAATAGGAACAAAAGATTAGAGAACCAAAAAACGGAATCCATAAGCGAGAAATTAATGTGAGAACCATAAAGCTGATTCTATAACCGAGAAATTTCGAAAACTGTATGAGGTGAAACTCGCCGGCTTTCAGAAGGTACTCAGTGGGGGCGGGGCTTATCTACAGCACTACCGTCAAAATAGTCAGGGCTCAGGAGCGAGAAGCTTTTCACGTCGAGACCGCGAGAAGGTTCTGGAACTTAAAGCGAGACTGAGAGAAGCGTATCTGACTGAGAAGAAGCGCACCGCAAATGCAAAATAAACGAGTAAATACGGAAATATTCTCTTTAGAAATCTGTTTTTAAATCTCAATATTAATAACAGTCCTATCTTTTTTCTAAATTTTATTTCTCGATTATTCTGCCACTTGGTTCTCAAACGTTCTGGTCCTACTTTGTAGCCAAATAGTGATAAATATTATAGTCATGACAAATATTAATAAAATATTACATTTCCACACTCCTATACAAAGCAGATTTCTATATATGAATTTATATTTTATTATGAAATTGTACAAAAGTGTCGTAGACATATAAAATGATTAGACAGCACAGCAGTAAGACTGTAGAAATGTTATATTGCACTGTAGAATTGTTGCAGTTTATTTTACTATTACTTCTGTTCATTTAAAATGTTTGTGTTTTAAAGTTAATGTATAGCTAGTTTTTACTAAATCTTATTGACAATGAAAAGTGCTTTTAGAAGAAATGTGATGTTAATGGTCAAGAAGAATGTAAAATAAATAAATAAATAATAAAAATTAAAACACCCAATGTTCATAAAGAAGTGCAGCAAATCTGCAATAGCGTGCAAGACTAGTAAATCTGGTTTACTCTGCTTAATCAGCCCTGCTCCAGATGTAGGTCAGTGTTTGTAGATAGGAAAAGCAGATCTGAGATCATCTGATGCAATGTCACTACAAGCAGCTGAACTGAACTCCATAAAGAACCAGATTAATAAGGTTATCTAGGTTCTAAGGCCACTGTGGGAAAATAACCTTTCTCCCTTGCCTTATTTAGTCATGTTATCCACCTACTTCCCCAGGGTTGAACTTGAACCTTGCGTAGACCTCCATTAAAAACTTGTCTCAGCAGTGATTTCTTCAGCCCACAACCACAGAGAAAGTGGACAGTCAGCTGAGCAGTTGCTGAGGAGTTTGTTCACTTGGGAAAGAAGAAAATGAGCCTGGTCTTGTCTCTATCTGTGACATGGACTCTCGCAGTTCTGGTGGTCACTCTTCTGTTTATGTAAGTCCATCCAGTCATGTTAAAGTTTTACTGTGTGGATCAGGGCAGCTTTCTCGTTTACTGTTACTGTGTTTGCAATGAGCACGTTTTCTTTTTGGTAAGCAGTATTGAATATTTCTGTTTCTTGCCTGTAGTTATGGTGTATGGCCGCATGGATTTTTCAAAAAGATGGGGATCCCTGGACCAAGGCCTTGGCCATTCTTTGGAACCTTTCTATCTTATAGAAAGGTGTGTAACTCCACAGATGTAAATGACCATGTGTATATTAACACTGAGTGAAGCAGTGAATGCTTAATTTTTAAAATATATTTTTGAATTCCCTTTTAGGGCTTTTTCAAATTTGACACAGAGTGTTACAAGAAGTATGGAAAGATTTGGGGGTAAGGCTCAGGTTACAATTTCTGACTGCAGTTTGAATGAATAGCATTGGGTATGTAAAAAGGCAGCATCAGTAGGCCTACAGTTAATGTGAGTGTGTGTGACTGGGTGAGTGTGTGATGCTCTGAGATGGATAAATGCTGTGTCCAGTGATTCCAAAAAGACCCTGGACCCATCGTTACACTGATAAGGATGATGTGGTTACAGAAAATATACGAATAAATGAAAAGATATGTAATTAAATAATCTTGAATATATATAATAAATATCTACGTAATGATGTGTAGTAAAATATCCATTTTCAGCAACATGTGAAAAAAGATCAGACTGACATCATCAGATTATTGGATATTTCCCCAAGAATATTCTTAAAAATCTTTGTTAATAGAAACTGCAGTAAAATAACTTTTTATTAGCACTTCATTTCTTTACATTTGGAAATATTTTACTCTAGTAATACAGCACCAACCGAAGACTTGACAGTTTAAGTCAGAGATCTTGGAGATCTTGATTCTCCTGGTTTTGTGAGGCTTTGTATGTTTTAAAAAGAGTACTGCTTTGGTCTTATATGATCAAATGTACATCCCTGTCTGTTACAAAGGATCTATGATGGAAGGCTGCCAATTCTAATGGTCATGGATCTTGAAATGATCAAATCTATTATGGTGAAAGAATGTTATTCAGTCTTCACTAACAGAAGGGTAAGTCTGTTTTCCAAAAACACACTTGAATCAGTATCAAAACATTTCAAAAATCACATTTCGAATCCATCTGATTTTATCAAAGTCAGCAATTCATTGTCAAAATCAGGGTCAAACTGGTGGATGTTAAGGTTTTTCATGTGTTCAGGAAATAAACCCGGATCTGCTTGGCCCCTTTGCTGATGGGATAAGTATCGTAAAAGACGAGAAATGGAAACGAATCCGTGGTTCGCTGTCTCCGTTCTTCACAAGTGGACGACTGAAGGAGGTGCAGTGTTTTATTCCATGACCAAAATGTGTTATACGTTTTAGAATATAAACACACATATTAAAAAAAACTATGCATGTAATAAACATGTAATCCTATATGAGCAACCAGTACAGGATGCCCCTCATAACACCACTATCTCTCACCAATGACACACATGCATCAGATTGTGTATTTTGTTAAAATTTCACAGAACACAAACCTGTTCAAACTGTTACTTGGATGAGCATGACTTATACAGGAGTAATGCTTTTTCTGAAGTTGTATGACAGACAATTAATTTCCTCTCTGATCTCTTCTAGATTTTTCCTTTAGCTGATGAGAATGCAGATCACTTCATTGAGAACTTGAAGAAGAGAAACCTAGAAGATGCTGTTACAATTAAAGAGTATGTGGGCATCAGCAAATTGCCTGCAGCGTAACCACAGAAGGAATTAGAAGGCTTTGTGAATCGACGTTTATTAAGAGTTCGATTAATCATTATTCATTACCTAACGGTAAAATAAGTGGAAAATTAGACGGCAGTTTGATTTACATGGAAATTCATGTAATGTATACTTCCAAATTCAAGCAGAGAGGTTTTTATTTTATTATTTTAATTAGTAACAATTGTTGTTTTAAGTCCTATATACCTCTTCCTACAGTTTATGGTCCAATCATCTAAGTGATTTTTTTTCAGCGTCTTTGCTCCCTACAGCATGGATGTTGTCACCAGCGCCTCTTTTAGTGTGGAAATTGATTCTATAAACAACCCTAATGACCCTTTTGTCACCCACCTTAAGAAATTCTTCAACTTCAGCTTCTTCAGCCCTGTTTTCCTGCTGCTGAGTACGTCTGATTTACTGTTTGAAACACTAAGACTTTGTAACCATCCAAGCCTGTGATCTAGGTATTAATGTTGTAACAGTGCACTGAGTTGGTTGCAGGTTGTGGAATAAATTCCATGACCATGGCTCTGCTGAATACTGTTTAGCTTATATACTCTGATTTTTGTCTTTTTGTATTGCAGCCCTGTTTCCCTTCACTAGTACCTTGTTAGGGAAACTGGGAATTACCATGTTTTCAAAGTCAATTATGGAGTTTTACTACAACACATTGAGGAAGATAAAAGATCAGCATAATTCAAGTGATAATGTATGTGTAAAACAATTATTGAAATAATAATTATTGAAATATAAACCTATAAGCGAATGGCATTTTGTACGTAACTATTTTGCATGTACACCTATGTGACAAATGTGCCCATTGCTTTTAGAAACGAGTGGACTTTCTAAAGCTCATGATCCAGAGCCAAATATCTGATGAGCAAGCTGAGAAAAGTTTGGATGAGCAACCAACCAAAGGTGAGCGGTGACTGCATGAAGACACAGAAAGTTTATTCTTTCATTCATTATCTGTAAGCGCTTATCCAGTTCAGGGTCACGGTGGGTCAAGAGCCTACCTGGAATCACTGGGCACAAGGCAGGAATACACCCTGGACAGGGCGCCAGTCCTTCACAGGGCAACACACACATATGCACTCACACCAACAGATACTTTTGAGTCGTCAATCCACCTACCAACGTGTGTTTTTGGACCGTGGGAGGAAACCGGAGCACCCGGAGAAAACCCATGCGGACACAGGGAGAACACACCACACTCCTCACAGACAGTCACCCGGAGGAAACCCACGCAGACACAGGGAGAACACACCACACTCCTCACAGACAGTCACCCGGAGGAAAGCCACGGAGACACAGGGATAACACACCACACTCCTCACAGACAGTCACCTGAAGCGGGAATTAAACCCACAACCTCCAGGCCCTGGAGCTGTGTGACTGCGACACCTACCTGCTGCACCAGTGTGCCACCTTCAGAACGATATTAAAGGTGGTTATTGTTTTTTGTCCTTTTTCCCATAGGGTTGACGGATCATGAAATTCTTTCCCAGTCCTTCTTTTTCATACTAGGAGGATATGAGACCACCAGCACCACCCTCACTTTTCTACTGTATAATCTTGCAACAAATCCAGAAAGCATGGCCAAACTGGTCGAAGAGATTGATGAAGCCTTTCCTCAAAATGTGAGCCTGGTATTTTACTCAACTCTGCAAAAGAATTTAAAAAAACAAGCAAAAAAAGACAGGTCTTCAGATATTGACCTTGAAATCTGGTTGGGAAATTGGGAAGAAAATGTTTGGGGGTAAAAGAAATTGTGAATATATGTCACCAACTATAGAAGCATATGCAAGACATTTCACAAAATCTTTTTTTAAAGGCTCCAGTGACCTATGAAGCAGTGATGAAGTTAGAATATCTGGAAATGGTCATCAACGAGTCAATGCGTCTCCATCCTACAATCCCCCGTCTAGAGAGGGTGTGTAAGAAGACCATAGAGCTCAATGGGATTATTATACCTAAAGGTACTTTGATTGCAATCCCAACGTATGTTCTGCACAGAGATCCACAGCTGTGGGAGTCTCCCGAGGAGTTCAGACCTGAGAGGTGTGTAGTGTCACTATTTCTGTATTATATTTCCTTTTGTCCTTTCCTCCAACTAATAGCTTATCATCTGAATAGCCTTCATGATGAATATTATATAGAAAGGACTCAGAGTAGGATTGTTTGTGTTGTCCTTTTTCTCCAACAACAAGAACTCTAGAAGAATAAGTTGAATTGGAAGCGCTGTCAAATTCATAGTTAAAGAAATCAGAATTTGCACGAAACAGAGAGAGGAAAAGGATGTAAAGTAGGCCTCAGGACTGAAAACATATTGCTACTTCAGAAAGGCTCTCGTATGAGGTGATTAGGGCATTATTAAAAAGGCCTATGTCTGATTATTAAAGGTTTAGGTCTGAGAATGATATCAGCCCCTACACTTTCATGCCATTTGGACTCGGGCCCCGCAACTGTGTTGGAATGCGATTTGCTTTGATGATTATGAAAGTTGTGGTGGTGAAGCTCCTGCAGAACTTCAGTGTGGAGACATGTAAAGAGACACAGGTCGGTACACCATTTCCTTTTAAAGCAATTGTTTGTTCCCAAAAGTTCCCAAAGGTTTTATCATTATTATTTTTTTAATTATACCAATATGATGTTTTGTGCCCAAAGTAGGCTTTTAAAGTTTATGTAGCTAACAATAATGGAAGCTTAGTCAGAGATGGGCATACTACAAACTGCTGACCTGCATCATCACAGGCTCTGAGGCAAGAATGTCATGTATTAATCATAGTCCTGGCACAGTGCTAACTGCTGGATATTCAAAAATTAAAGCATATTTTAATGCACATGTCTTAGGCACTCAACACACTCCAGAGCCATTAAGAGCCATTTGTTGAGAGTGTTCTTTTGTTTTGTTTTGTTTTGTTTTTTTTTTGCTGAAAAATTAGCTTTTTTTCTTCTCTCCTCCAGATTCCTCTTCAGTTCAATGCTCGCTTTCAACCTGCAGTTCCCGTGTGCCTTAAATGTATTCCGAGATCTCCCAAAGTGGAATAAATCTGTCTGAGGCAGAACCAGGAATGGGCTTTTTTATTCCAAATGAGGATTATTAGTTTTTTTTACGATAGAGTCGTAATAATTCTGAGAAAAAATCTCGGAATAGTTGAGTAAAATATGTCTGTATAATTTCGAGGATATAATCAGAATATGTAGAGAAACCTGTTTGGGTTATTATTGATTATAAAATGTAGACAGACAGACTCACAGACTGTGCGCCATGAGTGAGTTGTGAAAGAAGCAGTCAGTGAAGTGAACAGAATTATTTATTAAACGCATTCACACGACATGACGACCTCATCAGTGCAGCCCCTGACTGCAATGAATAAGGCTTTAGTTTATTGTACGAATCCGAGCCGTAACTCGATGGAGCCTCGTGGGTGCACCGGAGTTCCACTCGCTCTGTATCCATCATTTTCGTGATCATTAATTGTATCATGTGAAACTACATGCCATGGGTTAGTGCACCGATTCAGGGTTTAAACACTAATCACACTGTGGTCCTGATGTGGAAGAGAACTGAGTGTTTTTCCTGAAATCTATACCATAGCAGGACTTAAGCAACACACTGCATTCCACAGTTACACTGTGTGTCTGCTCCATTACACGCAGCGATATCCCAAGAATATTCTCAGAATTATTTTGAGATTTTTACTCAGAATTATTCCGGGATTTTTTTCTGAGAATTATTCCAAGGATATTTTCAGAATTCTGACTTTAATCTCGGAATCTTGTTTTTCTTTTTTTTCAACACTGTATTTTTAGTACGTTTTTTGAAATGCTAAAATTTAACCAGAAAACGTTCTATTTAAAGCCATTTTATGTTTGATATTTTTACATCTACACTATGTGGACCAATGCTAAATGTTGCTGTAGGACTTATTCTGGCTCTTAAACCAGTCTGCGATTCGAACCTGGCCTTCAAAGCACTTTGTCCTAACACATGACTGGGATAAAGACTACTTTGTTGATGATAAAAACAACATCTTCCTGATGAAATATATGTGTGACTGAATTAATTGTACTTTTATGACTAATCCTTTTTTTTTGCATTGAATAAATATGTAAGAATAAAACCAGCCAATAAAAGAAAGAATACGAGACGGCGTGGAATTTTACTTTTTTAAACTCTGACCAGAAGATGTACAGTTATTTAAAGGGTATTTTGCTGAGTTGTAAGTTCTGTTTTGCAGTCGAGATGTTCACATGATTAATATGTTTTGACAATGCAGCATTTCTTAAGAGGAACTGATTCCAGACCTTTCATATTCTGCATTAACATTAATAAATGACATTAATAAATGCTGTTTAACAAACAACTTCAAATGTTCCCACATTATCTTTGCAATCATCCGTCTTTCACCCTTTTCTACCACTCAGTACCATACTATGAGTTCTGACCCAGAGTCCTAACGTGCACAGCAATGAATACTTCTGACCCACAGAGGACGCCTTATCTGACTTCCATTCTTGTACGCAACCGCACCCTTAGCTTACGTAACTTTTATCACTGACGGTTGGAACAACTTACTTGGGCCACTGAGAGTTCATTGTGCTCCACAGTATTTTTTCATCAGTGTCAGATCAGATAGAATTACTTTCCATGTAACATCTTTTGAATAACAGAGGTTTAGTTAGCAAGGTTGCAGACACGTATTGAAAAAGACTCACATAATATGGTCAGTACTATCAACACAATCTCCCACCTCCTCAGAGGAGATGATTGGAATTGATTCTGCTCATAGCCTGTCTGTCATAATAGCTCAGTGTGTGTGTGTGTGTGTGTGTGAGAGAGAGAGAGAACATTGAAAAACCAAAAAGAGAATACTATATGTTTTTGATGAGTCATCATGCAGGTTCAGCATAGGGCTTGAGGACCAAAAACACCAGAGGATGGGCTCAAAAGGGCTTTATTCAAGAAACTTAATAAAAACCACCTTCTTCCTGTCAGACTCAAAAATTAGCAGAGGCCAAGATCCATTTTGAGGAGGAGCTGAGTTACAAGCGGAGCCTGTTTCTTGTGATTGCAGAGCAGGCTGTCTCCCTCTGGTGGCAGAACAAGGCATTTATCACTAGCCTTCTATACTTGTATTGGCCAGAACGGTTCCCGGCTTATTTTATAGAGTACTGTAATTAATAGAGTAAGTCTTAGGTATATATTATTAATTTAAATAAAAAAAAAATAATTTATCTTTTAAATTATTGTAGCGCTTGTGAAACATTTTATATAATTTCCATATATTATCTTTGATCAAATGGATGTGTTAAATTAACAGCACACTTTATTTAACATATTGTAGTATTTATTAACGGGTAAAGCTTGTGTTGTGTGTGAAAACTGTGCCCTATTCACTGTATAGTGCATTTTGCATTTTGGGGTTACAATTTTCAGAGCTCTCAAACAATCCCACAATGCAACATTAAACAAATGTAAACATTTCAGATACGTATTGGTTGAGTCAACCAAATAATACTGGATTGTCATGATCAGAGATTCGGATAGGTTTAAACCAACACATTCACACACAGAATATCACTACTTACTATAAAAAAGCATTTTTTTTTTTTTATCCCATGCTCCAACACAAATTAATTACTTATTCATTTAGTCATGTCCCTGATGTATCACAAAGCACAGTTCATGACCCTTATAGTTATGGCTCAAATGTTGGACAAATATATGTTTTTCCCATGTTTAATTTATGGCTTTGATGTTACAGGCAGTTAGTACCATAACTTCAATCAAAAATAGGACCTTTTAATAGTATTATTATATGTTCTTATGTAATTTCCAAAGTCATATGTGTTATACAAGATGGAGGAAACAAGTCTAGCGCCCAGGGCATTGTTGTATTTTTCTCCAAACCCTAAGGTTTACAGTTTGTTGTGTGGACCTTTCAAATCAAATACACTGTGCACAAGTCCAATCGCTGCAACAACATGCTGCAGCTTTAAGGCAAATAAAGTCATGGCCTGAAAATTGATAGGTTTTTCAAAGTACAGAAGAAATTCCTCACAGCATCGAACCTCTTAAATCATCTCACTGTGCTGGCAGCAAAATGCCTGTTCACTGACATTGGATATTAAAGTGCCTCAGTGATTGAGAGCTTGTTGAAAAGGCTCATAAGCTTTAAAGTTTGGTTTCAAAGCCTAGCATTATGCTAGCTGCTGATGTTTGGTGATAAATGTTGATGCCTATATTCACTAGTGAAACTGGACTCATGAACTTTTCTACTGGAAATTCTGCTCTTCTGACCTTCATACTTGAATGTCTAACAAAGGCTGTAGAAATCCAGATTAGACAGCTGTGGGCCCATTGACAGTGTTCTAAATTAAAATGTCTGGGTAATATGTGTACTCTCACACTTGGCTAATGCTGAAGATTAAAGTCTTTTGTTTATTTTTGTGCCAGCTATGAACTTCTGGACCTGTGCAATTTCATCTGATCTCATCTGATCTTATGGCAGGTCAAATGGTTGGCATTAAAATATATAAATACAAACCAGAAAGACACACTAGCTAAATAAATACTGATTAATATGGCTCTATTCACACAGATCAATCATAACATAAACACTGCCTCCTTTCTACACTCACTGTCCACAGATGCAGCATTTAGTTCTGCGGGGTGGGCCATTTATATGGATACACCTTAATAAAATGGGAATGGTTGGTGATATTAACTTCCTGTTTGTGGCACATTAGTATATGGGAGGGGGGAAACTTTTCAAGATGGGTGGTGACCATGGTGGTCCATTTTGAAGTCAAACATTTTGGATCCAACTTTTGTTTTTTCAATGGGGAGAAGGTCATGTGACACATCAAACTTTTCACAAGAAAAACAATGGTGTGCTTGGTTTTAACGTAACTTTATTCTTTCAAAATGCTGCCCATTGTGTTGGATTGTCAATGCAAACCTCTTCTCCCACTCTTCACACACTGATGGCAACACCACAGGAGAAATGCTAGCACAGGCTTCCAGTATTCGTAGTTTGTACATTACAGTAGTCTGTACATTACAAACTATAGTCCATTGTTCTGTAAACCTTGTAATACCACATTCACCTTGTTCTTCAGTAGTCAGCACCCCAACAAGACCACCACAGATCAGGTATATTTTGGATTGTGGATCATTCTGATGTGCTGGTATAAGTGGATCAGACACAGCATTGCTGCTGGAGATTTTAACCCCTCAGTGTCACTCCTGCACTGAGAACAGTCCACCAAACAAAACTATTCAGCCACCAGTGTCCTGTGGGTGGTGTCCTGTGTCTACTGATGAAGGACTAGAGGATGAGCAACACAAACAGCTGCAGCAACAGATGAGCTATTGACTACAAAATGCGCTACATCTACATAGTTGAACAACAACGTAGGTGTATCTAATAGAGTGAACAGCGAGTGGACGTTCCAGAAGCACTGTCTACTTCACTTTTACCTGCACATTACACACCAACACAAAACACCACCATGCCAGTGTAACAGCAGCACTGAGAATGATCCCCCACCCAAATCCCATCTACCCTGTGATGGTCCAGTAGGGGGCCTGACCATGAAAGAGCAGGATAAACACAGGGAAACAAAGTATGCAGGGCAACAGATGGATTACACTCTATTATTGTAGAGCTACAAAGTGCTCCTGTACAGTCAGTGGAGTTATGAGGATGGGTGTGTGTAGAAAAAAAGTTAGTCCCTCCTTCTTTATTTGCTTACTCATCCGCTGCTTGCATGCACTGAAATCAATAGCCCCACAAGCTGACAGGATTGGTGTTATGATGTAACAAACCACCAGTTTGAGACTATCCATCTGAAACCACCAATTTGACACTATCATTTGTACATTGCAGGAAATGCCCAGACATGGCTCTAACCACATTTGGGTGGTTTTATTATTATTATTATTATTATTATTATTATTATTATTATTATTATTATTATTATTATTATTTAGTTAAAAACAAACAAACAAACAATCAAACTCCCATATATACCCCGATTTTTTTTTTTTATCTTTTTTTTTACAAAAAAGTAAAACCAACCACCCAAATATTACTTTATAGTTTTTTGTAACATAACGTAATGTATGTAACGTAACGAAAAGTAATGTAACACAATGTAACATGTAACAAGACGCAAGTCATTTGCAACTTTTATTTTGATAGTAGATTGTAAACAAAGCGCATGTGCGGATTCTTAAGATCTATAACTCATAAGACATCCTGGAGTTTTCTGTGGAGCGTTTGTAGATCTGACAATTTGTGCTCGTTGCTATGAAGGCTCTAAACGCCTCAAACAGCAGCAGAGGTTCATTCCAGTCCGATCCTCCAGTCAGTTCAGTTGTCAAACACAGCGGGGAACAAACACTGGGACGGGTTTAGTCCACAGTCTTCGTTTCAGGGCAAGAGCTCATTCCTTGGTGAGATATGTCTTTGTTTAAAAATAACATACGTGATAGATAGTGCTGTTATTGATATGTGAAGAAGACAAAGAACAGACAAATACGCAGTTTCAAAGCCGAGCTAGGCTAAGCTAACATTACTGAAGACCTGCCTCATAAGTTTAGGAGCTGTTTGTTGTTATAGACCTTTAAAGGTGAGATAACGGATTAAGCGTAGCTCAGACGAGCCTTAGACTTTTTCAGCTTCACTTAGTTCATTGACAGTAACGATAATAAATATAGTTCCGGGCAAATTATATGTTTGCATAGTGTTTTGTCTTTGACAGCTGTTGTGACTTACAGCTTTTACTAAGGCACTAATACAATGTAACTTCATTGTTTAACATTGCCATCTACTTCGTGATATTAGTGACCTTATGTTTTTGATACTTGTCCTTATGTTAATGCTATCCCCATTTTTTCATCCCTGTAAATGTGAAAATAAGCCATGCTTACATCTGCATATCTATCTATCTATCTATCTATCTATCTATCTATCTATCTATCTATCTATCTTTATTGGTAGAATTTGATCCCTTTTATATTCACTCTGAAATAACCAGGAATATATATATATATATATATATATATATATATATATATATATATATATATATATATATATATAAAACTATATATATAAGCATATAAGCATATATATATAACTATGCATCAATAATAAAGTGCTTGTTAACCTTGGAGTATTTCTTCATGAGTCAATAACATTGGCATTTCCCCTTTAACTCCTTCAGTATTCACTTTTATTCACAGGCATGGAGAAAGCAAAACAAGATGCCTTTGACAAAGCCAGACTCCAAGTTATCAAGGATGGTTACGAAAGGGCCTTTGAGTGTATTAACAAGGCGCTCTCCGAGGACGAGGCTGGACACCAAGCACAGGCTCTGGAGCTTTACCGACAGGGTCGGCAGCACCTCCTCAGGGCTCTCAGCGTGCCGTCCAGAGGAGAGGAGTGTGTAGGCACGTCTTGGGATTCAGCTCGGCAGATGCAGCAAAAGATGCAGGAAACTCTAGACAACATCACCACCAGGTTAGCTGTTCTGGAGATCGGTCCCAATGGTTCTGTCCCTCAAAACCTTTACCCTGCTGTTCCCAAAGAGAGGCCAGACAGGCCACCTCCACCAACTGTGCTCTTCCCCAACGTCCAGCCCTCTGTGGCCGGGCCTGAGGTGCCCTCAGCAGCTGGAGGAGCAGCACCTGTTTCCCCTTCACTGCCACACAAAATCAGTGACCAGCCACCGGCCTACTCCCCGACAGCTGCTGATGGACACCTCAGTATCAGCTACGGAACTGCCTCAGGAGAGCTTTCCCTGGTCGGGAATGAATTCTACAGCCAAACGCCCAACTCTGCTCCCTCTCCTCAGAGCCTTGGGGAAGACGGAGAGGAGTTGTTTTTCTTACCCCACGGTGTGCAGATCTTCTTTGTTACCCCCGACGGACAAGTGAGCGCCCCTTCTTACCCTGGATACTTGCGCATAGTCAAGTTCACAAACGAATGCTCGGAAAGAGTGCCCAGAAGACCACCTGCTTTTTTGCAGGTAAGAAAGTCAGGGGATCAGGTGTTTACACTCTTCAAGGGTAGTACTTTTTGATTTCCTGCTGTAAATACAACTGTGTGATTATGAGCATGGGTAATGGGGCACATATTTTACATCACACAAATTGGTGATACCAGTTTTACCAGACCAGTCGGGCCACTTTTAAAAATAGTTATCAAATAATACAACTACAGTGATTTGAGTTCAGAACTTCAGGCATTTCAGTTAAACAAGATGATTTTTATTGTTTTTAATGATCCTTTATTTGGTAAATGTGTGATCAATAGAGTCAAGTCATTCTGTGATACACTTTTGCATGATAACAATATAAATTTGTCCATTTGTGTCCTAAGTATATTTACATTCAGTTAACATTCATCAATCACTCACTACTGCAGGTCTCCACGTCATTTCAGAAAAGACAAATGTGTGATTTAAAAATCGAAATCCAATTTAGTCTTTCTGCAAAACCAGGCGGTGACTGTCTATCACCTTCAAATCAGAATAAAAAGGCTCCCTCCCCTACTTACAAACACAGCTTTGTGGATTGAATGTTGGAGCTTAGATTAAATATGTGACAAAGATCTAGTTCTTTTTATATTGCTGCATCACAACAGAAAGAATCTCAAACTAATAAAGTGCTCTATTGAGTTGCGGTTATATGGAACGGGTTGGTTCTGTTTATGATGACCTACCAGTTACGTCCACAAACTGTTTGCCCAGCTGTAGATACCGTAGGCTTAGTTAATGAGTTTGTCCCATGTGCCCTAGGTGTCATGTGAGCTTACGCTCACTGTTCTCAATCCATCAGGATTTCTTTGAGTGATCTCATCTAGGGAAAGTCCCAGGCGTGGTGTCATACATATTCAGGACTAAAGGTGAAAGCATGTTCTGTGGAAAGTGTCAGAGGATTGTTTAAAAACCTGGTCAGTGGAAACAAATGTGCCTTTAATGTTGTCACAGATGTCCCAAATAAGCTGTAAACATAGCTTCATTTAGTCTTCATTCCAGTGACTGTAAAATCTGCTTAGGGCCACAATAAATTGTGATACAATAAAGTGTGGAAACTGTAATTAAATTGTATGATACCTTAAAGCCATAACCATTGGCTTCACGTTTACAGCTTGACTATGAGAATTAAAATATTAATTCTGAATATGAAGAGTTTATAGAGTGAAATACCTTCTTCACAGGAACTGTACGTTAAGTAATCACACTGAGAGTGGAGGCTATAGTTGTCCTTCAAGCCTGCACTTTAATCCAGTTTAATCCTCATAAGTCATGGGATAAGATGAATGGTGTGACATGGAGAGTGTCCAACAGAAATGACTCAGACTTTTGTCTGAAATAGTGGAGGAATTGCAGACTTGTTCAAGAATTTGTTCATCGGATGGCAGCTTGGTGTTTTGCTTAACCCTAACCCTAGCTCTAATCTTGCTTTTAAAGTGTTGTATACACTGTTGTCTATTATTAATTACCTAATTTCTCCCCTTTCAAATACTTCATGGCTTCTTTTGCCAAACTCTGTTCTGTAAATGTTTCTGTGAAGAATGTTTTTTACCCCTCGTTTAAGCATTTAGTCTGACAAGATCTGTTTTTGAGAAATATGTAGGCCAAGTTCTGCAAGCAATTTCTTGTCAAAAAGCACTATAAAATATCACTAATGTAGCTGCTTTATAAGTCTAAAATGAGCTGTGATGCCTATTTATATAAATCCTGGGAGAACAGGCCTGGCTCCAAGCCTTGTGTGTGTCAAAGTGTTTCAGATTTATTTCACTTCTGCACAGAAAGTGTGATAGGAACTCGACTCGTGCAAATTTCAAAGTTACCAAACAGCTTGTTCATACTGTGATTCATACAGGATGTAAAAGTGATCTAAACATAACCACCTTCGATGACCTCTCTTTGTAGGAGCAGCAAAATGTCTTTGCTTGTTATTCTGGAAAAGTGAAAGCTGGCCTTCCAAAGAGAAAGGGTATTTTAATAAAGATAGAGCTGGACGATATTGCCAAAATTGATATCGCAATATATTTTTAAATTTTGGTCAATACGATATAATTCCAATATCGATATGAACAATAAAAAAGCCAAGAACAGAAAGTGACATGACGTCACCATCAAACAATATTAATATTTTTTTAACTAACTTTAAAATTGAGTGCAGTGAACTGATGGCAGAGCCCTGTAATGACCTTAAGTCAGTGACAGATGCTGTAAATGATATATATTGAAATATTGAAAATGCGTTTAAAAATATAGTTATTGAATCATTTTATATTATGATATATATTAATATTGAATTATTGTCCAGCCCTAAATAAACATATGATGGATCCAGTAATTGCTGATATACTTTAAATTATACATAGTTGAAATACTGTATATTTTCTACTGATTTTATGTAATTGTCTTTGACTGGAAATTATATAAAATTTGTTAATAAGATGTACGTAAATCTCTTGTTCTTGTGATTTCAGGTGTGTGACTGGCTTTATCCACTGATGGCCACTGACTCTCCTGTACTGCTGTGTAACACGGGTGTCTACATGTTCCCTGATATGATGGCTCCGTCCCCAGGCTCCTATGTGGGGGTGGTGCTGTCCTCGGAATTACCCTGCTCTGAGCGTGAGCTCTTCCAGGACCTTCTGTCTCAAATGACAGACCTGAGAGTCCAGGTGAGCTCCTCCAGTTCAGCCTCAAAGCCCCAGAAGTCATCTACTACTCCACAGGTGTGGAACCTTATTAATGTTAAATCATCCTTGCCTCCTGGATAAGTGTCATTGATCTGACACTGATTCTTGCATTTATGCACCGATTTTGTGCTTCTTTTACATACGGAAACAAACTAACATTGAGGCTTTTGCTTTGTGATGGTTGTAAAGATCTGTGAATGTGTGCATGATTAAAGGAGAAATCTGTAATACTGACAGCAAGTGTTTAAAATGGCTACTGCAGTCCAAATTCAAATCACTGCAGAAAGCTGTCTGTCCCCTCACCCTTTTCCCAAGATGCAAACTTCATGCAGGTTGCCAGGTTGAGGATACAAATGAGTGCAAGATGAGTTCAACAAGTTATCCCCTCTGTTCAACGTCAGTTTAAGAGGCTGGTATTTGCTTCTTTTTAAGTTTTATTCAGAAGTACTTTTAAAGTGCATTCAAACAAAGTTTCACATTAAATTGGTCAGTATATGGGGCTAATATTGGCCTTTCTACACACAAAACAACTGCATTTATAATATACCTTTAATCCACACATGTACATCTGTACTTGTTTTTAGTGTTTTGAAAATTACATGCTATCCTTTTCAGGAGAAATTTAGCCAACTCCGCAATTCATTTTATAGTTGTGCTGGTCTCTAAGCTGTCTTTCAAATACATTGCCAATGTTTCCTCTCATTTGACTCCATCTCTTGGCCATGGAGATGTTTAGAAGGATATGAGGCTTTTCAGCTGTGGTAGGAAAATTTGTACTTTTGTACGTTGTGTTATTCTGTCATCATGTTTCATACCTGGCAACCCAGGGTGAGAAAACCCTACTGGGATTAAATAGAGGGTGGGACCCCAGGCCGAAACACTCCAGAACGGACACTACTCATGAACTGCTGTCAGAGATGTCAGTGCTTCAACTTAGCATGATTCTTTAATCCCTGATGACACATGCTGTTCACTTCATGATTGAATACAGTAAATATATTACATATTTCTCCCTTAAAGCTCTGGAATGCATGTGGATTTTGCTTGTCATTTAGGGCTGTCATATGTCACACAACCATCATTTCAATATAAAAAAAAACTTTAAATTAATCTCGAAACTAACTAAAGCAGTTTGAATTAAGCTACCAACACTCATTCAGCTCGGTTCTACATATTTTATTAGATAATGAGAGAGTCATTGTACTGTTGTTTATGATTAACAGAGTTAGTGCCTGGTAACAGTTTACAGAGTCTTGCAGTGACTCTAAATTAATACCAGGAAACGGAATGTGTTTAGATTATTTGTATAATTAAATGAAATAGAAATGAGAACACAAACTAATATACATCACCACAGCACTCAGTTTAGATCATATTTAAGTTTAAGTTCCACACATGTACCTAGAGAAGTGGATTCTGATTCTATAACAGCCCTAGTGACAGATGTAATTATGTAAAATGCAGTGATATCCTTTTCAAATGACGCCTGTACGCTTTCAAATAACATTTTGAATATTACTTCAGTAGAGCACTATGTTCTGATAACTCTACCATCAATAATTCTGTGTGCTTCAATAATGCTTTGCCTTTTTCACAGATTTCAGGTGTTTTTGAGAGATTAAAAGATTTATTTGACCAGGTACAAGGCCTGTAAAATACTGTAAAACTGATGAATGGCAAGTGCCTTTGCGTTGTCTGTTTAATATTTTAAGAAGCAGTGAAAGATTCCAGTGTAAAAGCGAATGTATTTTAGATGCTGCAATCGCTCAAAAGCCATTAATTTTAGTGAAAATTGTAAGGCACTTGGCACTTCATTCAGGTTTTACAATAACTGTAAGCTTAGATTTCTTTGCACTGTTCACAAGATTGTTGCACTTTGGGCCTGAAGGTAGTGCGGGGAAGTATTAGCTCTGCTTTTGAGCTCCTGCTGTTAGGCATCGCTGCAGCAAATTGGGGATTTAGAGCAGAACAGGAAAAAGGCAAATTAATTAGGCTGCACTTAATGCTTTTAGTGTGACAGGAACGCTGGATCTCTTTTCACTTCGGGCATCTGACTGAAAGAAAAGAGAGCCAAGCCCCACGGATCCCTCACTGTGCTTCATCAGTTCTCATCGATGTGTCACACCAGCTGTGTTTTCCATTGACACATTTTCTTAGCAATAACTCAAACGTTTATTTTTGAAGACGCCTGTAATCATTACAAACGCATAACTGCAAGATAATTGGATCTGGGACCAAGTGTCACTGTTGCTCTTAAAGGTGGAAACAGCTACAAACAATGGCTTTGTTTCGCTCATAACAGTTCTTTGTCCAAAGTCCTCGGCCTGCTGCCCGACTGCACACAGGCGCCGTGATCAGACGAGCACAAAGCCCTCAAAGAACTGTTGTTTGAAAAGAGAAAATTTGGAGTCATTGCTTTGCAAAACTTGCCCAAGTCACCATCCACGGAGTCACCATGCATTGTACAGCCTTATCCTCACTCACCCACCCTCAAACCCTCGTCTGCCACCAGTTGCCCTTAGTGAGTGCACTAGCTTGTGTTGCATTAAAAGCATAATGCTCTGTTTTCACTGCTATGTACCTTCCTGCCTTTCTAAGGCATCAGATGGAGCAGCTGATACTATTAACTTGGGTCAGAAGGTGCCTATGGGGCCCCCAGAAGAAGTGGCGCCCCCAAAAGAAGTGGCGCCCCCTGTTGATGAGGGGGAAGAAAAAGTACTTCCGGAGTGGAGTGAGAAAGTTGCTCATGGCATTCTTACAGGTAAGATCTGGAGATTGACCCCATGATTACAGTAATTACCTAAATCTAAAATGGCCACTTGTCTTGAAATGTCTCTTGATTTTAACAAACCTTTTTTCTCAGACATGGAACTAATACATGCATAAATTCAGAGTGATATATAAGTCAGATTTAATTCTATTTATACCTAGTCACTTTTTATCGTTTATAATTTTCTATTTTTAGTTTTAGTCTACTCTCTGTAAACTTAAGACTAGTTTGAATCCATTTCTGGAAACCAGCCCTTAGTATGAGCTGCAGTCACTGAGGCCAGGTACTCACAATGAACCCAGTATATTACTGCGTATTTCTGAGGGGAATCCCAACCTGTACTTTGTACCAAACCGGACAACGTGTGTTATGTCGCCCTAATGGACTCTGTTTAGCTCTGTCGTATGGATTGGGCCTACTCTCTGACTAAACTCTCCATCAGATATGAGCTTTATCTGAGTGTAGGAAAACAACATGCCTGCTTATGATACTGACACTGTTGTTCAAACGTTAAGCAGATATTTTCCTGACTATCATAGTCACATGCTGGGAATACATGGTGATAGACAGTAAGCAAAGTTAATCTTTATATATTAACAAAGCATTTAGACAAATTGCAGCATTTCTGGAGCTGATCCTATCACTCATTAAATTTAAACCTAATCGGGAAAGTCCCTCACTGTTTTCGCTTTTGAAACTCAGCTGATCTTTTCAGACCAGGTCATTGCCCTGAATTTATTATATGCTTTTTTTTAAATTATTTGACTTATGACAGATATTGACAAATTTATTTATTTATTTTTTTGTGATATAACAATGTTTCATTGACTTTGGAATGAATTCAGTAAATCTGTTTTTATATCCTTTTTCATGTATAATCTTATTTCTCTGATCATCTCAGGGGCGTCCTGGCTGAGCTGGGGATTAGCGAAGGGGGCTGAGTACACAGGGAAGGCCATACATAAGGGAGCAACCAAACTGAGGGAACACATCACACCTGAGGACAAACCAGCACAAGTCAGCCCTACAGTCACCAGAGGTCTGCATGTGGCCAAGCAGGCCACTGGGGGGGCTGTGAAAGTCAGCCAGTTTTTAGGTAAATACTTTAGCCATTTACACAAGCAGATCATATCCGTATGTAACCAATATCTCAGAATATGAGTAAACTCCTGATGGATGTAATAATAATAATAATAATAATAATAATAATAATAGTAGTAGTAGTAGTAGTAGTAGTAATAAACATAAAATAGTGCTGGATCTTAATAAAGTAATTATCCAGACTGCCTGTGATTCTTTAGTAAAAAAATCAGTCTTATTCTTACCTAATACTTATAGGTCACATTCACAGTTATAATCAAAAACACTTTTTACTGGTGTAATGTGTTTACAAAGCCCCAGTGTCTGTAAATACGTAAAAACCAAATGGTTTCCCTTCGGTATGCTAGTTTCTTTCTCTCTCTTTTTCTCTTTCCCTCTCTCTCTCTCTCTCTTTCTCTTTCTTCTCTCTTTTTCTCTCCTTCTTTCTCTCTCTCTCTCTCTCTCTCTCTCTCTCTCTCTCTCTCTTTCTCTCCTCATGGCAAAGTCATCTCAGATTTTTTTAGACAACAGAGAGAACTCCACGTGTAGAAAAGCACAAACTGAGCTGAGGATATTGCTCTATTTCTGCTCATACGTGTGTAATATTGACTTATTTTTGCTGTTTCAAATCACTTAAGGTGGTAATGTCTCTAAACTCAGGCTTACTGTATTACTGAAAGTGCTATAACACTAAAAATCTCAAGTTATAAATGAGTATCTGTGGTAATTCAAACAGTGTGTAAATATATGTGTGTATATTGGTTATTAAGCATTTTTTATTACAATCATATTGAGCATGGTTATGTTATATTCGTGTTATATGCTCTTGTAGTGGATGGTTTGTGCACTGTTGCTGGCCATGTGGGCAGAGAGTTGGCCCCACATGTTAAAAAACATGGAGGTAAACTGCTCCCAGATTCCATGAAGAAAGACAAGGATGGGCGGTCCAATATTGATGGTGCCATGGTTGTAGCAGCAAGTGGGGTTCAAGGTAAATGTAGTATATTTCAAACCACAGGGCACTTTAACTAGTATTTATATAGACCTAATAGCTCCCTATTGGCATATGTTGGTTTAATTTAAGACACATTTTTATATACAACACTGGCTCTTGGGCTTCCATGTATGCACTTTTTCTTCTTTTCCTGTGTTTGTCAGGATTTGCGACGATGTGGACAGGCTTGGAAGCTGCAGCTAAAAACATTGCAAAGAGTGTCACCACAGAGACAGTCAACACTGTGAAGCACAAGTGAGTCTTTGCTCAGGAAGTATTGCTTGTCTATATTCATATGTTTCGTAACATTAAGTCTTTTTGCAGTTCCCAATGAAGTTATACATTGTCTAATCTTTGTAGCATTATTATTTGGCTTTGAAACTGTTTACTGGCATTGCACTCATATCTTTTAATGGAAGATAAACAGCATACTTACACTCTCTTCCCTCTATTTGTTTACAGATTTAGGGGTCTAGAGAACAAGTTAGCGCCCCCAAATGAGAAGCAGTAGCTATATTATTTAAGAGCTCTTACCCACTATTAACAGTCTAAAGCATCGCTTTGGCTGACTGAATCCATGAATCCCAGCTGGTGCACTTAATTCACAATTTATATAATGAGATGCTCTCCTTTATACTTTTTGGCTATGCACACTGATCTCTCATTCACTGAAAGGAATGACCATTCTTAACTCTTGAACATCGTCCCCCGCACCCCCCCCCTCTCCATTTCCACTTTACTTGCTTTTGTGCAAAAAATTAATTATGGTTTAGGAACAAAAAAAAAGACTAATTAAAAGTACACCATGTAGTAGCGGTGGGCGACATGGCCCTAAAATAATATCACAATATTTCAGAGCATTTGGGCAAAACCGATATTTTTCACAATATGACAAAACATTTGAAATTTACTTGCATTAATTCAAAAACAGATTATTGCAACAAAATCAATGTTGGATTATATACATCTTATTAAATTACATATATATATTAATAACATAAAAGTTGTATTTTACAGCTAAACACAGGGCGATTAATGTAGGGGTACATTCCCTGACTTCACCAAACATGAAAACATATGAGGACAAAAGTGTATAGTCCAAGGCCACTGTCAGAGAGAATGTTTGGTTGTTATTAAAATTAGTAGATGCGCATGGTTTGGGAATGGACAGATGACACTATAGCCGCTTTATCCAGTTCAGGGTTGCGGTAGGGCCAGAGTCTACCTGGATTCACTAGACGTAAGGCAGGAACACACTCTGGAAGGGGCACCAGTCCACCACACGCTCACACATTCACTCATTCAAACACATTTATTTTAACCAGTGTAAAATAGTGCTCTTCATTCTTCTCTGCACTTCTGTCCTTATGCATATAAAGTGCCTGTTACCAACATGTACTACCTATTTCCTTTTTTAAAACCACAGGGAACCTAGATCAAGGTTTTTCTCTCTCTCTGTAGCTTAATCTTGCTTTTGTGGGCACACAACATTAATTTATAAATACAAGCAATTTTTATGGATGTCAGTCACCAGTGCTTAATAGAATAATAGGACCACACACTGAGAATTACCACCCAGATCTAATGAGCTATTTTTTAAAAAATTATTATATATTTGTACCCTTAATTAATTAATTAATTCATTCATCCATTATCTGTAACTGCTTATCCAATTCAGGGTCGCGGTGGGTCCAGAGCCTACCTGGAATCATTGGGCGCAAGGTGGGAATACACCCTGTAGGGAGCGCCAGTCCTTCACAGGGCAACACACATGCTTTTACTCACACCTACGGACACTTTTGAGTCACCAATCCACCTACCAACGTGCGTTTGTGGACCGTGGGAGGAAACCGGAGCACCCAGGGGAACCCACGCAGACACAGGGAGAACACACCACACTCCTCACAGACAGTCACCTGGAGCGGGAATCGAACCCACAACCTCCAGGCCCCTGGAGCTGTGTGACTGCGACACTACCTGCTGCGCCACACTGTATACACATTACGGGCTGCACGGTGGCGCAGCAGGTAGTGCCACAGTTACACAGCTCCAGGGCCCTGGACGTTGTGGGTTCGATTCCTGCTCCGGGTGACTGTCTGTGAGGAGTGTGGTGTGTTCTCCCTGTGTCCGCATGGGTTTCCTCCGGGTGCTCCGGTTTCCTCCCACTGTCCAAAAACACACGTTGGTAGGTGGATCGGCGACTCAAAAGTGTCCGTAGGTGTGAATGTGTGTGTGTGTGTGTTGCCCTGTGAAGGACTGGCGCCCCCTCCAGGGTGTATTTCCGGCCTTGCGCCCAATGATTCCAGGTAGGTTCTGGACCCACCGCAACCCTGAACTGGATAAGTGGTTACAGATAATGAATGAATGAATGTATACACATTACGTTATTAAAAATATCACTTACTGTAACTCAGAGTAGATTGACAATATGTATTTTATAATTGTAGCAACCTAATTTAGCATCTAGTTCTCCATCTCTCTTTCTCTCTCTTTCTCTCAGAATTATAGGTCATTTCCAGTTTGAATTATGACAAGTAATTTGAAAAGTTACGCAAGGAGATGCTTCATTTTATGTTAATTTGATGTCATGCTTTCTATTCCTCCAAAGCTGTGAATGGACCCCTGCATGTCTGGGCCTAATTACTTTGCATGCATTACAGCTTCAATGTCAGCTAATTTGCTGCTATTAATCTTTAAATCGTTCCTCTTTTTTTCACCTAATCTTGATTATCTGTGGTGAAGGTATGGGGCAGAAGCAGGGCTGGCCACAGACCACGCAGTCAACTCCGCAATTAACATGGGGGTTACTGCCTTCAACATTGACAACCTGGGGATCAAGGCCATAGTAAAAAAGACTGGAAAAGAAACCGCTCATGCTCTTCTGGAAGACTACAGAGTTCAAGAGAGTCCAGGAGACGAGAAGCAAGTGGAAAAACACAAGGACCAAAAATAACCACTGACGCTGGATGTCCTTCAATTTCAGGTGTTTGTATCATAAGACAGAAATATGAAGGGTCTTGCTTGGACAAAGGCTACTTGTTGAAGTATTGAAAGACGCTTTATATACAGATTTACTATCAAAGCACTGACAGATCTGTGTGCTACTGACCTCGACACATACATCCCTGGCTCAAAATAGCCTTTAAGATGTTTCTATGTAATTCACTATATATATATTCACTAATATGCTGCCTATGGAAGACCTCTGTGACTGTATAAAATCCTATGCAAATGTCTGGACACCCCCTGGTCAAATATATATGTATGTATTTAACATTTTTTATGCTAATATTAGTCCCTTTAAAATGCATTTAAATGTATACGTATCCAGAGAAACCTGCTATTTTAATCCGTGTTGCAGAGGTAGGCAAACATAAGTGGTCTATGCTCAAGGAGTGGTGTGCTGAGGTGTTCCTGCCGGAGCTGGGACTCGAACCCGAGTCTGTTGTGTGTGAGAAATGTACAGTTACACTCCAACACAGTTGCTACTCACTTGCTGAGAGGTAGAACTAAAATGTACTACCAGTGTATTCTCTGTCAAGGACATTTTGTGTTTATTCTTATTTTGAGAATCAAGGGAACATCGTTTGGCAAGGGGTGCTCAAACTTTTGCATATGACTTTAAATCTTTAGGTGTGATACTGTTAAAACTCACTGACCTTTTGCCTTATTCTACACCAGCTCCAAGCCTACCGCCCCCTCACTTCTGTAAACCTTGACTAAATATGGTAATTCAATTACTATATTAAATTCA
Source organism: Hoplias malabaricus (assembly GCF_029633855.1). Lineage (NCBI taxonomy): Eukaryota > Metazoa > Chordata > Actinopteri > Characiformes > Erythrinidae > Hoplias > Hoplias malabaricus. The sequence continues at coordinate 26,650,306 of NC_089800.1, read as the reverse complement.
GAAAAATATATCATTTATATTCTCCCCTAGATGGACAATTAAATAGAAGCCAAAGCACTATTTTTATATTATCTAGAGCCTTAATATGATGTCTACGTCACAGATTTCTACTGTGTCTAAATGCTGTTCTACAATGTTAATTTAAATGCTATATTTATGATAAAATGTTTATATTTGCAAATTTAGTTTACTCACAATGCTTTTTTTGTGGCTGTAACATATGTTAAGCACCTTAAGCCTCGGTCCTAGAGAAAAGACATTTCAGAACTTGATATATGAGTAAAAATGTATAAGATATTTTGTCATTTTAGATGAGATATTATTAAATGAAGACATAGTGATGACAGACTTTATGGCCAGATTTGTAGACACACACTATTTCCCTTGAAACTTAGGGTGTTCAGGGAGTCCAAAACAATCTGTTTTTAAAGCTTTATTTCCAGATACTCTATACATCCAAATGTTTATGTATACTTTGTTAACCAGCCTTTATTTTGAAACGAAGCATATCAATATATATTGGTCATCCCTGCAGTAACAGCCTCTACTCTTTAGACTAGAGGGTTTAGATTCAATGTTGGAACATTTTGTGTGAAAATCTAATCACATTCAGCCACAAGAACCTTAGTGAGGTCAGCTGTGCAGCTGTTTCAGAGTGTATCCCATTTCCTTGCATTACTAATTTACATGGTGTCTACAAACTTTTATGCACAGTGTTTATTCCTCAACTAAAGCTAATGAGAGTAAAAACCACAGTGACAGACTGACATTAAAAAAAGTGTTCTGTATGTGTGCTCCTGTTGTAGGCATCGTCTTTTCCTATCATTTCTATGCATTTATTTTAGTGCGAGTTGCATTAATGTTCTGTAAACTGACACGGATGTGCAGAGGTTCTGACAGTAATATGAACTTGAATCAAATTAGGAGCTGGCCATAGGAGTTTAGTCAGCCATTCAGACTGTAGCTTCTGTATTTCTGTAGCTATTTCACAAAATCTTGTTGGGTTTGGACCACACAGACGTTTATACCAGAAAGCTTCAAATGATTCTTTGTCTGAACAGACTTATCATGAATTGCAAGAGGTGTCATAAGACAGTACAGCATTTATCATGGTTAATCCTCCCTGTCATGTGTTTTTCAGTTTTTTTTTTTTCGTTTGTTTGTTTGTTTTTAATACTGTCATGTCTGTTACTGGAGAATTACAGGCTGCTAGCCAAAAACAATAACAGAAAATCCATTGGAGTGGGATACTGAGGAGTTTGTCAGATGTGTTTAATGTCTCTCAGTATCGTGTAAATGTTTTCTCACTGTAAATGATGTGCAGAGCGTCAGGATTAACCACAGATTATATATATATATATATAATCTAACATGGGTATGTAAGAATATCAAAATAAACTTTAAAATCCTCAAACACAACGCTTGTGCTGTCATCATGTCTCTTCAGATGTTCCCTTCGTTCACTGTTGTCCTCTAGCGGTGGGAGGAAGTAGGGGGTGGAGTTAAACTACAACCTTGGGCAAGAGAAAAGCCCAGCAAAATAATGCTTGAAATTAGGGCTGAACAATTAAGGGGGGGAATCTCTAATGGTGGTTTTTCTGACCATTACAGCAAAACATTTTAAGAGCAGCTTTCTATAAATGAAAGTCTAGTGTTGTGTTTGTAATCAAGAAGGCCAAGATAAGGCTTTAATTATGAAGGCGGAAAGTCATTCGGTTATCGTTGTTTTCATGCACCCAGCCAACGCTCTGACTGTTTAAACACTTGATTACAGACTAAATGTTCCCCTTTAAAACCTAAAACATTGTCTTGATAATTCAGGCTATAATTAAAGTCGCAGCTACTGTGTTTTACACTCATGCAAATGTATAACTCTAAAAACAACGATTTAGCCCCACTTTAAATATGTTTATTTATTTTTTTTATTTGAAAAAAATCGTTTTTTAATTCCTTTTTATTCCTTTGTAACACTAAGCAATGCTGCTCAAATTGGACACAGACATCAACATTTAGATGTTTTCAACGATCTAGGGTCCAGGAGCCCTTCTGACCGTGGGCTGTATGTAGTCCAGTGACACTAATCAGCTTGTCTGACTACTATTTGGCTTATTTTCCTATGACCACTTGTTCCATTGACCCCAGTCCTCCAGAAGTGCCAAATACAGTGCAATTTACGGTCACTGAAAAAGTTACTGCAACCTTTAATTGAGCAATATAAAAACCTCACTTACGGCTCCCTCTAATGGTGAGACAGGGAAGGGCAGCTGGGCTGGGATAAACCTGGGGAGGGGGATGGAGTTATGCAAATCAGAGAAAAGGGGGGAAACACACCAGCTGCAGCCCATCCTCCTCTAGTTTTTTCTGTCTCCTCCTCCTCCTCCTCCTCCTGGAGCAGGCTGCAGGGCACAAAGGCGGCGGCACATGCACGGTGTCTTCTAGCCAAAGCCCCTCAGAGCAGCATGTCCATGGCATGATCTTCCTCACACGGCACACAGCGCGACTGGGATCAGGACAAGCCCACGATCACTGCAGCCTGCAGCCGCGAGGAAAGTGAGTTTAAAATCATGATTTTCTTCTGGAAGTGTTGGTACAGTTAGATGCAGCATCTGGTCCTGTCTCCAGCAAAAGCAGGTGCTGCCATAGGTTTGCTCTTTTTTTTATGGCAAAGGGTGGGACTCAGAAACTTCTGGATTCATGTCTTTATCGATCATGCTTAGCAATACAGCCAATAATAACGCGAGGCATTTAAATATGATCAATGCCTTATAAGGGCAGGGTGTGTTGCATATCACTAGATCATGTCAGTGGTCATCAATGGAATCCTGTAGCCATCCTTTTCTGAAAAACGATTTTATCAAATCCTTGATAAAAAAAATAAATAAAAAGTGCTTTATTTTTGAGGAGGGTTTTATTATAAAGCTTAAAGCATCCTCTTTAAACAGCACACTGATGGAGGCAGATGGAGATGTATGTGCTGTTATTGGCGTTCAAGAATTCCCATGTATTCAGATCAATGAATTACTCTGGGTTGGACGATATGAAACAAATATTACATTGTGATACGTACGATAACCAACATCAATGGTGACCTGTTTCACATTTTCTGCTGTACTGAATTTTATTAAAGAAATCTCAATATGAACTAATGAATAATATAAATAGTTCTTTAAGTATGTTTTCAGATATATTCTTGGGAAAGCGCTTTTTCAGGAAAGAAGGGGAATGATAAAATACTTTTACCAGGAAAATAAACCAGAAAACACAGACAGTATAATGTTGTAAGATGCAAAGACTAGATCATCTTTTTGGAACAGTTCCTAAATGTGAGTGTGTGGCGCCACCTTTTGGTGACTTTAACGCTGTTCATGTGTGAGTGAGTATGTATGTCAGAGTGAGTGAGTTACAAGCCAGTTCCATGAAGTGCTTTGCATGTAAAAAGGAAAAGAAATGTCGATAGTTTTATAGGTAGAAATAATGTATCATCCAAATATTCAACAGTGGTCTTAAATCCTGTGTGCCTTTGAATTTTAAAGCTCCTAGGGCTAAGGTACATATTTAAAGGCACACTAGCTAAGATTTGTTAAAAGCAAATCAAGCTCCTGGGCTCCCCCTACAGTTGCAGAGTATCATAGGGGAGTATATTAATTTACTTGGTCTGAGTATTTTGTCCCTCTTAATTCTCACAGAAGCACAACCAGAAGGTCAAAATGGAGCTGGAACACTTTGACGAACGGGACAAAGCCCAGAGGTCTGGCCGTAGAGGGTCTAGGGCCAATGGTCTGCCAAGCCCCACACACAGCGCTCACTGCAGTCTGTACCGCACCCGCACCCTCCAGGCCCTCAGCTCTGAGAAGAAGGCCAAGAAGGTGCGGTTCTACCGCAATGGAGACCGCTACTTCAAAGGCATAGTGTATGCCATCTCCCAGGACAGGTTCCGGTCATTCGACGCTCTCCTGGCTGACCTCACCCGCTCTCTTTCAGACAATGTCAACCTGCCCCAGGGTGTCCGCACGCTGTACTCCATCGATGGCTCCAATAAGATCACCAGTATGGAACAGCTAGAAGAAGGTAACCTTGGGTGATCTACCTCTTATGCTTCACAGATATAGACTATGGGTCCATAATTTTAAACCATTATAGCAACTCTGTAGTTTTGAATAGTTTTGAAAGTGCGGTGTGCACAGGTCAAATCGGGTCAAACACATGATTTATGTAAGACTTAAATTCTAATGCCTCCCTCATGAGAACCTGTACTTAATCATTTCACTCGGGCAATTTTTCAGCCCTATTGCTCCACCCTTTGTTAATGTCTCTCACCTGCAGCTGCTCATTAGCATGGCGTCTTAAACTTCTGGGTTTGAGCAAGTGTTGGCACGTCATTTGTGTTCTGAACTTTGTTGCTATAAATGAGTTAATGTAGATAAACTATTAGTGCTTTGTTTATTGATTATGGTTTTGTCTGTGATATTATGAATCTGTGTTTTGACCCCTATCTGTACTAACTCTGAATTTATAAGCTTACTTCAGTTAAAACTACTATGCACATAAATACTTGTAGACGACTATATGAATATCATTGAAAAAAAGGCACTTAAAATGTATGTAACGCTACCCCAAAGCCCCAAATTTATTTATTTATTTATTTATTTATTTATTATTATTTTTTGATAATTACTATATATACAGGCATGCCGCTTCATCCTGTTTCCCTGTACATATACAGGTGCATGCATGTGTAATTGTGTAAATACAGGACTGACATGAATTCGTTATAATAATAGATGTTTGTCCCTGAATGGAGATGCTCTTGGCTCTGGTTTGTTGAATTAGCTGCTGTGGAATATTTAGGGCAGCCCCCCTTTCATACTCAGGCCTGTAGTAATATTATGGCCACAATGAATGTGAAAATGATTGAGCCCCGGTCAATTCCAGTCTCAACAAGGCAATTAACCTTGACTCAATGGATTCTTAAGTCATTGTTCTACTCTCCATCGCCTCACGTTATCCATCAAATGTCTCAAAGCACAGCACTGGGTAAAAGGGATTTCTAATTTAGTGCTGAAAATTAGTTAAAAATACATGCAAATAAATAAATAATCCCCTTTTAAAAAATGTTGTATTTATTTTTATTTAGTTTCCAGATAAATATGTTTTCCACAGAGGTTCACTTTTGGACATAACCATCTTGTAACATACCTATTACTACTGTGTCTTTAAGAACTGAGCACTGTATTTAACTGCTCCATTATATTTTTCCAAAAGCAGCCTGTGCTGAAGCATACAAGGGAATTTTTAGGGCAATGGCAGTGAAAAATAATAATAATAATATTCTGAGAATAAAGTCAAAATTCTGAGAATAAAGTTGGTACAATTCTGAGAACAACATCAAAAGAATTCAGAAAAAAAGTCAGAATAATTCTGAGATTAAAGTCTGTAAAATTCTGAGAAGAAAGTCAGAATAATTCAGAGAGAAAAACATCAAAATATTTTGCAGAAACTGCCCTTTGCAGTGTAATTGAGGAATGCAGATTATTGTTGAAGTCATATAGATTTAAGAAATAAATAGTCAGTCCTTTGGCACATGACCAGACTGTTTTTAATACGCTGAATCAGTTGTTCAAGAGCCTGTTTATTCAGAAGAGGGCATGTAGTTTTACAGGATGCAATTAGAATGATAATGATGCAGAGAGAGTGGAAAGCCGGTGTTCGCATGAGGCTCCATCTGGTACTGGTTTATGGACCAGTACAATAATCTAAAATCATATGCATCACAGTCATGTCATGTGGATGGAAGCGTATAATAAACAATTGTTCACTTGTTCACCAATTTTTCACTTGTTCAACAACTCACTCTATGGTTCACAGACTGGGAGTCTGTCTGTGTAAATATAATAGATACAAATCCAGGCAGTGTTTCTCTGAATATTCTGACTTTATTCTTGAAATTTCTTGACTTTAATTTCAGAATTATTCTGAATTTATTCTCAGAATTCTATTGTTTTTCTCAGAATATTCTGAATTTATTCTCTGAAATTTTCTGACTTTAATTTCAGAGTTATTCTGACTTTATTTTCAGAATGATTCAGAATTTAGGCTTGGAACTATTCTGACTTTATTTATTTTTATTTATTGATTGATTTTTTTTTATGCCATAGCCTTCAAACTCCCTCATAGAAACACTCCACTGACAATATTTGTGCACTGTGTAGTTCTATAGTTACAGACTGTAGTCCATCTGTTGCTGTGCATACTCTGTTAGTCCCCTTTCACCCAGTTTGAAATGGTCAGGACCCCCACAGTTGATGGATCAGTAAGCACTGCTAATACACTGCAACTACCTTGTTGAGAGAGAGAGAGAGAGAGAGAGAGAGAGAGAGAGAGAGAGAGAGAGAGAGAGAGAGAGAGAGATATGTGATGCCCTTTCCTGCAATTTTGTAAGTCACTCTGGATATAATATAAATGTATATGTTTTTCCTTGAGCCCCATGATTAAGGGTAGGCTCCTACCCCACTGTCACCCTGAACAAGATGAAGCAGTTACTGAAAAGGAATTAATGAATGTAAAATGAGGTCTTACCATCCTGGCCTATTGTTTATAACACTAACCTACACTTTGTTGTTTCTATAACAGGCGAGAGCTATGTATGTGGATCAATAGAGCCTTATAAGAAACTGGACTACACCAAGAATGTCAACCCTAACTGGTCAGTCAACGTTAAGACCCCTCCTTCTTCACGGGCTCCCTCCTCGCTAGCCAGCGCCAAGGCCTGCTCCCTGGACTCCAAGGAATGCAAGGACTTTATCCGACCCAAGCTGGTGACCATCGTCCGGAGCGGGGTCAAACCTCGCAAAGCCGTGCGGATCCTTCTCAACAAGAAGACTGCCCACACCTTCGAGCAAGTGCTCAGCGACATCACAGACGCCATCAAACTGGACACAGGAGCGGTCAAGAGGCTCTATACAGTGGACGGCAAATTGGTAGGAGTCCATTTTTAGCTTCAGTCTTTGAGAGCTGTGTTTTTATTTTTTAATATTAATAGAACAGATCTGACCTCTGAAACTGATATGTTTTATAATACAATAGGTCTGGTCCTAAGTCCTGATTGGCTGAGCCATGCTTAAAGACACTGTAAAGTACTCGATATACACAGGTTAATGAGAATCTCACAGGAACTACATATAGCTACTCTCCAAGAAAAAACATGCATCTTCTTTATTTTTGAGACAGTGTCTCTGATCATTAGTGATGAGGGCTTTAGTCATTTTACAGCCTTTTCTCACCACTTACGTAGGTGTGGAATTTAGATAAGAAAAGCAATACACTGAGCAGCTCTAGGACCTTGAAGTCCTGGGTTCCAGCCTCTCCTCAGGTCACTCTCTGTGGGGAGAGTTGGTGTGTTCTCCCCTTGTCTGGGTGAGCTTCCAACAGGGGTTCAGTTATTCTTGGTAGGCTTCAGATCCACCATGTTCCAGATCACGATGAAGTGGTGAGTTACATAACCAGCGCACCCACAAAGATCTAGACAAGTGACGCTAGCTTTTTCTGTTTAGATGCAAAGCAAATCAAGAATTCTTTGCTTGATTTCCCGCTCTGAAGGCTTATCGCTTTTCTGACAATTTCTAGGAGTGAGGAATAGAGGAATTTCACTGGTGTGGCCTGGTTTCTTGGAGGTGAAGCTCTTCTTGCGTCATCATCAGCCCAAATGGGTCACTCTGTCCCCCCCACCCTCTCTAATGTCCGAACATTAAACTAAAGCTAAACTGGTGCCCCCCTTTTTCTGCTCTTCTCCTGCCCCTCAGATGTGTCCTGCCCACCTCCAGCCAATGGGGAAATCTTTAATGTGGCCGTATTTAGAAGTTATCTACATTTGCATTAGTGAGAAGTGAAAAGGGGAACACAGTGTATATACAGAGAGAGAACAGGGAGATACACAGATAGAAAGAGGATAAGGGGGGACATGCAGAGACGGAGACGGACGGAAAAGGGGTCAGCCAGAGGGTGGCAGCCATATTGCGAATGTTGACAGGGAGAGTGACCTTTCCATTTCTCTGCAGAAAGACTGAGCTGTCACCACAGGCCTTTTAATCTGTGGCTTTATCACTCTCTCGCTGCCAATACTCATGCAATGTGTTCGGAATGTATTCCATGTTTATTATTCTACATACAGTATATAATGTGAAGAGACAGTATAGTACGTCCAGTATCAATGGTAGTCTTCACTTTCTGAAGGCAAGGCGAGTATATTTATAGAGCACATTTCATACACAATGACAATCCAAAGTGCTTTACGGAATCAAAATATAAAATGCATTTAAAACAATTAAAATACAAAAAAGAAAATACATTATTAGAATAACGAATGAACTTAAGTTCTCAATCAACTGGTTTGATTTAGAGTGGTCTCTACCTTAGGACTAACTGACTAGTTCCTAACTTCCTAATATCTTTGTAGAAGACCTGATAAATACAGGAGATTCATAGACCAGAAGGTTGAATACTAAGGTGTGTATTTATAAGCAATTAATATATGAATACCTTGGTATATATGGGTAGTGTTAAATATATTTTTTGTAATAACAAACTGGAATGTGAGTGAATTGAATTGTTACATGCTCTATGACCATCTTTATAATGATGTGTAAGCTGGATTTCTGCAGATATAATCCAAATTATATAATGAGTGAGGCATTTATACAGCATTTATATCAGTGAAGCTGAGGAATAACCAAATAAATATTCCAGTCTCCAAGCTCTATTTTTTCTTAGGAAAATGCTAAGAGGATTTATGAGTCTAGACTGAGCATCGTCCAAAAGTGAGGGCAGCAGAATTTGGCAGGAGCTGGCAATGTCAAAGAGGATGTTCTCAGGGATTCAATTGTGAGGTTTAACACTAGGATTTTACCATTACGGTGCAGCTAACAGCTTTGCTCATCATTTGAGAGCTGCCTACATTGTGGCTTGTGTGGCAGAAGTGAGGGCTGCAGCCTGGAATGATAGGAATTAAAAACAATAACCTGAAAGGTATCACACGCCCACTTTACAATCTTTTGAACCATCTGCCATTTTCACTATTTATAGACTTTCTTCTGTCTGCTATATTGGTACCATCTCAGAAACTGGTCACCACTTTTCCCATTTTTTTTTTTTTTTTTTTTTTTTGAAGCCTCTGTCTGTTTCCATGACAATGAGGTTGCCGGAGCTGGTTGCTAGGCAACAGTCTCTGCTGCAGAGGGGGTGCAGCAGTTAAGCTACAGGCCTCTAGGCTTTCACAGAGGTGCAAAGCAATTTCTGGGTGGCACCTTGTGAATGATCTGAGCCTAGTCATGTTGTAGCATATCTGGAGGTCCTTTACTGTCTAGGTTTTTCATGATTAATCAATTTAAATGAATAGAAACATACACTACATAGGCAGGAGTTTGTAGACACCTGTTCATGCTCATACCCATGCAACATTTATTCTGAAATCAAGGTATTAATAAGAGGGATGCCCACATGTGCTGCAGTAGTAGCCTCTACTGTTTTTAGGAAAGGTTCAAACCAAATGGTGGGACACTGCTGTGAGGATCTGATGGCCTGATGCTGAGAAGAAGAGAAAAAAAAATATAATAATAAAAAACACCATACACCCTTGTAATGAGTGATGTTTGGCATTGAGTTTGGTGCCCTTAGGCTCATGTGCAGCTGTTCCTATATAGTACATATACCTTCACAATGATATTGCTGCTCCCTCGTAGAGTAGGGAACAGAGCCTGGAATTTCTGAAAAGCTGTGCATGGGTATGGAAATATTCTTTTATTGTTTGGACTTCAGTTAGTTGAAGAATTAGATGTTTTACAGATGGATTAATCCTGAAATAACTATTAATAAATAGTAAGAAACCCTTTCTGAAACTGATACTAGTTCTGTGTTCCAATAGCTTGATATAATAAAATATTTCACTGTGAGTTTACAGTCCAACAGGCCATTTGAAATACATAACTCCATTATAGCAGAGTTTTTACAGTCGGATGCATTACTTTGCCTTTCACTCACATCCATCAGTCGCCTCCGAGCTCACTGCTCTAAATGTTTCAGCAGCCCTGAATGGCATTAGAGGGTCATTAATGTTGGATATCCATTGACAGGCAGTTGTTTGAGACACTTTGTTTAGAGCATGACTATGATGAGTCAGGGCTCTACACTTGATGGTTAAGTGCTTTGGATGGGTAAGTGATAAGTTCATAGCACTCAGTGCGCACCTGCCATGACTTTGCAGTTAAACCTTATGAATTTGGAAGCTATAATGGTTCATTTCCATAATTAAATATTTATTTACACAATAAAATATTCTGTTGAGTCTGTCGCATGCTTTATTGCAGGTTTGGGTCTTCACATGTAAAACTTGGGCACCTTGTGGAACTCACATTTAGCAGCGTAGCTGGAGTGGGACATTCTCCACAAGGGGGCACTAGCTTTAAGCCAAACTGTGTGTACTGATTGGTCTTCACCTGTAGCTGAAAGAATGTTTGATAATAGGACACTTCTAAGCACACATCCTTGCAGAACACATCGAAGGGTACAATAAATGTGTGCAGTGTGCGCATGAGCACATGGTTTGATAGGGAAAAATAAGAAAAGTAGGTGCACAATTTGGAATAGGTCTTGAGTGTCCTTGTTTTTGTTTGTTGTGTGTGTCTACCTGTTCAGAAATGATGGAAACGAGGATTTGAACTTACAAAGCAACAGTAAATAAGTTATACTGTGGTGGTTTGGGGGGTTATTTAAAAGGTTAATGTTGTTTGACGGTTTTTTGGAAGGATTTACATGTGTAAATGTGTGTGTTGGACTAATGATATTTGGATTAACGATATTTAAGGGTTGGGGGATCACCACGATGCACAAGAGCGTCTATCTACATGTGGTATCTGTGCGTCTTGCTACACACCAAGCCCAAATAACTGCTTGTTCGTTTGTTTCCTCCTTGCATATGGTAAAGGTTGCTTAAATGCTGTAATAGCTCAGTCTCATTTCCAAACTCTGGTGATGTTTCAATATTATGGTACTGTCACAGAGCAGATATGTGGGGGCAGGAGGCAAGTGCTTGTTGAAATCAATAGACAAGGACTCAGTTTAAGCTCCCAAACTAGAAATCTGTAACACAAAGTTTCAAAAATTAAAATTATGTTTAAACCAACATAATCCAGCAGAGAAAGATCCAAAATGGATAGGCATTGCATATACAAAGGAGGAGGATCCAAGGCACTAGTAGAAGAAGTAACCAAAGGGAGTGGCTAGAGTAAAAAACAGGTAGTGTCCATGTCACACAGCTCCTGGGGTTGTGGGTTCCAGCCCCGCTCTGGGTGACTGTCTGTGAGGCGTTTGGTGTGGTCTCCCAGTGACCACGTGGGTTTCCAATGGGTCCTCCAGTTTCCACAGTCCAAAAACACACAACAGTAAGTGGATTGGCTACTCATGGTTCCATAGGTGCGAGTCTGTGAGTGATGAGTGATGTGTGTTGTTATGCGAAGGACTGACGCCTTGCACCCAGTGATTCCATGTAGGCTCCGGACCCACCGCGACCCTGAGCTGGATAAGCGGTTACAGACAATGAATTAATAAGTGAAACAAGGCACGATTGTGCCACAGTCTTTATGCTCCATTTACCAATGAATTAATCCTACCTTCCCTGATAACGTGTGCTAATTAAACCGTCTAATCAAGCACATTTTGAACATTTTTGGCCTTCAGAGTTTAGAATCTGTTCTACTGAGAAAATGTGTCCACAAGCTCAGAAATGCATTATAGCATGCTTTTGTTGGTGCTAGCGATAACTGACTTCTGAGGGATAAGCGACTTCCTTCAGGCTTCTGAGAAAGGATAACATGAATGAATCTCGGGCTTATGTTTGTTTTGCTCCTTGTGGTGGCAGAACTGGGGAGATTACTCGGTTCCTGTTTGCTGATGGCGAGTGGTTCTGAAATCCAGCCATTTTCCCCTCTGGTTTATCTGGATAGTGCATATTTACTGCAGTCTGGGCTGAATTCAGCTGTGAAAGCCCGTCACAGTCGCACTCATACATTAGTCTCCGTGCTAATTGGATTTCCCGAGGCAGTGCTGGATGTAGAATAAAGGCTGGATTGGGTCAACTGGCTGGGAGTATACTGCTCTTCTCCAGACGGTGGGAAACGTCTCGGCTCTGTGACGGTTTCTACATCTGTGTTAGCTCTGGGTTTACAGCTTTCTGAATGAGCTTACAGCTGAATGGAAGTTTAGGCCATAGTGCTTCCTGCTCTGTAAGAGCTGAGTAATTGCTCACTGATGCTGTATAATGACACAGTTCGAGCCACATGCCGGTCAGGACAAGCTCCTGGCTTTGGCTTTTACCCACAGTATGTTTGTGTACAGCTCTGGACGTTTTCATGAATGGCTCCCTCCTCTGTTGTGTTTTAACTACAGGCAGCTGCCTCATTTTGTGGACACAGATTGCACCCTTCATGTAACAGGAGGCCATTTTCTGCCTGAGAGCGGGGCTTCTGCTGCCAAAACATCCCCGTGACAGAACTGAGGTCTGTTTACTCCAGGCGACCTTGACTTTGCTTTTGGCATGTGGCCCTTACACAGCCTTGTCCTTGGCCAGACATCTCTTATTGCCACACTATTACATACATACACACACACACACTGTCTCCATGCTTTAAGATACCTAGACCTTTTTGTGGAGACTTACTGAGACCTTAAACCTAACACATCTTCAGAATGATTTACGTCATGGGGACCACATATCCACTAAACGTGGAGAGTCTGAACAGATTTTGGTCCCCAAGGGTCCCTGCTATTCCATACATTTACATACTACTCCACACACACATGTAATTAAACAAACACGTTATTACACACTGTTACACTCAATACACAACTACTACTCTTATGGCTCCACACACCTCACACATTTTTAGTTTTGGTCGGTTTTACCCCAAATCACATGATGCACAAGCTTCCTCTGAGATGTGAAGCCAAACACAACTTCTTTTCTCACTGCCCCTAACAATGCTAAGCTCTACACGCTTGGAGGAGAACACTAACCAATCTAACCACAGGTTCTTGCTAGCTTACACAGGATTGGTTTGTCTAGAGTCATGTACTCTAGTGTGTCAGGGACTGAGCTCCATCCTGCCCACCCCGAGGATTCATATTATATACTTAGTCCCTCAATATTTTAATCCCGGACATAATTCCATGGAGGGGCTCAGCAGGTGGCATCTCTGCTACAATGTTCTTCTGGGGGACAATGTTCTCCAGCATTCACTTGAACGGTTTCCAGCCAAGTGTGAAGCAGTTGATATGTAGATCAGCAACTCCAATATGACACCATGGTTATCTCCCGGAAAAAGATGGCATGCTCCCTACAGGTGGAGGGAGAGAACCTACCCCAAAGCAAGGAGTGCAAGTGATCGTGAGGTCGAACGTAGGTTAGGTGCAGCGTCTGCAATGTCTCGTTTTCTCTCGTTTTCTGCTTTTCTCTTGTAATGTTGTTCCTTCGATATGTCCCCATGCACTTCTGTGTTCTTGTTTACTGTCCCCCTGTTCTGGTCTCGTTCTTGTGTGCACATGGTCACAAGGACCGGGTAGTGGCTACTTTCAGGCATTTTGTCTTTCATTAAGCTTTATATTCCAGGATCATTGTCTCAGTGGTTGTGGGTCTTTGCTCATGGTTTCTTTGTTCCTGGTTAGATTGGGATCAGTCTTTTATGACTTGTGATTTATTCCTTAGGTTTTTCAGTCTGTCCTGTTTATAGTAACCCTAACCCTAACCTTCACACTGACAATGCCTTGTTTAAGATAAAAGTATTAATGTAATTCTATTGGAAACATCAACATTTCTCCAGGACTGTTGCAAATAATGTTCCATCCAAAAGGTCTACATCATTTTTATGCTCAGAATAATACAGGGCTGTTAATTACTTGTAGGGTCTGTACTGTACTGATATTGCTTTTAAAACCATGAAGTATTCCACCTAGAGAAAGACTAGTCCTAATTAAATTAGAGAATTTGAAAAGGAAAACAGAGGTGAGAGCAAATCTGTATTATTTATAGTGTAAGTGCTTATTATCCTGGGGAAGTGGTGTGCTGTATTTTATGGTAATTCTGGCTGTAGTGGAATTAAATTTAATCCATTCTGGAAGGTCCAATAACTACCATCTTCATCCCTTTTTACCAAAGTGCGATGATTGGTTTAGGACAATATTGGGTGAGGGAAAGGCCACTTTGCAATTTTACTGTAATATTTTTTTCCCAGATGGCTATACAGCACTTTCCACTGTTACTGTGTCACGTCATTATATTTTAATCGAGGTTTGTAAACACTTTTAGACCCTTATGAAAAGAGGCTTTGGCGCATCAAAAGCTCTTCAGTGCTTTATGAGGCACAGGGTCATTCACCATCACTTAATGAGTGCTTTGCCCGAGGCACACATTTCAGTGGGATAACACTTTGGATGAAGCAGAGATTGTTTTAGTCTCTGTAGGCGAAAGGATTAGAAGTGATTCTTTCGGCTGGACTTTCGGCTGGACTTTTTGTTCACAACGTATGTCTGTTTTGATGCCACTGAAACTCTACTTTGACCATGGATTTAGTCAGTGGTGCTAGATGAATGCACTCTGTTTCTAAGGATGTTGCACTACTGATAATATAGATATGCGCTGTTGTGTATAAGATTGAAACATTGTGAAAAAGTGAGATTAAACCCAGGTCTCAGTTACAAAGACTAAGAGACCTAAAGCCTGAATGCACCATTGGTTGGAGTCAGGAACTGGAAAAAGGAACAGCATGAGGAGAACCCCCTCCACAGAGCTACAAGACAAGACCAGAGCTCTTCAAACAGGAAATGATGTTCAGTTGGCAACCCTGATAGAGCTTGAGAATCCATAGAAACCCTCACAAGCAATGCCTGAGCATTTTTAATCTGGGGAAGAGAAAAAGATAAAAGGAGGGAGACCCTTTACAGTAAACTCAAGGACCTTTACCAAACTCCCAGCTTGTCTGGTCATTGCACTCCTACTAGAGACCACCAAGCTGTGGGAGAGCTTCTCTTAAATAAAGGGAGACACAAGTTACTGATCACCCTTAATAACTGAGGTGCAACTCAGTGGACATTTCTCAGTCTGTGTTCTTGTGTGTTCTTACATTTTTATTCTTGCTTGATGTCATATTCCTCCGCTAAAGTTACGGAGAGGACAAACTTGAAGAATGGTTAAAGTATCCGGATGTTGCTCTCGCTCAGCCCAAAATAATAAGCATGCATCGGTTCATGACTTGACACTGAGAACAACCTGAAAACATTCTTCTCAAGTTCTCCTCGAGAACACAAATCTCATGATGATATGTAATCATCATGTCGCCTTATGAACACCTCCAGTAAAGAGAGACAGTAATTGCTAGTGATTTCCCTTGGGATGTATGTCTTGCCATCATCCAAACATTTAGTGAGCTTTTAGCTTTCATTTTAGCTTTCAACCAACTGTATGGGGGGGGGGGGGGGGGATTAAATGAAAGGTGTCTCCCGAGAATTTAGCTAACTGGTCCTTACGTTGACTGGTCACAGTTGACACGGTGGCACAACAGTCACGTCACACAGCTCCAGGGTCCTGGGGTTGTGGATTCAAGCCTTGCTCTGGATGACTGTTCTCACAGTGTCTGGTGGGTTACCTCGAAGTGCTCCGGATTCTTCCCACGGTCCAAAAACACATGTTGGTAGGTGAATTGGCTACTGAACAGTGTCCACTGTGAAAGACTGGTGCCCCCTCCAGGGTTTGTTCCCACCTTGTGCCCAGTGATTCCAGGTAGGCTCCAGACCCACGGTGACCCTGAACTGGATAAGGGTTAAAGATAATGAATGAATGAATCTCTGCAAAATAAAAAAAATAAATAAATAATTGGGCCAATGTCGATAATCTTTAAAAAAGCAATTATTTGTCAATAACGATATCATTCAGATATAATCATACATTGCTACTTCTAAGTCAACACAATGTGATGTTATTTACCAGAAGCTAGTTATGTCTGGTCTGCTGTTCTGCATCTAGTTTATTGCACATTGAAGCTTGAATCACGAGCCATGTCATTTTGTAAAGTTGATGCCAATGTCCAAATGAATATTGAATTCTGGCCAATCAAATCCCTTCAGCTCACTTCTTGCAGACTTGCATGAGTCACCTTGCCTGGTTCATAAGCAGGCACCATCTGTCAAGATTGAATTTGTTTCTGGAGGATGATCTTTCGTGAAAGCGCTGTCGGAGCTGAGAGCATGTTGGAGTGATGAGTGCAGGGTAATTGGAATGAGACCCTCTTGACCCCTCCCCTCACCCCCACCTCTGCTGTAAATCCACATGGACGAGTCTAATAGAGCTACATGTCACTGCAAGGCACTAACTTGTGTTTGTGGGCGCTTTGTACCGCCTGTCTGTTTCCGCTGGATTTTTGTAAGACTTCGCTGTGGCCTGGTGCACCTCATGATGGAATGGCAGAGCTCCCTGACATTGCAAAGTCTTCCATGTCCTTTTCTAGGTCAAGTACTCGATGGTCATTCACAGACAAGAAGCCATAAAAATAATGCAATAAATAATAATAACTCCAGTGAATGCCTGTATCTCCACTCACTTCTCTGTCACTCTTCTGTAGCTTAGAAGCCCTACCTTGCAAGTTGACTGGATTGGTTCCTTAAGTTGATGGCATATGAAAACCCAGCTGCAGTTTGGTTCACTGCACTTTTAAAATGATTATTAATACATCGTATAAATGAATACATTTTACTTAACTGTTAGTTTTAAACCCAAATAATATAAACAAATAACAATCTCTTTAAATATTTTGGTGAGGAAAGACGTGGTGTTACCCTGAAGGTTTAGCACCATGGACAGCTCCCTCCTCAGCTGTGTTTTATATATACTGTATATAAACATGTGCTCTATTGGGCTGACAGCAGGCTCTGAGGGTATGCAGGGAGAGCCTGGTGTAGATCGATGCTCTGTGGGACAGCAGTGGGATGGCTGCTTGATGAGCTGCTGCTGTGTCACTGAGCCAGTAGAGAGCGTAAATCAATACTCAGCTCCTCTCTCTGCTCCTCCTGTCCCTTGCTTATGCAACTCCTGTTCTAACAGTGTGACAGAAATAGATTTAGAGCTTAAAATGCACTGTAAAGCAAATTTGTCCCGCTTGGTTAATACCCACTGTGTCAGTTCCTAATGAGCTGGATACATAAGAAAAGGTTTGGAAGTGATGTTTTATTTCTATGAAATGTAGTTGGGTTATTTGGGATTAACTATATTTGTAGGTTAGCCATCTAGCTTGTCAAATTTTTTCTTGAGTTTTTATGGTTAAAACCATGGAGTTTTATGGTTAAGTGATTATGGTTAAAAACAATGTAGATCTTTAGATACTGAAACCCTCCTGTTACTAGAAGGATGGTGTTTGTTTGCATCTATAACACGACTGTTTTGGTAAACACACATCGGCTTGACTTACTTACTCAGCAGTGAATCTCTTGATGTTAGGTGTAGCTGGTTAATACATGCTAATGCATGCGGTCTCTAAGTGTCTTTGTACCTGCTGAGACGTTTCTATAGTGACTGTCTGCTGCCCCAGATTCTCCAGCTACTGCTGGACTGAACTTCACAGAGAAAATAGAGCTTTATTTAGATTAAACATAAAACGTCCCATGACTTAGAGTTAGACCGACTTTAATATGATGAAAATCAACCTGTAATGGGATTTACCCAATCACTTAAATGTGAATTAGTATTTACGGTGTGTTGTGTTATTAAGTACCCCATTTAGTCTCTGGTTATTGTCTGTAAATGGCAACTAGAAAAAAAGGAACTCATTTTCAACTCATGGCCTCCTCTTCCTTCACAGCAAACTTTTAAGAAGAGCGGTTACTTTTTTTGAATAAGGCACATAACTAGGCAGCTATTCAGCACCTGGAGGAAACCCACACAGACTGGATGAGTGTGTGATGCTCATGGACTGGCACCCTGTCTAGGGTTTGGTCATGAAGCAGTGTAAAGGAAATGTCTGTTAAATTTTGTTCATAAACCCATGAAAAATCAATAATACATGAAAATTGTATTTTCAGAATTTACACTGGGGTGCTGCCCTCAAGGAAACATTATCTGTTATTTTAGTTAAAGAATATTTCTGGACCGTTCACATTAAATTGTGTTTCCCAAGTTGCACGGATTGTCTTCACTTATTTTAAATAAAACACATGACCTTTTCCTCCAGGAAATTGTATGCTGTGTACTCATGAAATATGATATTATTCCTAAAGCCAAAACAGTTGGACTGTCTGGAAATGCTCTATACGTTGGGGTGATAGTGTAGTGGACAGCACTACTCCCCAACCTATGGAAGACTGGGGCTCAGTTACCAGCTCAGACAGGAACCCCATGTACGAATACGAGTCCTGGGCAAGACTTCATCTACGTCTGCGATGTGATTAAACTGTTAAGTCACACTGGATAACAGTGCCTTGCCATGAAGGAAAACGTAAATCTATGACTAGTGCCGATTCACCCTGCCTCTCTGTTACTTTCCCTTGTTCTTGTGCCCTCATGCTTCTGAATGTGTCCCGTTTGTAGACAATTCCTGGAAGAAATGTGGTAGAGTGAAGATGAATGCTGTGAGAGTGGGATTAGGGGACTGTGCATCAAAAAGAGGTTTTGAAATAAAGCGGCGTGCAGCCTACTTTCAGCTCCTTGCTTCCTTTCATTTACATCTTTTCATACTTTATACATAAGCGTTTTATTTGTTTTCTTGCCTCTGATAAGTATTATGTACTCAAACATACTCCAGCCACGTTCCTGATTGTTACATGACTTCACAAAGCAATGCATTCTTTATTTGCGTCAGTTTTTAATGTTTGCAGAAGGCAAATTGTCGCATGAATAAGTAAAGCACAGAGAAGACACACTGCTGAATCAGTGGGGTTCCGTGACACTGATATTTTACACATTCTAAGTGTGGCTCATTCATTTTCTTTGAAGCCTGGGAGGCAGCATGTAATTCCAGATGTGTGTTTCAGTCCTCTGCACTAATTCAAAACAGTGTTATTTGATTTTTTTTGGAGAGAATGTGATGAAGTGTGTGATATTGTTAGTACATTTTTCATGAAAAATAGAACCAAAAACACTCTGCATTGTTCTGATTTGAAAAATATTCTTATTTTCTGTCTCCTTTTCTCGTTAATGTATGGTTGACAGCTCCTCATCCTTTCAGACCCATAGTGTTGAGGTGTATTCTCACAGTGGGAGGATCTCTTGTGTGGATTTTTCTTCTTGCAAATATGATCATTTTTTTAGGTGCTGTTTTGATGCTTTCCCAGCTCTTGTATTGTTGTTAAGTGTTAAGAGTTATGCCATAATATTTTGGGAGTATGACCTTACTCCTCCCCTCAGTGTTTAGCTTTATACACATTATTATTATTTTTAGGGCGACACAGTGGTGAAGCAGGTAGTGTCGCAGTCACACAGCTCCAGGGACCTGGAGGTTGTGGGTTTGATTCACGCTCCAGGTGACTGTCTGTGAGGAGTGTGGTGTGTTCTCCCTGTGTCTGTGTGGGTTTCCTCCATGGGTTTCCTCCAGGTGACTGTCTGTGAGGAGTGTGGTGTGTTCTCCCTGTGTCTGTGTGGGTTTCCTCCATGGGTTTCCTCCAGGTGACTGTCTGTGAGGAATGTGGTGTGTTCTTCCTGTGTCTGTGTGGGTTTCCTCCAGGTGACTGTCTGTGAGGAGTGTGGTGTGTTTTCCCTGTGTCCGCGTGGGTTTCCTCCGGGTGTGTGTTGCCCTGTGAAGGGCTTGCGCCCCCTCCAGGGTGTGTTCCTGCCTTGTGCCCAATGATTCCAGGTAGGCTCTGGACCCACCGCAACCCTGAACTGGATAAGGGTTACAGACAATGAATGAATGAATGAATGAATTATTATTTTTCCCTCAATTCTATTCCTTATGCACACTGATTACCTTATACACAACCTCATTAAAAGATAAAACATGAGAAATAACATTAACTTATAGCTCTAGTGGGTGATGTTGTAGTGCATTTGCATTCTGAAAATTCATCTCTGGATGAGACTGCATGCTAACTGTAGCCTTAGTGACTTATGCATTTGAAAGTGTGGCCCAGCCCAAAGCTTCCTGTCTTCCAGGAAACCACCCAGCAGGAGCTTTTTATTATATCTGACTGCATGCTGCCGTTCATCAACTCAATTAAAGCACTTTAGAGATGATGTGGTATATTTGTCAGAGTCTCTAGTCTATATTCTTTCCAAAGAAAAGGGGGAAAAATGAGAGCTCTTTAATATCTCTAGTTTCTCAAAGACAACATTGAGATCAGACTGGGAAAAAAAAACAAAGGAGACAAGCTAAAATCTCATGATGATGAGATGTTACTCCTGAGAAAACCAGCCCAGAAATATCACAAATCATGGTAGTTAAAAAAAAAAGATGAATATATTAATAATAATAATATTTTTTTTGCTGGTGTTTTAATATTTATAGCATTGCTAACACAAACCGTGCAGCAACAGATGAGTTACTGGCTCTGACTTTGCATCTACGAGGTGGACCAACAAGGTAGGTGTGTCTAACCGAATGGACAATGAGTGTATTTGAAAGACACAATCTGCGATTTTAAAAATGATCCTGATGGGTTCAGTGGAGCTGATAACATGGGCAATGAGTGTAGTAGCAAGGAGGTAATTTTAATGTTATGGCTGATTGGTGTTTATGGGGTCTACCCAGAACCAGGAAGTCAAAAATATATGCGTTCAGAGACTGTGTCCTGTTTTGGACTTTAACACTGCGCCAGACAGTTTTGTCTGTACGGGCTTGATTGGTGTAATCTACAGGGTGGGTCATTTATATGGATACACCTTAATGAAATGGGAATGGTTGGTGATATTAACTTCTTGTTTGGGGCACATTAGTATATGGGACGGGGGAAACTTTTCAGGATGGGTGGTGACCATGGCGGTCCATTTTGAAGTCAAACGTTTTGGATCCAGCTTTTGTTTTTTTCAATGGGAAGAGAGTCATGTGACACATCAAACTTATTGAGAATTTCACCTGAAAAACAATGGTGTTGGTTTTAACGTAACTTTATTCTTTCATGAGTTATTTACAAGTTTCTGACCACTTCTAAAATATGTTCAAAGTGCTGCCCATTGTGTTGGATTGTCAATGCAACCCTCTTCTCCCACTCTTCACACACTGATAGCAACACAGCAGGAGAAATGCTAGCACAGGCTTCCAGTATTCGTAGTTTTACATCAAGTCCATGAATGTTGTCACCAGACTCTGTGTGAAAATGTCTAGCTCCTGGAATTGAGCTTGGACATCAGTCTCATCAGCGCATGAAGCTTTACAGCAGTCTTGGCCCTTCAGTTCACCGAAGTATTTACTATACAGATGAACTTCATGTTCAGTTAGATACTGATTTATCCTTATTAAGAGAAACATGAGGATTAGATCCAGAAATCACCTGATTAAACTAATCACTGCAGCTTCCGAGCTCTGAGGATTCCTGCCATCAGATTGGCTTAAGTGCAGATTTGGACCTCAGATGAATGTTATGTAACTGCTGTCCTGACTTAGTCCCCAACCGACTGCTTCAGTTTAAGGGGTATTTGGAAATGTAAAATGGAAAAGTGAGTTTGATTAAAGGTTGGCTCGGTTTTATTGAACTCTGTGCTTTTCCCGATAAGGGTCCGGTGTTGGGTGTGTGGGTCTGATAATGTTCTGATTATGATCTGAAGGTTAGAGCAGAAGGTTGGTTTGATACAGAGGCAGGAAATGAATGTTCTGTGTGCTGCTGATGAAATGAGTCTCCAAAGTTTGACTGATGTTAAACATGAACCAGTGCTGACACCTTGTGGTCAATAGGAAAATGGCGTCACAAGTGTGCTCCCTTTTTTTTCAATAATATGATTGATTTTCTAAGTGAACATAACTAGACATCTTCTCAACATAGCATAGTTACAGCAGGTTATTGTATGTTATTTCTATTTCTTCTCTGAGTAAAGCCCCCATTTCTATTTTTGAGGAGATTTTTTCCCAGGATCTTTAATGACCTCAGGGAGGACCTCGGACTTAACAGAGAGAGTGTGTTAAAGTGAGGTCTGAACCCAGGACCCTGAGACCCTGGAAAGATGTGTCAGGGAATCTACTTACTGCACCACTGTGCCACCTTTATCCCCTGTGTACTGATCTACAGTGTATTGTCCTACATGCTCTTTGTAGCTTACAGTTTGTGGTTTCACACTTTGCTCCACTGTCCAAGAGTTGTGAAGGATACACTGAGTCTTATTGGACCCTCTGCTGATTCATACTTTATAAGGTCAGCAGTGATGTCATGTCTGCCTCAGTACCAGACAAATATGATTAAAATATTGGTTGAACTTTGTCATTCTGACAGGTTTATTATTATTATTATTATTATGCTCACAGAATATTTGATCTTTCAAACTTGACAAAAAGCATACTGTCACTACTTTGACCCTGCTGGTGGTAATGTCATTGTTGCCATGGGGACACAATGCTGCTGGTGTGTGAGTGGTATGTGGTCTGTGTATGAGTGTGTGGAGCCATGCTGTTATACTGTTCCTCCAGATATTATTATTAGACATACACGGCATTTAATATGTCTTTTAAAGAAGTCTCGGGTGGTCTTATAGACAACGTCTTTGAATCTCTCTCTCTCTCTCTCTCTCTCTCTCTCTCTCTCTCTCTCTCTCTCTCTCTCTCTCTCTCTCTCTCTCTCTCTCATAGTATTTGATTAGTATGTCATAGAAAACACACCACCACCATTTTGGCCAGATGCAGCTCTGACAACATATCTCTCTCTTGTCTCCATCACTAACTACAGCGCAGCTGAAAACTGAAGCCTGAAACTGAAAAACAGATTGTAGATTGTAGTGTTCTAGATTGTAATGTTTTTCTACAATATACTGTCTCCTATTAACACTGTTCTAGCCTTTCATATGGTTCATATGGACATTTACTAGAATGTTCTTTCTCTCATTCACACAGCTGTGGAATGTCATGGGTTTAGAATATGCAACATTTTCTCCCATTCACCCATTCACCCATTTCTCCCATTCAACAATGTCTCATTCTAGAATATATGTTTTTTTTTTATTATTTTCGTTTTAGAATGTCCCATGGTTTTAGATTGTGGGACATTTTTGTAGAATGTTCTTTCTCCTATTAACAATAATCTAGAATGTTATATGGCTTTATAATATGTGGCATGTAAAAAAATTCTCTTCGATTCACATTGTTCTAGAATATTGTGTTTATTCACATGGAACGACAATGTTCTCAATCACCCTCTTGGTTTGTCAGTTTTGGTTCTGGATTATATTGTTCTTGAATGTTGGTCCAGTCTACACTAGCTTCTACATGTTTAAAAAATAATAAAATACCTATAGTTTAGTTAGAAAATAGTAATTTTAGATTTTGAATGTTAATTGACAAAAATTCTAGAGGTGGCAAAATAAGGCAAGGCAAGTTTATTTATAGAGCACCTTTCATACAAAAGCAATTCAAAGTGCTTTATAGAAAAAAACAGTTAAATTAAAAGCAAGAATAAAACTAATAAAAGTCCAATAAAACAATTAAAATATTGCAGTAAAAGGAAATACATAAGAGTAAAATAATTAAATGATTAAAACAATAAAAAATGATACAATAAAAGAAAAGGACTAAAGTGCCGTTACAAAATAAAAGTGCAGAGTACAGTAATCCCTCGCTACTTCGCGGTTAATCTTTCGCGGGTTCGCTACTTCGCGGGTTTTTTCAAGGGGGCTTATGGCCGCTATATTGAGGGAAAATCTAGGAAAACCGTGAAAGATGAATAGCCAAAATATTTCATTAATATTTACAGGTATTAGACTAGGCCTGTAGGTGACAAAATATATAATTTACAAGTATTTCACGTACAGTACATGTATTGTTCATGTCCACATCCGAGTGAAACGCTAAATCACAGCTTAGGAATTACTCTATTAAAGAAACTGGTAGGATATCACATGTAGTTTCAGCTGAAAAACATTATAGAATGACTGTTTAATGCAAAGGGTGGGTTAACAGTAACAGGGAGGGTTTTAAAAGTCCAAATAGTCGTTGAATACATTTAAAAAAATCTTTCCTTTACTTCGAGGAAATTGTGATCCCTCGTTTTTCGCGGGTGGTCTTGGAACTCATCCCCCACGAAAAACGAGGGATCACTATTTTAGACTGAGCTGTAGCTGCTCAAACAGGAATGTTTTAAGTCTTGATATAAACGTGTCTAAAGCCGGGGCTCTTCTAATATTCTCAGTCAGCTGCGTCCATTTATGAGCAGCATAGGAGCTAAACGCTGCTTAAATAAGAGTGAAATGTTTTAGGGAATGTTTACTGAACTTGGGCAAAATTCTGAAACAAGGAAACATTCTAATTCACAGAACGTTTATGTCTTGTTTTACTGACTCAGGATGCAAATGGTAAGAGTCTCTTGTCTCTCTGTCATGTGCCAGGTGATGTGTCTCCAGGATTTCTTTGGTGAAGATGATATATTCATTGCTTGTGGACCAGAAAAGTTCCGCTACCAGGACGACTTCCTACTGGATGAGAGTGGTAAGGATTTACTGAATGCAGTGTGACTAGAGAAACAGGTGGTGGACTAAGACACGTTACTAGCAAAACAGAGGACGCATGACACATCCTGACAACGATAAAATAATGGCCAAGAGTTACTGATTTTCTCTCTCTCTCTCTCTCTCTCTCTCTCTCTCTCTCTTTCAGAATGCAGAGTTGTGAAGTCACAGTCGTACGGTCGGATTTCTTCATTGCAGGGCCGCTGCTCTCCTCATGGGGGAGGTTCTTCTCGCAGGAGCAAATCCCCTGCCTCCAACAGCTCAGGTACCAGTCTCAAATCCAATACAGCACTCACACAACCACCACTTAGTGAGGTCATGTGCTGATGTTGGATGATTAGTTCTGGATCACTGACACTAATTCAGTTCATCCCAATGTTACTGGTGCTCTGTCACTCCAGAGAACTCAGTCCTAAATGCATCACATCCCAGTCATGAGGGGTTTCTCAGCGCTGTCTGTGATGCCTGGAGTGTGGGGGTTTTAAGATCACTGTTCTGTAGCACAGAGGTATTCAGACTCTTTCCTCCAGAAGCCACTATTTTGAAAACTTAGGTTGTCAATGTTGTTACTGTGTCAAACTTCCACAGTGTGTGTATGTATGTGTATGAGTGTGTTCCACGGTGTGTGTGTGTTTTGTGAAGTGTGTAATGACAAATAACTGCAAATTTGATATAATTTACATTTATGTAAGTGAGTGAGTGATTGAGTGAAACAAGCCAGTTTCTGCTCTGGCTCCTCATTCATGGGTCCATTAAAACAAAACTAACTTACGTTATTAAATATACATTTGCTCACTTCTCCTGGTACCCCCCCTCCCCTGCCCCTTCTCTCACAGCTCCTCTGTACCCCTTGACTCATATGTTCTCTGATTATTGTGATTACTCTGAGTGGCTGAAAGTTTAGCAGTTGTGTATGTGGGCAAAACATACATGCTTTTAAAGTGCCCAGCAGTGGACTATCAAAACATGTTTCATTTTTCTCTTATTGCCCTGTTGACGTCCAAATATTGGCTCATGACTCATTGCTTCTTTGATGAGAATGAGCAAACATCCGCTGTTCGTCTGGTTGATTGCATATCTGGCTGCGCGAGGTCTAGCGGAACAGCAATCAATGGCAGAAACAGACCAATTACCTTGCTTTGGTACTTGTTGTTCCTTCAGGGTTTGCGGGTTAGTAGCCTCTGTCCTTAACAGCTCCTGACTGCTCAAGCTTCGTTAATGAAACCCCCTAGTGTACCACAGCACAGCACCTGACTCATTCCCAGAAACGTCTAGCAATGTTCCATGAAGAAGTGATCATAGCGCTGATGCGTTGATTTGAATGTTTCAATAGGCCATTATTGTCCCAGGTCCAGCGTAATTGTTGACTGGATGCCACAGTATCTTTCTGACCATCTCAGAGGGGGGTAGAGACATGTTGTGGAAGCTGGACAAACAAATCAATGGTAATTGATATTGATCGTTTTCTCCAGCCTTGTTTTCGCGTCCTTAATTTACTTTACACATGTGGTAGAGCGTGAGTGTCTCATGATGTTCAACCTACCCCCCGAGTTTCATTCCAGTCAGTTGAATCCTTCTGGGTGCAACATGTTTTTGACGATGAGTGGTTATCATGAACTGCAAACTGGAAGAGAGTTCATTCACTTGACATAGACACTGATGTCTCTGGTTCAAAGCTTTGCGTAATACACATTTTACTCACTTAGTGAGACATCTTACAGTCATTACATAATTGTAAAGAGACACATTACAAAATTAATTTCCTCCACCATGCTTCACAGAATGGGCGATATGCTAAAATGGGTAATTCCTGTAACACCTCCAAAAATTAGCCATCTATGGCATCATTTAAAAGGAGGAAATGCATCTTGAAAAAATCATGATTAGCTCATTTGTCCACGCTGCTAAAACATTCCTGGGTCACAATGCTCACTCATACCTTTGTGATTTATTTTTATTTTTGTTTAATTATTATTATTCTAATCTGCTCTGTTGCCAGAACCTGTTTTCAGGTTACAACAGCTAACGTTATTTATTGTTACCACTGTTTACTACAGTGCTAATAATAGGGAAATAAGGCAATTATTCAGCAACTTCAGGTTTTAAAAAGTCATCACGTTTGAGAAAGAGATTCAGAAAAAGCAGCAAAGCTGTTTCTATCTACACCGCAAAGTATGAGTCATTGTCTATATCAACAGTTGTATTTGTATTCAGGTCAAGGCAATACATTACGTAAGGGAATATCACAGCCCCCCCCCCCCCCCCCCTCCACTCTCTTTCTGTAGTGAGACCTTGGATGCTCAGGTGCCACTGGTGTTGAGTGGGTCTTGGAAAGTCAGTGCTGTAGAGAGATTGGACTGTCTTATAATCATCTTTGCTTATGAACCTGGTTCATTGCAGTTTGCTTCTTTATGTCCTTCTAAAAAGCTTTGGAACTTAACTAACATCCATTAACTTTAATAGCATTTTTCCTGGTTCCTAAAAAGTATCTGCTTTCAGCTAAACACCAATCTATTCATGGATTGGCAGCTAGACTGTACTAACGCTAAAGAGTCGGTTGATTTAGTCTTTGTTTTGGGATCATGAACACCCAAGTGTACAATGACATTTTGGAAGCAAACATCTGCAAACCTGATGAAGAGCTCCAGAAGCTTCTCAGCTGATCAGCCTTTATAAGTGCACGCTCTATAACCTAAGCACAACTGCGCTCATGTGACCACTAAAAGGTATTGGAACACTACAAATGACTTAAAAAGCTTTTAACATTCACCCATTCATCTTAGACAGGGTACCCAGTCCCTCATAGGGCATCACACACTTGTGAACAATTCCAAACAGTCCATCCACCTACCGACATGTAGAGAACACACCAAACTCCTCACAAATGATGACCTGAGCTGAGGATTGAACCCAGGACCCCGGGCCCCTGGAAGAGAAACGCTACAATCAAAGGTATGGTCAGGTTGCTGGGGATAAAACATTTTTTAGAAATGGTTGAAAACCCACTCCTCCTCAAATCTGCTCCATTTCTTCACCAAAAGTACAAACCACTCTTTTCTTTTTAAACCCAAGGGAGCTACATGTTTATACATCCCCTGCAAGTAAAAATGGAATACCAGAGAGAGAAAGAGCCACTGTTAATTACTGGGACACTCGAGTGGATAGGGGATGTTATATTGCAGCTTGGTTCCACAGGCAAAGCAGCCTGGCAGCATGGGATTTCATGAAATAGGCCAGATGTGTATGCCAGAATTTTTTAGTCTAATTCCCCTATCCCATCATTCATTTAGTGTCCTGTCACACACCATTCCCATAATTCTAAAGCTTTAAATACAGTCCTCAGATGGTTAGGCTGCATGCATGTCAAGGAGTATGAAAAATAGGAGCTTTTTTCAAATCTTTTTTTTGGATCTTCTATGCATACAATATATTACACAAGAATTACAATAAAAGGTGACTGAAAAGTAAAAATATATTACGATTTTCTGTTGTACTTCAAGAAACCCACATCAACTTTATATTTAATTCAAAATTAATGCATTAGCAGTAAACTTAAAAGAATAAAAATCAGTATCATAGCATAAATAAGCCAGAAACATTTTTTCCCACAGCATTAGCAATCTTGTTTACTGCCGTTTTTGCATGAGATGCATCTCCAACGGCACTCATTCAAGCTGTGAAGTGGCATTATGAAAGAACCTTCACTTACATAGAGATCTATGTGCTGTTTTAATGGCAAGTTCTAACCTCTGAGGGTCCCCACCATGACAGAATACATAGCAAAGCAGTGGTGTGAGATTTCTCCTTGGAAAATTCCAACCAGTCCACAAGACATTTTGGAATTTGTTTTATCTCGCTGCACATTTCCATTCAAACCGAGTCAATGTATTTGTGGCTTGTTACTTCACACCAGGTGTATACCAAGGGAATTCAATGGAACTCCAAACCTCAGGATTTGTGCTTCACCTCACAGTGCCATGTTTTCAGAACGTACAAAACACAGGTTTAGAACCAGCCACAGGACGAATGACAATTAACGGCTGTTTTTCCTTATTTTGGAGCAAATATGTTTAATTGTTTACATTGTAGAAAGGACATGTTTTGGCACCTTTGTTTTTTAGAATGTAAATTTAAATGCAACCTGTTTAACATCAATATATTTAGATTAGTTCCATATTTTTGGCCTTTATTTACAGACTCTTCAGTTCTAAAGTGAGGGTGGCTGCTTGCTGTGGTCAATAGTTTACACACATTACTCATGCTGCACATTGCACTCCATTCCGAAGTAGAAGGCAGAAAGGCGGATGGCTCATGGAGTGTTTTCTAGCCCAGAAATAGCTATGTTAGGCTCTCAGACTAACATAGCGAGAGATGACCAACTGGATCTGAATGCCCAGAAGATGAAGGGAATATATTATTCAGAGGAGTGACACAAACAGAATTCAGAGCAGTAATGAGGAAATTGAATCCATTTTACTTCGTAGCTTCTTTCTTGCTTGAAAAAATTAGGGTCTTTTTATTTACTTATTGGCACTTTGAGGAAAACGTTTAATTGGATTTTCCTAAATGACGTTCAGGACTGCAGTAAGACAATTATTGTCCCTCTGTTACAAGGGCTGTGCTATATTTATGCAGCAATTAACAGGTGATGGGATCGTTTTGATGGTTGATATTCCCAGCACATGATCGCTAGTGCTGTTGCTGAAGCTAGTGTTGACGTCAGGCATACGCAGGAGCAGCGGTCTGCCTATGAGTCTTCTGCAGCCACTTTTTACAGCTCACCCCCTCCACTCCTGAGCTCATTCACAGAAATTCACACTCCGCCAGCATGAGCTTGGCAGCGCTAACACTTCCCTCCGGCAGCTTGCTACACTGTGGTGTGGGTAAGAGGAATTCTGTTCCTTTCAGGGCATTTGTTTGGATGGTGCTAAAACAAAGCAGCTTTACTGGAACATTTCTCGCTTCTTCTTGGATTCTGAAGGCATTCATTCATTTGATTTGTGCTTTTATATTGTTGGTTTATTTTATTTCTTGAAAAGCACTTGCTTCTTTTGGTTTGTAATTGGCTTTTATTTTGTCATTTCAGCTGGTGGTCTTAGAAAAAGAAAAAGAAATTTGTGGTTTTCAGAATATGTTTTAAATATCCATCTGCTACATGTTAAGTTAGAGGTGCTTTTTTCCACTGTTTAGTTCAAGCTCCTCTGATGTGCTGAGCATTTATTATAGATGTGAATGTGTTTTTGCTGAAGAATGTTGGGTCTGAAGAGATTATGAGACAGTGTTGCTATGTACATGAACATAGCGCATGAAGAAGGTAATTTCAAGAAAACCTCTAGCTCTCCTGGTGTGTTCTGCTTGTGTTGGACTGCCTGTGTTATGCAAAGGTGTCGAAGTCTTGAAAGAGATTTGTTCTCAGTTTCATGATGTATTTCCATAGTCGTACTGTGTGATAATCCCTGGACTGTTTGTGTGATACAATGAAAGCTTCTATATATATTGAGATACAATTAAATAATCTGGTAATATTTTGGAAGAGACTACTCGGTTTAGACTGAACATGATTGGACAGTAATATCTCCAATAACTTTTTTTTAATGGAAGTTAGACAATGCTGTATTTGCTGTTATTTTAGATAATTTCTATTCATCCATTTTTGACACAATATAAAGGGCGACTGGCATTTTTATTTGTGTAACCAAAAAAAAAAAAAAGAAAAGGGTACACAAAAAAAAAAAAAAAACAAACAAGAAAAAACTATTCATCCAATTGTGATGAGATATTCTCAGTAGTTCTCTACTCAACAAGAGGTTAACAGGTGTCATATACTCTCTCCTCAGCAAATGGAACAGCAGGCAGTCAACTGTCCACCCCTCGGTCAGGAAAGTCCCCAAGCCCCTCTCCCACCAGCCCTGCCAGCCTTAGGAGACGACGGGTGAGACCTTTTTCCATTCTTGTTTTTCTTTTTCTAACATTTCAACTAATATATAGATATGATTACTATCTGGAAAAAATCCTAATAAATAAGTAAAGAAAAACAAACAAAGAGCAAGCCTTCCAAGAGAAAGAGGTACATGGGTCTGGAGAAAATATAAAGAGCAGTGAACAATTACTACTCAAATTTGGGCTAAACCTTTCTGGCCAATTGTTAAAAAAAAATAAATAAACAAGAAAATAATGGGATAACGGACACATCGAGGATAACATGTAAAGACTAAAGGAATGCAGGACAAGTACAAAACGATACAAGACATTATTAGTCACACAGCAAAGTCAACTGTTGTTTAAAAAATGTGTTTCAGGTTTATTTCTCTCAGTGAAGATGCACTCACCGTTATTTGATGCTTTGTTTAAATGTTATCCCAGTGCACCACATGTGGAAAAAATAACTCCCCTCATATTCTGAACGTTTCCTAGCAACCAGAGAGGAGCCTGTAGTCTGGACTTCTGTGTCTGATTTCAGTCCAGAAGGTTGTGGAAGATTTTAGCAACCCTAAATTCTTTCTTCACACGAAACTATTTTGGCTGATAATTGATAATATTACATAAGTGTCAGGTACTGTCACTTCCACACAGCTTTTGGCTTCTGGGGTTGTGGGTTCATTCTGCATCTCAGGTCAATGTTTGAGGAGTCTAGTGTGTTCTCTCAGTATATGCTTGGGTTTCCTCCAGACGATTACCAAAGATGAATGAATGCATGTATGTATGAATGAAAGAAAACTTACCTGCACATCATTAATATTATTGTTAACAGTAACTCAACACGAAAAAACCTGGATTCACTTGGGACTTTACAACATTGTATACCGCCATATAACGATAATCTTATTTGTATGAAGCCTTTTGGAAACCCAGACCTGTTTGTGAGTAATGGCAAGATAACCTGGTATCAGGCCTAAAGATAAATCTACTACTAAAATGTTATAACTTGAGGAGACTTTGTTACATCGTAATTCATAGTTATTTTACATGCACTAAGGGAGCCCCCATCCACTGGTGGCACTGTTTCACTCCATACACTCAAAGCCTGTGTTATTCACTTAAAGAAGAGCTACAAAAACAACAGAGTTCTTTTAAATTGAGGTTAGTTTTGGTGTTAGGTTTAATATTTGGATTAGGCAGAATTTTAAGGTTGATATTCATGTTTAATTCATACACACTTATGAATCCTGGGAATGCTCTTTTAGTACAAATATGTATGTGTACACTTAGATACCACTCTGCTACAAGAACTGCAATCCACACATGCCAGTTAGCAAAGACTGATACAAAGACTGATTTTAATATTTCTTATGAGATTTCTTGGATTGTGGGAAGGGGAAAAGCTTTGGAGCTATGGAAATGTATCCCATATGATCAAATCTCAGTGAATTAAAGAAGCTATGGTATTAGAAAGGCTTG
Organism: Hoplias malabaricus; assembly: GCF_029633855.1. Lineage (NCBI taxonomy): Eukaryota > Metazoa > Chordata > Actinopteri > Characiformes > Erythrinidae > Hoplias > Hoplias malabaricus. The sequence goes on along the minus strand of NC_089800.1, from coordinate 26,618,244 downwards.
TTCAACTACACTTTAGTATAATACTCTGTGATTTTTTTCCTGAGTGAAGAAAAGTTGAACTGTTTTAACTAGAAATTAGACTTTTTCTCAGTAATTAACATGGACTATGGTCTTTGCCTCAATATTGTTCACAGAACTCTCTAGTGTTGTGCTCCTTTTTGAACAAGTCAAACACAGTTTTGGCAAATTCAGGTCAAACTCCACTGCATTTGCTGAAGCCTGTGAGAGAGAACAGTCTCAGTTTAGGAAAATGCAGGTCACCCAGATAGAAGAATTCAGTGTTGAGTAACCGGTGCATATGGTGATGTATTTAAATATTAGATTAATAAATACTTTTAATTGTAAACATAACTGGTGCAAATTTATAGTATATCCACTGATCAGATAACAAACATTTAATGACTTTCTTGCTTCTACTCATTGCCTATTTGATCAGCTTCACCGATGATATAGCTGCACTTTGTAGTTAGGGCTGTCGCGTTGAAAGAATTTCCAGTGCGGTGTTTTTACAGGGTTCATATGCGTTATTATTGCCTCAAATTACGTAATTCATTCTGATTCTATTGCTACACTCACAAGTGTTGCATGGAACTGGCCTGAACTGTTCCTTTTGAGGCTTTTCCATGACACTGTGTTTGTGGAGGCAGTCAGGCTTCGACATCTGGATTATAGGTAGCTAGATGAGATCTCAAATTTCGGATTTCCCTGTTTCACAGCAGCCTTTCTAGCACTGATTTTGCACATTGCTGTGTTTCTGTTGCCTGGCTTTCCCATTACATTTGGTTGAAATCTGAAATGCTTCTAAACTGTCGAAGTTGCATTTGGTTTTGTGACTAGGTTTGCTGCCATTGTGTCCATTTTGTAAAACGAAGACTGACACTCAGCGGTTCAGCTGTAGTTCAGATGCTAACAGTTGGGAAAACATACACACACACACACACACACACACTAAGAAATACCATGCAGTGAAATGTAAAACATGTATACACTGCGGTAGTGACGGTTCCCGCCATTCCTTGCGGTTGGCTGGTTAATAGCGTGGTATTAATATATTGTGGTTATTGCGACATCCCCATTTGTAGTCCTCTACTATGTATATTATAAGAACTCTGCAAACAGCTACACTGCTTTGTCTGATCCACTCGTACCAGTGCCACACTAATTCCACCACCACCTCTGTGGTGCTGGGAATGCCTGCTCTGTGATGGTCGTGTGGGGGTCCTGACCATTTAAGGACAGAGTGAAAGTCACTAACAAAGTATGCAGAGCAATAGGTGGACTGCAGTCTGTAAGTGTAGAACTATGAAGTGCACCTATATGAGCATTGGGGAACTTAAGTTTCAGGCTCAGCTGCTCCCAAATATCCTGTTGTATTTCTTGGTTTTCTATGGAGATTATTCGAACTGTGTGTGCACAGCTTAACGGCAGTGGGTGCAGCTTACAGTGAACAGCTGAATTAACTGCTTTCAAAGAGTGTCCAAGATGCCCGTATTAAAGAGATCTTCTGTATTACAGGTAACAGGAAATGCCTATACATGGTAAGCGCTGAAAGCAGGAAACTTCACCTCAACCTGCTCTCGTGCTGAATTATTCTTAGCATGTCTAGGCCAAGGTGTTTCCATGGAAACTGCTGGTATTTTATCTTGCTTTTTTTTTTACTCTATATGAAGAGGCCATCCTGTGGCCAGGGGATGAAATATAGAGCAACAGAAAGAGTGGAGAACAGCAGAATGCCAGTGGTCTGCTACGATTTTTGCATGAGAAATTATTTCAAATGTTTAAAAGGCAGAGCGTATTAAATGTTATATAAAGAGAAGTGGCTTTTTTGTAGTCTTCCAGCTTCTGTGCTTTGAAATACGAGAATTCCTTTTGAACCAAAAAACCATCTAAAAAAATAATAATAATAATAATAAAAATGTGTGAGTGACAGGGTGAGTGTGTGGTGGTTAGAGTGTGATGGACTGGTTTCTGAATAGGCTCTGGACCTCATCAGAAATTCAATGTATTGAATGTGTGAAAACTAGTAATTTTTCTCTCCCTCTGTTGCTGGCAGAGCTCTCAGCACAGTGGCTCATCTCTGTCTCTGGCCTCCACTAAAGTCTGCAGCTCTATGGATGAGGGGGATGGCCCTGGCAGTGAAGGTAAGGAGACTTCACCCTCATTTTTAGCTCATATGTACTTACTATCATATGTGTCTTACAATGCTAGACAGCTACATAGATCTGCATATGCATGGACACTTTGTAACAGTTGAATTGTATTGTCCTATAGCTGAGGTGGTTGAAGAGGGCCCTCAGGTTCCTGTTTCCATAACTGACCGGTACAAGGTGGGGAGAATGATTGGAGATGGAAACTTCGCAGTGGTGAGGGAGTGTGTGGAGAAATCCACCGGTCGAGAGTACGCCCTCAAGATCATCAACAAGGGCAAATGCAGAGGGAAGGTAAGAGCATAATTGGAGTTCTGTGGGTTAAAGCAACAATAGGTTGTTTTTTTCTCTTAAAATGACAGCTTCAAAATCCATGTTGCTTCAACTACTTGTAATAGGGAAAACATGGCTTATGTCATTGCTACTCCAGGCTCTGCACTGCAGAAACTGCACTATGTAACATTTGGAGGAGGGTAGGAAGCATTTTGTCACAAAAAACAAATAAAATAAAATAAAATAATTAATTAATTAAAGTAAGTATTGGTGTTGGATGATTAGTTCTGGATCACAAACACCACTCCATCTCATTGCAAATGTACTGTGCTCTACTATTCCACAGTTCAAATAACCATTCAAATAATCACTCTCCCTGCTGCAGTCAGAACTGTTTTTGGCAGATGTAGGAATATATCCAAACTATTCACAATGTCATGTGTTCTGAGCAGGAGCATATGATCCAGAATGAGGTGTCCATTTTGAGGAGAGTGAAACACCCCAACATTGTCCTGCTGATTGAGGAGATGGACACTTACAATGAGCTCTACCTGGTCATGGAGCTGGTGAAGGTAACGCACCAGACATTTAAAACGCTGTCAGTTAGGGCTGGGCAATTAATCAAAAACAAATCAAAATCGACATTTAGAACTTCTAATTGAGATAATCTTGTTTATATCGATTATTTTTATTCTGTAATTTCCCCACTGTGTGTTCAGGTACTGTCCCTTTAAAACCACGCTACCACGCTGTAATCACGTGATTCTACCCCTGTCTGCTACATGGAAGCAACCTAAACACAGAGGCAAAGCAACTCAAGTGGCTCGTACCAAAGAAAAACACAGTGTCTGTGGTTTGGACGCGCTGTGTTTGACTATAATTAAGATAACACTGAACAAAAAGAAGTCAAATGCAAACGCTGAGCAAAAAACAAGGGGATTAAGCTCCCAGCAACATTGGAAAAATATCCCAACTTTAATACTGGATTATATTTATAATCGTTCATTAATCGTAAACAAAGAGGTTCAAATGTAAAATTAATCGTGATATTGATTTACGCTCATATCGCCCAGCACTACTGTCAGTGTTTTTTTTTTTTTTTTTAGATTAAGGTTTCATATTAACCCTTAAAATGAAACACAATCAAATTAACCCTTAATAAACCCTTAATTAACGTGCTTGATTTTTCTTTTCTAAATTATTAACTACTATGTAATAAGCTTTAAAAGCTTAATAATAAAAGCTTTCCATGTTCAGCATTAGCATGTCTGTTGTCATGTACTCAGTTTTTTTTTTTTTTTTGGGGGGTGCTCCAATATGTGTTTACACACAGGGAGGTGACCTCTTCGATGCCATTACATCCACCAATAAATACACAGAAAGGGACGCCAGTGGCATGCTGTACAATCTGGCCAGCGCCATTAAATACCTCCACAGTCTGAACATTGTACACCGCGACATCAAGCCAGAGAATCTACTGGTGAGTGTTTCACACACACATCTAAACAAACATTGGTGAAATGTTTCTCAAGCCTATGTTTGGAGTATCACCGCCCTGATACAGCAGAGAAAACACAGCAACATGCAGGAAACTGGTTCAAGGCATAGAAACAATGTGAAAATAAATTTCTTACAAAATAGGGTAGTCATAAAGAGACTTTTCTATTCATGTGGTTGAATAAGTGTTTGGTAACAGAAATGTATTGCAGTGAGACAACGTCCTGAATCACAAACTCCCACAGAGAGAGAGAGAGAGAGAGAGAGAGAGAGGTTGCTAATTTCTGAATTAAATTGCTTTACATGGTGAGAGAATTATCTACATACACATGTTATATAATACTAATGAGGCTAATAAGGCAGTGACAGTGAGGAAACAAATGCATAACTATATTCAGGATGAAATGGTTATAGATAACCAAAGATAAATGAATGAATTACTTATTTCAATGCAGCTACCATGACTAATAGACTGATTAATAACATACCGATTAATAATAAGACTGATTGATACCTCTTTGGTGGACTGGCACCCAATGATTCAAGGTAGGTTTCCGGACCCACCGTTATACTGCTCTTCTTCCTGTAGTTACAGAAAATAAATGAATGAATGGGGTAATTCAATGAAAGAATGAATGATTAAATGATAATATGCTATTTACTGGCCAGGTTGGTTAAACAAATGACCCCTGAGGCCATTGACTGACTGCATTAGCAGAGAAATAAACGTTAGTCTCTATTTGCAGTCTCAGCAGCCTCCTACAAGCATCATATTTGGAGAAGATTATGTAAACCCACTCCTGCAGCATCTACAGCACCTGGAACTCAGAACAGACTCCGATCAATCGTTTGCTGCCATGCTCAAATAATCATACATTGTCGGCCTCTATTCACACTGTTCTTCAGTGGTCAGGACCCCAACAGGACCCCGCAGAGCAGGTATGGTTTAGGCAGTGGGTCATTCTCAGCACTGCAGTGACACTGATGTGGTGCCTCCAAGTCAGTGTCACTGCATCGCTTACAATAATTCACCACCTAAATCTGTGGTGGTCTTGTGGGGGTCCTGAGCTTAGAAGAATAGGTGAGACTAGCAAAGTATGCAGTGCAACAGATGGACTACAGGGTAAATTTGGAAAAAAAGCAGTAAATTTAATGTTTTAGCTGAACAGTGTATCTAGAATTTTGCTGTGTGTGTGTGCATTGAAGGTGTACGAGCACCAGGATGGCAGTAAGTCTCTGAAGCTGGGGGATTTTGGCCTGGCCACGGTGGTGGACGGCCCTCTGTACACAGTGTGCGGCACCCCGACGTACGTGGCCCCGGAAATCATTGCAGAGACAGGGTGAGTCACACACTCCTCTGGGTCTTACATAACAGAAACACTCACTCTTCACACTGAAGGAGCAAGAGAAACAATGAACACACCAGAGAGAGAGAGAGAGAGAGGTTTTAACCCTCTCATAACATTACATTGTTTATATCAGCTTCATTTACAGATTATGAATTTATCGAATTTCTTAACTTTATATCTTTATTTGAATTCTGTATTATACAGGAGAATTAATAAGGGATGGCTAACGAACTTTTAGGGGTGGTATACCCCCCCTAAAACAGGTCTAATGATGCCATATATACACCCCACACACATTATATACTATGTCTTTCTACTTGACCATTGTTACATATTAAATAGTCTTTAATTGTATCGGTCAATAAGGTCTTTGAGCCCCTTTGCTGCTGTGACAGGCTCTACTCTTCTAGAAATGCTTTACACTATGAACCTGCATAAATATATTAGTCAGGTCAGTGGTAATTAGTGGAAATGCACTAGAAAATTTGTCTCTATGTAGATACATAGTTAATGTGCAATGCCCCTTCTTCATAAACTTAAAAAAAATGAAAATACACAATCAAATCTCAGCAAACCATGGCTGTTAAAATGATTTATTGAATGGTGATTCTCTCTTTGACAGATATGGCCTGAAGGTTGATATCTGGGCAGCTGGGGTCATTACGTACATTCTCCTCTGCGGTTTCCCTCCGTTCCGTGGGTATGTGGTTTGAGAACTGTATAAATCCATTAAGATTGATGTTTAAAACTTGACAGCATTTCCTACTCTTGCCTCGGAGACCCATTTCCAAGGCTCTCCTCTAAATGCATCTTCAGGCAAGGACAATGGATTTCCTGTCCGCTAAAGTGTACGTGAATATGTTCTGCTCTCACAGTTGAACTTTGCTGTCAGGCGGTGCCCTCTGGTGGCCACTCTCATTCATAGCTGACTGGCTACACTTCACTCTATAGCTCCCATTACTCTGGGCTAGGGTTCTCAAAGCTGAGAATACAGTTAGAGGCTGATTCCAGATCAGATCACTTTGGATTTGTATCAGTTTGTGAAAATGATCACTTGAGTTAATGGACATTCTTAAATAGGGACTTTTATAGGGACAGATTAATATTTTCCTTAAATTTATTGCATATGAATTTAAGGTGGCTTAGGACTATTCCTTTTCATGCGTTCATTATTACAATGAGAATATAATGAATAATCCATTGCTACAAGCCTCATGATGTGTGTGTGTGTGTGTGTGTTCAGGAGCACTGAGGATCAAGAGGCACTGTTTGACCAGATTCTCATGGGTCAGCTAGATTTCCCCCTTCCATACTGGGACAATGTCTCAGACTCTGCAAAGGTACGTGTTGTGTGTGTAAACAGGAGACATTAATACACTACACTAGAAAAGTACATCTTGAAATACTGACGATATGTGTCTCACTCTCTACAGGAGCTCATAACCTGTATGTTACAAGTGGAGGTCAACCAGAGGTACACGGCTCTGCAGGTTTTGGACCACCCATGGGTCAATGTAAGCTGTTTTAAATCGCATGTTTCAGAATTCAGAAATCGTCCATTGGCTTTAAACCCGAGTTAGGTTTAGGACCGCACAGTGTATTATTTATTGCTGATTATTATTATACTGATATTGCATGCCCTGAGAGCTGCTATATGGGAGTGCATGTTAAATCCAGAGTATCTGTAGATGTTTTATTGAATCAAGGGTACTCGCTAATATTAAAAGGAACACCAGGTAAGATTTGATATTTTTGCTCCTCGGCTCCCCCTACAGTCATAGAGCGTAATTCATTTTTACAGCACTGTCCTGAATTCAAGAGGGAGGGACAGTGAGATGGGGTTGGGGCTCCCTACCTTCTTCCACAAGTGACATAGTGCAGTTTACCTTCAAACCCTCCACAGTTCTAGGCGTCACAGAGTTTTCGTAGCTGCCTACTGCAGATGAAGGGGCAGCCGTGGCTTGGTGGTAAGGGGACTGGGTGTGTAACAGGAAAGTTGCTGATTCAATCCTCAGTGCCATTGAGCAAGGCACCTAACCCCCAACTGCTCTCCATGGCTAGGGCTGCCCACCGCTCTGTGCATGTGTGCTCACTGCCCCCTAGTGTCCACTAGTGTGTGTAAATGTGTGTTTCGCTACACAGATTGGGTTAAATGTGGAGAACAACTTCCTCTGTGTGCAACATAGTGGGCAATAAAGTACAGCACGATTGTGAGTGTGTTCACTGCCACAGATGGGGTTAAATGCACAGGTTACATTTTGTTGTACGCTTGTACAATGATTATAAAGCATTCCACTTTCACTTTTTCACTTTCACAAGCTCATTTTCAATACGTATTTACTAATAAATAGTAAACACTGTTTCTCTTTCCTTCAGGACGATGGCATGTTGGAGAATGAGCACCAGCTGTCCGTGGCTGGAAAGATCAAGAAGCACTTTAACACAGGCCCTAAACTGAGCAGCACAGCAGCTGGCGTCTCTGTTATAACAGTAAGTATTCACACTACATCTTAGAATGTATCCTTTATCCCTCTTTATTTATTGTCCTACCAGTATGACATTTTAACAGGGGTTTAGCACTTTTCAGAGTACAGGGAAATGTGACTTCCCATCGATTTGGGCTCTCAAATGTATGATTCCAGCCCTTAGACAGCTTAATTTTTTAGAAGACAAAGGAAAACACCAAATCACTACAGAAGTGTGGCCTGGATGAAGCCCAGCTCCACATGTCCGTTAGATCCATCCATGACCAGGAATTCAAGAAAGTATACCTGACCTCGCTTACTTTGGATGGGCAGAATGTCCATTACCATCCCCCCAGACACTGATCAATGATGGAGTCTTGTTAACTAATTTAACAGAATTGGCCATTAGTGTCCTCCTCTGAGGGTGTTAAGCTATATGTGGCTTTATTTGTCTCAAAGGAGGCACAGAGAAAGCATCCCAGCTTGGTAGATTCATGTGACGAAGAGAGTGGCTGGAGTACCGAGAAAATGAAGTCAATATGATATTTAAGGCATATACAGTGGCAAGAAAAAGTATGTGAACCTTTTGGAATTTCAGGGTTTTCTGCATGAATTTGTCATAAAATGTGATTTGATCCTTATCATAATTAAGGGTATTGTCAAATATAATGTGTCTAAAATAATAACACAAAAAAATCAGATCATTCAGGTCTTCATTGAGAACAACCATAAAAACCTTGTAGTGCTAGTGGATAAAGTATGTGAACCCTTGGGTTAATGACCTCAAAAAAGCTCATTGCAGTCAGGTATTAACACACCTGGGGTTTTGTTAAGAGAATGGAGTTTGGAGGTGTGGACTAGAGCTACTTTGACTGATAAGATCCAACATTTTGAGTTTGCTCTGCACATGGAGGTTATGTATATGAGAGCCATGCCTCGCCAAAAAGAGCTTTCAGAAGATCTACTATCAAAAATTGTTCGTTTATATAAAGTTGGAAAGGGTTACAAAGTGACATCAAAGACTTTTGAAGTTCACCAGTCTACAGTAAGGTGAACGATCTACAAATGGAGACAATTTGTGACTGTGGCTACTCTGCCAACAAGTGGGAACACAGTCAAAATGACCCAAAGAGCACAATGGAGACTCTTCAATGACCCAGAGTGACAGCCAAGGCTTTGAAGGTGTCAATGGTATAGACTAACATCTGTGTTCATGAGTCTACAGTTCGTAAAACCTTGAACAAGCAGGGTATCTATGGCAGGACACTACAAAGGAAGCCAATGCTTACTAACAGAACATTGCTGCACACCTGAACTTTGCAAAAGACCACAGACATTTCACAACGATGCTGGCAAATTGTTTCATGGACAGATGAAACTAAGACTGAACTATTTGGAATGAACACACAGCACTACATCTGTCGTAAAAAAAGGCACTGCACATCACCATGAAAATATTATCCAAACCGTAAAGTATGGTGGAGGGAACATCGTGATTTGGACCTGAGAGGAAGAGGAATTCCCAAGTGTGTCAAAAAACTCTACAGGGTAATGTGAGAACAGTAGAGTGTCTGTGCATCAGCTGAAGTCCACTGCAGAAAGTTAGAGCCCAGTTCTCAACCCTATAGAGATGCTATGGATTCACCTGAAGAGAGCTATATATATGAGGCATCCAAGGAAAATGATAGGGATAAAGAATGAGCTAAAATTCCTCCTGAACAATGTACAGGTTTGATCCACAGATACAGGAAGCTTCTGGTTGAGGTTATTGCTGCAAGGGTGGCATAATCCCAGGGGTTCACTTACTCTTTTCAATACTCCTTTGAATGTTGAATGAGTGTGTTTAATAAAGACCTGCAATATCATATTTGTCTTTGGGTTATAATTTTATCACATTATTTATTTATATATACACAGTGTGGGCCATTTATATGAATATACCTTAATAAAATGGGAATGGTTAATAATATTAACTTCCTGTTTGTGGCACATTAATATATGGGAGGGGGGAAACTTTTCAAGATGGTGACCATGGCGGCCATTTTGAAGTCAGCCATTTTGGATCCAACTTTTGTTTTTTCAATGGGAAGAGGGTCATGTGACACATCAGACTTGTTGGGAATTTCACAAGAAAAGCAATGGTGTGCTTGGTTTTAACGTAACTATATTCTTTCATGAGTTATTTACAAGTTTCTGACCACTTATAAAATGTGTTCAAAGTGCTGCCTATTATATTGGATTGTCAATGCAACCCTCTTCTCCCACTCTTCACATACTGATAGCAACACCGCAGGAGAAATGCTAGCACAGGCTTCCAGTATTCGTAGTTTTAGGTGGACCACATTTTATAAGTGGTCTTAAACTTGTAAATAACTCATGAAAGAATAAAGTTATGTTAAAACCAAGCACACCATTGTTTTTCTTGTGAAATTCCCAATAAATTTGTTGTCACATGACCCTCTTCCCACTGTAAAAAACAAAAGTTGGATCCAAAATGGCCGACTTCAAAATGGCCACCGTGGTCACCACCCATTTTGAAAAGTTTTCCCCCTCCCATATTGTAATGTGCCACAAACAGGAAGTTAATATCACCAACCATTCCCATTTTATTAATGTGTATCCATATAAATGGCCCACCCTGTGTGTGTGTGTGTGTGTGTATGTATATATATATATATATATATATATATATATATGTCAATACCCTTGGTTGGATGAAGATCAGATCACATTTTATAACAAATTCATGCAGAAAACCATGCAATTCCAGAAGGTTCACATACTTTTTTTCTTGGCACAGTATAGGAAAACATAATTGTAATACAGGAATGTTGTCCATTTATCATGCAGCTTTACTTGTGTTTGTCCATCTTTACCAGAATACCCTCCATCCAGGAAATAAGCAGACAGATGTGGATCTTGACTGCATCCTGTGTTGTTTTTGATTCACCACTGTGCCATCCTGCAGCCCAGACCATCAAACCCCCTCATCTCTCTCTCTCACACACACACACACACACACAAACTCTCTCTCTCTCTCCCTCTCTCTCTCTCTCTCTCTCTCTCTCTCTCTGAGACTTCCATTCCTGTGTGCTGTTGCTCTGTTCTTCCTCTAAAGCCTCTGGCCTCTGCTCTGTTCATTCGCGCTTCTCTTGCTGTCTCCAGTGTCGACTGTCAGCACTGTTGTCAGGGAATTAACAGCCAGTCTGCTGATATCTTCTCTTTACATGCTGTCATTGATTATCTTGTTATTCTTTCACTCCTTTCCCTTTTTATACCTCAGTTTGACATCTACATAGAGGGGCTGTATGCATAGCGCATATGCAGCACTGACACACCGACATAATTATTACACTTTATGTAATTTTTAAAACGTTTTTTCATTATTTATTTCTCATTTTGAGTTCTGCTTTTTCGTTTTATTTGAGTCGTGTACTGATTTCAGTTTCATTCATGCTCATAATTATGTTTATGCTTTGGCTTTAAACAAAATATATTTTGTTTTTCGCACAGGCAACAAAGACCAACGTTAAATAGCCATATGTAGGAATGCAAAATGATACAGGAAAGTTATCGCCATCTGCAGATATTTGCTTTAGAATACATAAATACGTAAATAAATACATTTATTTAGTGATAAAATATACATCGGTCTAATAATATCTCCAACAGATATCTATGTTGCATTGCTTTAAAAGTCATATTACTGTAGAATTATATATGATTATTCTCTGCATTGCGTTACAAATCCAGGTGGATGTAGTCCCACCCACGCACCTGCCCTGATCTGCATAGGTCTATGGAGAATCCTTAGCCATTTGTTTTTGTATTTTTATTTTTTTTTCTTGTATTAATCTTAGAATCAATAGAATCACTATGATTGTGTTTATTAATTCATAATGAGGCTGTGTTAGACTGGTCGGAGCCACTTCAGAAAAAAAATTGACCGGTATTGCACTCGTTTCTCTCTGCTCAGCCGGACGAGGGGTTTATCATCAAGCGATCAGGGTCTTTGGACTACTCCGCGCATCCAGGGATGTTTTGGATAAGGTATGCACCCACACAGCTTTGGAGTGCCCCACCTGCAGTGTGTCCATGGCAACGTGCTGGCAGTCTCCATCACCACCCTCACCCCCACCCCCCCACCCCCTGTCTTCTCTTCCTTTTTCACTTGGTCTAGAGGGATGCACATACTGCTTTCTGAGCCACATCTCTGCTCAGTTCATGCACTGCATTGGTTTAGTGGCTGTTAAATCACTTGATTTTGGCTCTTTCACCACTCTGCTGTGAGTCTGTGTGTTTTCTGGCTGGACTGGACACTGTGTGTATGTGAAGCAAGGGAATGTAATGCAGAACACATTACATTTTGGGTCGATCTTCTCGTGCTTGGTATGTTCACATTGCTTTTATCTGCCAGAGCTTGGTCAAAGTGTGTTTTTTGGCTTTGTGTACATGTGTAATTGCTTGATCTGTGTTCTTCACACAGCTTTTTTAAAGTACTGCAAAGGTTGTCTCAGTAACAGCAAGCTCCCACAGTTTTCTCCACATTTTAACACCTCCACATTCCTCTTTGCGTGATTGAGGTCAATCCATGTATTCAAGTCACATTACTCCTGTCTAGTTCCTTTCTTTCAGTGGGTGGTTGACAGAATATGCAGCAATTTGAATGAATTGGAGCACAGCCACACACTTGAACCCACATTTCACTGAAGATACAAAAGCTGCACCACATAGAATGTTCCAATTTCACCTGCATAATAGCTGAAAACATAAAAAGGTATATAAGTTTAATGTGGTCTAATGCTAGGGTTGCTATGGGATAGGACAGAATCTTTATTCAAATAGTCATGAAAGTGTAAGAAAGCAAAGAGTTTGCCATGCAAATCAGCTTCTTACTAAAGGTTTTCAGACTCATACTGTAGGATTGTGTGTCTGAAAATTATAAGACTGATTGTATGTACTGGCTGAATTTCAGTCCCCTCCGGAGGGCAGTGTAGAGCCTGCATGTTCTGTTTTGGTCTGAGACACTGTTTAGTCCAAAGAAGAAATTAAAGAAAGACTACTGCAGGCAGATGAAGGCTACTACATACTGGACAAGTAGTTCATCTGCAGAGGATTTCTGGCTCTGTAGCAGATATAAACACTATTAGATTACATATTATTGTAAAAAATTGTGGTCAAATGCGCTTACATTTTATGGGAAGCCCTGAAGGGTAAGATGAAGAAAAAAAAATTATTACTAAGGTTCTGTTGTTAGCCTGTATAACACACCAAATGCAGTTGAAAAAAAGTATTTGTAGCATCACTTGAACATTTTTTGTCTTAGTCTGTTTATTTTATTATTATTATTATTATTATTATTTAGCTAGTGAGTTAAGCCAGAATGGCTAGCATGTTATATGGAACACGGTGGCACAGCAGATAGTGTCGCAGTCACACAACTCCAGATTGTGGGTTCAAGTCCCACTCCAAGTGACTATCTGTGAAGAGTTTTGTGTTTTCCCTGTGTCCATGTGGGTTTCCTCTGGTTGCTCTGGTTTCCTCTCATGGTCCAGAAACAAACGTTGGTAGTAGGATTGTTAACTCAAAAAATAGTGTCCGTAGGTGTGTGTGTGAGTGTGTGTCAGCCTGTGAAGGACTGGTTGTGTGTATTCCTGCCTTGCGCCCAATGATTCCTGTTAGGCTCTGGACCCACCACGACCCTGAACTAGATAAGAGGTTTTAGACAGTGAATGAATGAACAGTTTGTCTCTTCTGTGGCTGTATATATATAATAAATGACAGCTGAACAGTTAATCTTACCTGTGTTGGTATGGTAACAAGAGTTATCCGAAACAGCTGCAAGGTCTAGTCAGTGGTTATGGATAAGAAGAGCAGAGGAGTCTTGGGGAAATTCACTGTAGAGATACTGTTATGGTTGTTGGCAATGAAGCATGTAAAGATCACATGGAACTGGTGGCACTGAACATGCATTCATGCCAGTGGGGCTGGGTACAGCTTTAGTCACCAGAGTCCAGTGTGCATTTACGGTTGTTGATGGTTAATGGTAAGGTAGGACTGTAAAGCTGGATTGGAGGGGTGTGGGTCTGGGACTCCAGACTGTTGAGGCTTCTGAAGGTGTTGTGGGCGTAATTCAGCAAAACACTGATGAGTGAAGGTGCCTACCTGGTGACCTCTGTGAAGAGCTGGGTAAACTCTGTCATGTATTTCCATCTTACCCTTTAATTTAAACAATGCTACAGCACTTATATCTAATATCATAGTAAATCATTACAAAATCAATACCATAAATAAACGACTATAAAATTACCACTGAAATCACAGAGGACTTAATTCCCATGTACATGCTGTATGTTTCTTTGCCCAGACCACCGCTCTTGATAAGGAGAGGCAGGTTTTCAGACGAAGACGCCACCAGGATGTGAAGTCCGGTGCAGCTGCCCGTGCTACAAAGGGAGTTTTCCTGACCAACCCATTGGCCGGCGCTGCGGCCCCCAGCCTGTCCCCTGCAGAGTTCACCTCAGAATCTGAGGATTACTCCCCCAGCTCCGCTGAGACTGTGCGCTCACCCACCTCTCCGTTCTAACTCCCCACAGGCCTGAAAACATGGATTTATGGAGTTGATGGATGGATGAAAGTAACTGGACTGGTAAAATATAAACTGAGTGCTCTTCAGAGCTCTGCACACTTGCATGTTTTTGACTCATTCTGTTTATAGGAGAAAAGCACATCCAGAACGATCTGACTTCCTCAGTTTTGAGGTCCGGAGTTTTTCTGGGATGTATTCGTAATGATTGACATTATCTCTAAAGACTATAGTTCAACTAAGATAAAAAATAATAATAATAATAATAAAAAATAGGAAAAATAAGGTCCTCAACAATAAAGAACTCTCACAGGATTTTAAATACTGTTTTTAACCCTAAGCACAGCACTAATAACTTAGCTGAGGTTAGAAGCAAAGCTTAGGTCAGGTTCAGATGTACACTATTAGCCAAAAGTTTGCAGATATCTGCTCGTCAAATGTGCATTCTTAAATCAAACGAATCAATGGGAATTTGCCCTGTTTTGAAGATTTGATAGCATTTAGCCCCATAAGCATTTAGAGTATTTCTAAATCACGAACCCCATTCCAAATTATCCCAAAGGTATCAGATTGAGCTCCAACAATCCTGAGAGTGCTGTTTTACTGCTCCACAGCCCAATGGAGGCCACCGAGCAAGGAGATCTTAGGCTCTTGCGCTGTTCACACTTATTAGAAGAGGTGTCTACAAGCTTTGGCATATAGTGTGTAGGAAAAAAAAACTTGACAGTGTGGTCAAGGTTTTAAAACGATGTTTCCCCAAAATTAAGCCCAGTAGGAAAGCAGCCCCAGATTAAGACTAATGCCACTGTTAGTGCGAAGGCAAAGGCCCATCCAGTTGTAGGTCTAATACTGTTTCTCCATTACTTTCTTGCCCTCTCATCACTTTGATAAGAAGCACAAGCCCTAGAACATATTCCACACAATTAATAATTTTCATGGTGATTTCAAATAGGATATTCCTTCTGATTCCGAAAACCCGACTGATCTTCCACTGAAGGGGAGGACTCTTGTGTATCGTTTTGTAAAAAAAGATGACGTTTCTACATTTAGAGTATTCTGTTTTTATATTTCTTTGCACATTTAACTTATAGATTTACGCACCTGCAATCTGATTTTTTTTTAAACATTACTGGTCTTCTCTGGGCTCTAGAATGTTCTACCAACCTGTGATACGTAGTACAGAATATATACCTTATATATCAGGCACGTGGTTTAGGTATCGGTTCAATAACTTTAACTCTTTAATAAAAGTGAGTCTTTTTTAAATGACAGGTGCTGTTTTAACTCTGTTAGGAATTGAAGTGTATATGAAATTGTTGATCACTTCAAGTTTGCTGCTATAAATGTTCTGGTATAAATGAAACTGGTAGACACAATAAGGGTATTACACTGTTTCAGAGTTTGATATCATGAATCATGTCTCGTTCTTTGAATTAGCCAACACATTCAAAAGATGAATACTTGTGCCCCAGAAAATCTGGAGGACAGTTCTTGATTGCATGACCACTTTTGACTGTGAATGTGCCAGAGATTTTCAACCCTGGAAGATGAATGTTAACGACAATTAATCTGCTCTGATTTTCTGAACAGTCGTCCTAAAGGTGATTTCCTGCATCTGAATGTATCTTGTCATTTGCAACAGTCTTTCATATAGGGGGCATAAAACCAACAGATCAGAGGTAAAGAAAAGCACACAAATTGTTCAGAATGAATCGATAATACATTAATTTTCACTTTATTTGGACAGATAAAGCATCACCTCGCTACTGAATGTAACACACACTTTTCTGAAAGAGCAATGTCAAAATCCATATAAACACTCAATGGCACTGTATTTTCTACCTAATCTTAATAATGACAAAATGCCCAAAAGTGTTCCTTTGAGTTTCTTAAAGGGCCCATATGACTAAAAACTACACATTTCTTTATCAGGTTTCAAATGTTATTGGGCAAGGTTTGAAACCATACACTCCTCAGTCCATATATGAAATCTGCAAAATCTGTTTTCCGTTAACCTGTTTTGTGAGATCAAAAAAAGGCCACATTTACATACACTTCTTCAACCAACTGCAGTTCAGCCCTGCCCATCCATGTTGCAGTTATAAGGATGTGTTAGTTTTTGGGGTTTTTTAAAGGACAGCCAATCATAACTGAAGTCATTTACATATGTCCTTAGGAGCACCATAATCAACACAGCTTGTTTCTGAGGGATAATGTATGAAAGCTCTGAAGGTCAAGGTGAATTAAAAAAAATGAATGTATGTTCTTGTACATTATAAATAATTAAGAACAGCTGAACAATTTGTCTCTCCTTTGGTTCTATGACGGGCAGTTTGCTTGTGTTTCAGATGTAGGCACTGTATTGACATGGACTGCTCCCTTGAGGTCAAAACTGGTATGGCATGCTAATTCTTAAAACCTAGCTCCTAAAAAGGAAATTATCCTCTTTTAATCTGGGTATGAGGAAAAGTAATTTAGTTATTTATTTTTTTTAACATCTGAAAACTGGAAGAGTACATGCCCCTTTTGTTAACCCTAAGGCACACCTCACTAGTAGGAAAAAAAATAATTTGTAAAACAATATGCTTTTGATGGCTAAAATTGTACAAGAGGTGCTAGACATGTTTCAGACGGTTTTTGGTCTGTATAACAGGCAGGAAAAAAAAGGAATATGGAACTTAGTCTCAGGAACATACATTAAACTTTTTTATTCACCTTGACCTTCAGGGCTTCCATAATAACGAGAGCGCAGGCATGTCACTTTAATTACTCTTTTTGGTACCTGGCCACACACATGTTATAAGTGGCTGTTTAGGACTAATTTCCATATAGAAAAATATATGGGCCCTTTTAATGCATAATGTTTGACGTTTAAAGGGTTTATTCCTAAGGCTAAACTCTTCTCATGTACATTAATGTTCACTTTGTCTTGAAAACCTTTTTTACTGGTGTTAATTTAATTTTCAGTTACCTTAAAGGTGCACTATCCAATATTTTAAACATTACTATAGCAGCAAACGACATATATCAGTGTGAACATATGGTGCATTAAAGGCGTCCCGAGCAAAGAAAGAAGCAACGCATCCATTTTGCCTCTTGTGGGGAGGGGGGTCGAGGCTGAAGGGAAGGTCGTGGCTGAGTAAGTAGTGTTTGTTTGAATCTGAGATTCTGGTGCTCAAGTGTGACCTCTGGTTGTGAAATGTTGGCTAGTGCACCTTTAACCATAATGTTTGTGGGAACAATTGTTAATGTGGTGATTTCACTAATTTTGGAATGTATTTATTTATTTAGTTATTTATTTTGTAAAACATTTGATGTAATCAATATTATTTAGCTCTGGATATTTAGACTCAAATTGACGCAAAAAGATGGAATGTCAAGAAAATATTTAGAATCTACCTACCTTCCTCTGTAAATTATGTCTATAACATTTCCATAACTGAAGACACAATGTAAAGATTTAATAGCATTTGTTGCTACAGTGTGTACCCACCATTCTGTTTGGTTTAAAGTGGCTTTTAGCATGGAAAGGCTTCTGAGAAATTGACATCAGCCCAGAGTTGAGTCAACCAGTGACCAGTGAGCACAAAAATGGACAATAGGGACAAACTTAACGCAACAGCATGCCTCATGCTTTTTTCTTTAAGGACTAGAGAGAAACCACTTTTATGTGCTGTGTGACTGTCTTAGACAAACCCCAATGTGACAAACCCCTGTGTGAACAATAAGAGCGGGTTAAGTTTGTTTTTATTGTTTTGAAGATAAGACACTGACCATAGTGTATGCCATCTCATTATTTAATACTGTTGTTTGAAAAATAATAAGATCATATGCAAAGTCCAGTGAACAGATGTTAAAACTGGTTAGTGATGTTTCTATAGCTGTATGAATGGCTCTCTGTTGTCTTTATTTTATTTTATTTTTTGAATATGTAGTGACACACAGCTTTTCTCCTGACCATCCAAAGGGAGTAGCTTTGCTTCCAAGTAGCATTCATTAAACAGGCCAACTTTGGACCCTGGAATAAATGGTTTCCTCAAAAATGTCTTTTTAAATGTATTTTTTAAAAATGAGTATCGATTTTGAGAGTAAGGAACCACATGTCATCTAGATGATGTAATGTATAAAAGTCAAATGTTTGTTATAAAAGTAGGATACCTCTGGATATATGGATTACAAAGATGGCAATGGATTTTTGGCCAAAATGTGCCACATCTGCAGTTCTCTTATGGCCCACATTTGGCTTTTAATAATGGCATTGGCTCAGGGTGAGCTGGCCAATGGTCTACCTTATATGGGCCAGATGTCAGGTGTGTTGTGGACAAAATCTGTGCCAAAATCTGTGACAGTTGACCCATGTCCAGCCCACACAACACTCTCCAGTTGTTGGGCCATGAGTGCCAGAACTGATATGGATCCAAATGTGTCTGCTATTTGGGTAGGTTCTTTATATATATTATATTGTTATGTTATTATTATTATTATTAGCCAGCCATTTTGTAGCATAAAACCCCAAATATGGACTATACATTCTCTATAAACACCATCCATTTTGTAGACAGTAGTCAGAATTTTATTATTATAAACTATTAAAATAATTTAACATTTTTTTATATTGTAACTAATAAATCTGTCCATTCATTTTTAGTTAATAATGTGCTCATAAATTGCATATTCTGTGTCAGTGAGGTTAAGACAGCACAAATCCATCACTTCACATTAGCTTTAGACTAAAAAAAATGTCCGGGTGGAATTTCACAAACGTCCGGGATTTTGTTTTTCCAGAGTTTACATAGAACTTCGAGAAGCGTTTCGTTCACAAACTAGTCCCGCCCTCCCCTACTCCGATTGGTTCACTTGAGTGAGAAGGGGGCATGGTGAAGTAGCCTACAATCTTCTGATTGGACGGTCTGACTGTAGAGCTACCGTTATTGGTCGATAACCTTCTCTGTAAACATTTAATTGGTCAGTCTGCACGTCAGTAGTCCTTGTTTACGTCAGGCAAAGCTCATGTACCTACCCTCATCTGGAGCAGCTATGCCGAAACGTAAATCTAAGTTCTCAGATGAATTAAAAAAGAAATTTCCATGTTTTGTGTAGCAAATAAAGGTGTAAAAGACCTAAAAGCACACATGGGTTCAGCTAAGCATACATACAACGGTAGCGAGTGGCGTGACCTCAGATCTCAGATCTGGTCACCCTAATCTAGCATGAAGTTAAACCTGGATGCCTATTTGAATTTGTCCTTCCATTTTAAATAGTACATGTTACATTCCCTGGAACTGAATATTCTAAAAGGAAGTCCACCTAATTTAGTCATTTAAGCACCACCAGCAAATGTAATTGTTTCATCACATTTTATTATAAACAAATCAATCTCACAATGATCAATACTGATTGATAAGAGAAGGGACTTAATCAAACAAAAAACATAATAAAAGTAATCGTCTGTAAAAATGGCAGATACAGTGGGATCATTAGACAAATGTAAACAAATATAATGATCGGCAAAAAATAAAAACATTACACCACATAACCATTCGACAAATACAATTCAATGATTACAAAATAAAAGCACTTGCTGATCCTCAGCTGAACTCAAAGTGTCTGTGATTAAGATTGTTGTACCAAATCTTAATTATGCTTGTAACAAAAGTGTTAAACACACAATCAACCCCACTGCACGCACAGCTACTGCAGAACAAACTGATTTTCCACAAATGACAAATAATAATGGCAAAATATGCTAATATACCTTCAATGTGATAGCGTTGATATTTGTATGGAAACATGGTGATATCTGGTTCCAGGTTCCTTCTGTAAATATTTCAATTTAATTAATGGATGTACTGTATTGCTTATCATCACAGGTTTATTCTCATTTATGTTATTGGCAGAGAGGATCTGGCCGGTAGGATTGAACTGGTGTGTGGACTTGTGAAACAGTTTCCTCAGTGTAATTCCAGTACTTAAGCAGAAGATTTTAAATGGCAATGAAGGAACAAAATGCTTTTAGACCCTGAATGATCCAGTTTGTTCTCAATAAAGCAGGCCCCTCCAAATGGGGCCATCCATGTGTACAAAAGATTCCATCTCTATTTCATCTTCAAACCCAGTCAGATGACTGAACAAGGGCTTGAACCCTGGAACCCTGGAAAATGATGATGCTATGGTGATCTCAATCTTTTAATGCATGTATGATTTGTTCAATTTTTAATTTGTAGATCGTATCTCAGCATTGAATCCTGTACCAAATGGTATGTCACTTCAGGGATATTTTAGAATTTATGGACCTTGTTTGGCTGACTAGGATGTATTCTTTGCACAGACAACACATCATTTTTTGCAAGCCACTCATCTGCCTTACAACAAATGGGATTCAACAGTAATGTGTCTTTTTTTACATTTGTTTGGGCTGAGACATCTTCAAAATATGGTTTTGACAACAGAGAGAAAAACATGTAGATATGTTTGAATTCATAGCCTGTAAAACTTAGTTAGCTAGCCAAATTAGCCATTTCAATAAGCCCTGTTCTTGTACTTTAACAATTTTTCTAGCACATGAAGGCACCTGACCACACTTTTGTGAAGGCTGTTACAAGTCTTTCACATATTAATCAGGGAATAAAAATCATGGAATCTTTTTGTCAAAACTGAGATTTATTTTGACCGTCATGCATCTGAAACCTAAAGTTGGCAGAAAAGCCCTATTTAGCTTTAAATAATGTTAACATACAATTTAAATTTATCTTAATTGTTTTTCAACATGAGACAACTTGAAAGCTAACAACCTTGTCACCCTTTGATTACATCACAACAGTGTGCTCAGAGTGCTCTGCCATTCATTCTACCCATGTACTCCCAAATTAAATCAGGCTAATTATTAGCTGGATACATTTCAGTCACTCCAGTTCTCCACCAAACTACAGTGCACTACATACATGTGAGTTTAATAAAAAGGGATTAAGCAGAAAATATGTGTCCACTCACTGTAACTTTCACAGTTATAACTCTCAGGGTTAACTGTAGCGGGCTGGTATAGATACAATTCCAGATCTGAAAGTAGTCCCCAGTCCAGACCTGAATATTGGTGCAATCTTGAAATTATTTAGCTTTATATGTTTTAGTTCCCATGAATTATGCACTGATCTGATGTAAACTGTCCACTTTATAGTCAATGTTGTGGTAATCAACACAAATTGTGAATGTATTACAACCCCAATTTACATTCAACATTAGCAGATGTTCCACCCAAACTTTACCAAGACCATGGTACAGGAGGCTCAAAACTGCTGCCATAAAACAAGTGCAACTTCTAGACTAAAGGGTAAGCATTGTGAAGGTGCAAAGCAGGCCAATATTCTATTCTGACCTATATATTTTTTTTATATATCATATTAGATAAGGGCCTTTCATTACATTCTTGATCCCTGCATGGACAGATCTGATTAAATGTGAGTGGCAATAAATAAATAAATAAATAAAGTTTTACATTTCATAACATTTTTAAAATCAAAACAAGTTTACAGTGAAATCACTAAGAGAAATGGCTTACAGTACATTTCACGGGAAACACGGGGGTAATTTTTTTCACAACACATTCAAAAGGGTTTAATCAAATCATGAAACACTTGTAGACGGACAGTTTCCTTGCGTTATAAAGAAAGACCCTCACAGACATCATGGGTTTAAAGAACATTTTAGAGACTTTTCTTTGTAAGCTTACTTTTATTATTATTATTATTTTTTTTAAATCAAGGAATATATTTTAATGTTATCAATATTTACATAACCAGTATTTACCCTGAAAATAATTCTCCAGAAGGTGATATTATGCTGCTAGCATGTACAAATGTACATCATAGAAACACCTAGCTTTATTTTCCCCTGTGCAGAAATTCTCACAGTTTTAAAATAATGGGACTGGGCTGATTTGCTTCAGCTTATTTTTGGAGAAAACTTAAATAAAAACCACTCATGTAAAAGGTTTCTGGGCCTTGGTTTATTTCAGGAGTAGGCTAATCACTATTTCAGGAGTAGGCTAATCCTGTCTTTAATACAGCATTGTTCGCTATATTAGCATAGTGTCTTAATACAGTACTGTAGATGCCTGGTGGAAGCCAGAGCACAATATATATAGACACTTGGACCTCAGGGAAACACTGTGAAATGCAGACATCCCTCCATTTTGTTTCTTCTTGTATATGTTCAGCTTACAGGTGTTGCTGGTAATTCAGTTAGCTCCAGAGTTAGCGTCTGTAGCTCAGAAGACCTGTCGTCTACAGAGCACACTCAGTACCTGTTCTGATGCTCGTAATGCCAGCGGTTGAAGTCAATGTTGAATGCTACAATGCTACCAGATGCCATTCCTGTGATCAAAGTCCTGGAACACAGAGAGAAGAGAGTGTTTGGACAGATTTTTCACATTCTATTCCGCGGAAGATTTTCTGCAGGTAAAAACCACAGTGGAACATGACTGCAAATGTGATCTCTGGACATGTGCCTTTTTTTGATCCATCAGATCAGATTTGTCACCAGATGTGAGGTAACTACTTAAAATTGCTTAAGTAGAAGTGCTTTATTACAAAAGTAAGGGAATTTTATATTCCTGAGTATTTTTAATGTCTAATAAATGTTCATTCACATTAAAGACACTGGTCAGTTAAACTAAACAGACCAAATGTAATAAGAAATACTGTATTTGGGAAAGAAATAATAATTAAACAATAATAATTATTATTATTATACTGTTGGTGCTAAAATGGCCAGTTTGTGTTCTCCTCAAAGGGCGTTCAGCTTCACTTTGACAAGAAGCAGTTGCTGGCATCATGTGTCTCAAAGAAGCCATGTAAAGAATAAAGACCTAGCTAATGGACATTTGACATGACAAAATATGAGTGAAAAAGAAAAGAAAACAAACAAACAAAAATGCATTTGGTTTCCACAAAAGAGTGGAAAGACTGTGTTACTTTCCTAACTTTTCCCATACCTTTGATCATGTGACAGGTCCATGGCCCGGATTCCTGCGTCACAGCCAGGGTATAAATATAGCTGTTTAAAATCACAGGCCTGCCACACCTCCACCACTCCATTATCTCCTCCGGTCACCAGTGTTTGACCATCACTGCTCAGGAGGATAGCCTATAGAGAGACAGCCAAAGCAGTGTGGGGGTGTACACACACACACACATACAGTCATCCTAGTTAGTTCTGATCACACTTTGGTTGGTTGAAATGTGTGGTCTTATCAAGACAAGTGTTTAACTCTAAGTTCACTTTTAAGCCCAAACACCAGGTGAGTGTCACATGACATGATAAACTCACAGAGTGTGGGGGCATCTTGTTGGCTGCAGTCTTTCATTTGTTTTTGTATATAGCATTGGTTTTATGTCTGTTGAATGTCCTGTTTGGTGTTGTAGTGTTATTTACCTTTGTGTTCTCCTAGTTGTTCAGTAAAATTACACATTGGCGCATGCATCTGCCTCTTGGTTTCTTGACTACGTTACAATTTACAACAATGTACAAGTCTTCTCTGCTTCCCTTTTTTCTTTACTTTGCCAAATTATATATGTTTGCAAGACAAAAATCCACAAAGAATGTTTTGCAGTTGCTTTTAATATTTCCATCTTAAAATCACAGATTCAAAATCACTGTGATGCAAGAATAGAGCCTCTGTCATTGCTACCCTGGGCTCAGCACTGCAGAAACTGCACTATGTAGCTTTTGGAGGAAGCCAGAAAACACTCCCTTCCCTCTCCCCACTGATTTCTGTACAGTGCTGTAAAATTCATTTACACTAGGGGGAGCACCAAGAACAAAAACATCAAATATTGCTTGGTGTTCCTTTAAGTTCTTATGACAGTGAAAATCTCTGCAACACTACCACACGTATCCTGCTGCTGTGATTGATCAATGACCCTAAGGCCTGCATACGTCTAAAAACTTGAGGACTCTTACCCGTGTGGAGTCGTTGATCTCCATCTGGGCGAGGAGTTTGCCGTTGATGCTGAAGTTGCAGAACTGGCCTCTCTCGTAGCAGATGATGCAGTGACCCTCGCTGGATACGGATATGAGACGAGGGAGAGCACAGTTATCTGGACCCTCCAGAGCTCGAAGGAGATCTCCAGTGATAGTGTGGACCAGACACGGACCCTCTGGAAAGAGCAGGACATTCAAACACTGAATATGGAAAGCAGACAACAGCTAACAACTGTTATAGAGCTACACTATATCGCAGAATGTTTCATGAGTTCATCCAACAGCCTATACAGGAGAACTTTGGAGTTCTACAATTACAGGCTGTAGTTCATATGTAGCTCTGCATACTTTGTAAGCCCCTTTTCTCCAATAGTCATCCCCCATCCACTCATGCTGGTATGAGTGGATCAGACACAGCAGTGCTGCTAGAGTTTTTAAACCCCTAAGTGTCACATCTGGACTGAGAATGGTCCACCAACCAAAAACATCCCGCCAACAGTGTCCTGTGTGCGGCGTCCTGTGTCCACCGATGAAGGACTGAAGGGCGACCAACACTAACTGCGCAGCAACAGGTGGGCTACTGTCTCAAATGGGATTTACATATTTGTCTCAGTGAGTGTCCAGAGGGTTTAAAAACTCCAACAGCAACTGCTGTATCTGATCCACTCATGCCAGCACAACACACACTAATACACCACCATGTCAGTGGATGTAGGAGTAATGTAAATATATACGTCTTACCCTTGAGTGACTGCATTTGTTTTATAGACTTCATAAAACCTGCTTCAGTTACAGTTAATACATTTCTGTGCAATGAACAATTTTACACTAAACCTGTCACAATAATGCAGAAATTTTAAAGACTTCCCCTTTAGGAGACTGTACAAACAGAGAGAGAGATATTCCATGTCCTTTTCATTCTTCGACTGACCTTTAGCTCCACTGATGACGAGGCCAAGCTCAGCACACACAGACACACACACCACCTCGTAGTCGTGACCCGTCAGAACTGCACGGGGTGCTGGGTAATCACCTGAAAAACACAGCAGAGAGAAATTTGCTGTTGGGCAAAAATCCCATTGTATTACAATGTTCCAGCCAAAAAACAACAATTAAAGGCCATGAAAACAACATCTGCTCAGAAGGTTGAACCATCTTCATTAACTCCATAATGGGGTCTGAGCAAAGGCAGTAGGACCACCTCTAATTTCACATGGATGGTCAGCTGATTGATGAGGGGGATGACAGAGGTGAGTCGGGGGCATTTTAAGAGCCACCTGCAGGAGACTGTGACAGCAGCTGAAACACAGCAGATCAATAGACGAGCAACAGTGCAGTGTGCAGCTTTAATATATAACCAGAGGAAGAGACAATCATGTGAAAAGATTTGTTGAGGAATTCATTCATTTCATGTAACTGCTTCATCCTGTTCAGGGTCCTGGTGGGTCCAGAGCCTACCTGGAATCACTGGGCGCAAGGCAGGAACACACTCTGAACAGAGCGCCAGTTCATCACAGGGCACCACACACTCACACATTCACTTTATTTAACTGTAGCATTAGAAACAGACACACACCCACACCCATATATATATATATATATATATATATATATATATATATATATATATATATATATATATATATATATATATATATATACACACAATGTGAGTGAATGTGTGAGTGTGTGTCACCCTGTGAAGGACTAGCTCCCTCTGCAGGGTGTGTTCCTGCCTTGCACCCAATGATTCCGGGCTCCGTACGCACAACAACCTTTAACTGGACAACTGGTTAAATTAAATGAATTAATGAATGTATTGTTAAGCGCAGGAGAGCAGTAAAGTCTTTGATCTGGATTTGAATACCACATTAGGGGCAAATCTGATATCTTCTGGAAGTTTGTTCCAAGCTTAGGCAGCATTGTGATGAAAATCTGCATTTCTGTGAGTATTTCTGACTATGGGCACTACTTGCTGACCAGTCCTGAGTAACCACAGAAGCCTAGTGGGTTCATACCCTTCAAGCAGATAAGCAGTATAATGTGGTATGAGACAGTTTAAATATTTATAAACAATTAATAGTACTTTAAAATCAATTCTGTATTCAATCAGTAGTCGGTGCAGTGACCTGCGAAGCGTGAGGAGTGATGTGCTCTGACTTTGTTCTGGAATACCACTGAAAACTCACTCCTATCAGTTGTGTAATGTCTATTTTTTAAATGAACAACATTCCAGAGGCTGAAGACAGAAAAACTGATGTGCATTGCTTCAGTGAACCTGAGAAAGAGAAGTTACCATTCGTTTAATTAACACAGAGGTCATTAGAGTGAATGCACACAGTACTTTTAATGGACACTGAAATCAATGTGAAACCGAGTCCTCCACTTTTCTGACTAACACTTCTGGTTCTGATCAATATGGCTCTGGATCCACCGATCCTGAAGCTTCCGCAGGGACAAGCGTGACAGCGTCCAGGCCTCTAGAGAGATCCACTGGGTTAAGTCCAGCTCACTTTCCCCCCTACAAAAGATTCAATCAGCTTCCCCAGAACCCCACTGAGTCCCCCAGAGCCCCCCAGGTCCCCGGGAGCGCGCCAACACAATTAGGAGGTATAAATTGGAGGCTGGCTGCTGGGGCCGCGAAGGAGGTGGGTGAATCGAGCCGGACGTATTTTAATCACCACACGTTTAAGATGCGTTGGGGTTTTGTTCCGCAACCGCAAAATCAATTTCTCCAGCGTGTCACGGTGCCATTTGGGAGGGGGTAGGGAGGGTTTCAGGGCTGGATGTGGATGGCTGCTGAATATTCATGGACGCTCTGGCCTTGGCGACCTCTTCTGAGACACATGTGAAATTAAAGCAAGCCGCGCAGGGGAGCAGCTCGCTGACAAGCTACAGCAGCTATAGCGTCCCTGAGCGACCTCCGCAGGAAAGAAGTACATATCTACAGAAAATGACACTTCTGTGCTGTCACAAACAAACCAAGGTCTGGGGATTCATCCTGATGTTAAGCAAAGAAACCCTTCCTTGAGAAAATTGTATGCAGCTTATCCCTTTAGCTCAAGCTTCAAGGCTAGCCTTTAGCAACCAGGCTAATGTAACATCACCAAATTGCTATAAACTCATTAAATCATTTTAGATATTCTTTTTTATGTGCTTTTTCTATGCAGGAACTAAAACCCTTACAGTGGTTTAAGCGTTTTTTCTGTAGGTTGTCTCAGGCCTATTTGGGCTTTAATATCATGAAATAAAATATATAGGTGCTGTGAAATGATGTGGTGGTGTTGAGCTGCTAGCGAGCAATAAGGGTTGAAAGCAGAGGGGAGAACTTCCTGCTGTGAAAACAATTGAAAGAGACAGCTGTGCTGAGACGAAACTTCAGTTCATATCAAAAACTGTGCACAGCTGTCACAACCCAGCTGAGGGACTCCACCTAAACAGGTGGAAATTGCATTTTATGGTTACAGTGAAGAGGTCTTGACGTCCAAAAAAATCTAATTTTCAAGCTGTGTTCTTTAGAGAACACCAAGGGGGTTTTTGGCAATAGCTTAAGACCTGTTGAGGTACATTTCTTTTAAATTCCGGCAGAATTAGGATTTGCAGGTTTGTTATATTCCTCTATACCAGCTGAGCTTGGCTGAATAAGGCTATTAAAGCAGATTAGGAGATCTGAGATATGTAGGGTTATGCAGGCAGCTGCTGAACTAATCTGGAACCTCACACACTTTGAAAATCCTTACCTGATAGTCAGCTAGAGTGGAAAAACCATTGGAGGACACTGGAGATGTGTTCATAATTTAAAAAATGCTTATAAAAAGAGGTTTATTTCCATAATAATACAAACCAATCCTCTACATCACCACTAGAGAGCACTGTTACTTTCCTAATCTCTTCACTGAGAGAGGATGATTTCAGGCCCCAGCAAATACATCTGGACATTATTAACAGCATTAAAAGTATTATTGCTAGTACAAACATTGAGGTTTGGATTATGCATGGTGATTAGGCGTAATTAAGTAACTAAATCAATGACTGTAATTTCGTGATTCTTTGTGCTGAAGGAGAACATATAAATACAGTAGCAAATTGACATAATGTGTCAATTGCACTACAAATGGTTGCACCAACAAGCTGTAAATGTACAAAAATGTTAAGCCACTGCAGACGTTACAGCACACAGCAGGGCTGTAATGGTACACCATCACTCTCCAGGCAAATAACTTCAGCTGCACTTAATAATACAAAGCCATACACAAAAGAATAATTACTCCATGGTAGGAAGGTGCATAATAAGCACTTGTGAGGAAAATATCACGGGAACAGAGTTTCCTTTCTTCTAACAACAGGAGGGCAGAGCCGCGTCTTGCTAATTGGAGGCAGTCGAGCTGAAATACTTAATTAACTGTCTGAGTCGGTACTGTAGTTAATTAGGGAACACTCACACCTAAACCAGTGCTTCTGACACCCGCGAAGAGCAGATCATCTCCACACAATGTGCTCAGACATACACACACACTATTATTAACATTAATGTATGCTCATACACACATACGCTTCATTTAATACAAGTACACAACATTAAATCTATCAAATGCCAAATATATGATGATTATTGTACAATTGGACAATGCAGCTATTCACAAATGTGTCAAATAGGATGATGAATATTTTTGTAAAATAAAAAAAAATCCCTAAAATCCTATTTAAATTAGCATTTGCATACTAATGCTGGCTAATAAAACCACTTTCTTTTCAATGGATTTGTACGGAAACAAGTGCTCTCGCCAAGTTGACGCCCAAAGAAAGTGTAATGTTTTGTGGGAAAGTGAATTTGCATCCTCAGCTTTAGTTGGTGGCTCATTTCTTATTTTTACCTCTACCCTTTGTTTTGGAGTGTCACCGTGCCCCTTGGAACTGAGTTACATGGTGAAGTGGTTAAAATCTTCCCCTGTGAAATGTGACAACCCCTCAAGAGCCTGATATATCATCAGCAGGTAGCTCTTCCAGTCTGCAGTGATATCAGACGAGAGGTACCGTGCTGCAAACTCACGGCTGGACTTTAGTTTAATTTAGGGCCTTCAGAAACATTCAAAGATCACATATCAGTTAAATTAACCACTCTTAAATCTGTGATATGAAGCTAAATTCAGCTTCTTATTCAGCGGCTCTTTTGTTCAAATCTTCCCATTCCAACTTCAATTTAGCTCAAACACCAGAATGTAATTGCTTTACAATTTAATGTGGAAATAACTACATTGGCATAAGCATACTAGCAATGTTTGATGCTTAGCATGAAGTAAAGAATCATAATTCATGGACAATACAGTTGTGTTTTTTATTTGTTATTTTTAAAAATAGTTATTTATTTATTTTTGTTGATAACTCAGCCATCTTACATGTGATTCACAAGGCATTTATAACACTTCATTTGGAATGTGCCTGTGGAACATTTTCATTTGAAGGGCCATATAGCTCTAACTCTTTGCCCTACACCTCTATCCCAACAAGAATTGCACCTTACCCCAAGGCAAAATGGAAGTATAGGACTAAGTGGTAGGGCCAAGGCATGAAATGGGAATAGCCCAGTGTTTTACTTGGAATAGAGCACTGTAAACTTTCCCAGACTCTGCATATCCTGCTCTGCCCAACCTCCACCTATGAATACAACCATTGGCTATTGCTGACTATTGAATTCATGTAAGTTCTTTGTATATCAGGGCAAATTATATGCATATGTAGTTTATATATACTCACTGTTATTTGGGTTATCTCCAATTATGTGGTGTCGTCCACTCCAGTACCACAGCAGTAACGTAGCATCTCGAGATCCAGACACAATGTAGCAATCACCCCCGATGTATGACTCAGAACGGGCCAAACACGTCACCACATCCCAGTGGCCGAACACTATCTGTGTCAGTTTGCCTACACACACAATGACAGAGACACAAGGACGAATATGTGGTCACATTCAAAATAAATGAAACATAAAAAAAGCCCAATAAACTATAATTTACCCTGAAATGTATAGGTGCATGGATACATGGTATCGATTCCTAAAATACTGCAGATATTTAACGCAGCAATTCTCAATGCTTGCTATTGGGCCATTCAGTATAAACATTTGACACCGTGTAAGTGGCAGCCAGTGTTTTAAATATTTTAAATAAAGGATATTCAGGGTTATGACCTCACACTGATGATATATTTACTCACTTAAAGAAAAGTCTGTACTGTATATACTTTTTAAGTAATATTTGAATGAATATTTAAAATAGAACTGTAACTCCTTTTATGTAAATACTTTTGTTAATTTTAATTTTTTGTTCACAGGAATTCACAGGACATTACAGCCTCAACACCAAACTTGAAATCCTTAAAATAAAAGCTAACTTACAGGGAGCGTGGAATACAGTGCCATTTTTGTCTCATACCAGTCTCTGAAGAGTAGACGCGGAAACTCTTGTCCCAGAAGCCACACACCAGAATGTAACGGTTGTCTGCAGTTACCACAAAACACTGTGAGTTGATCTGGATGCTCTGGTCCACCAGGTCTGTGATCTGCCTCTTGTTTGTCCCTGAATTGTTGGCTAGAAACATCCCAAAAGCAGAGCAATTAGCATCCAGTTCTGATAGCTTTTGTATTCATGAGCCATTCAGTGGACACCATGCATTTGGTTCTGTTGATGCTCACCAATCAGGGAGTCCATTTCAATAGGCAGATGATGGGCCTGTTCTAATGAGTATCCTGGAGCTCCGCGTAGACCTGTGAGACACATACACACAGTGCAGAGATGGGAAATATAGTAAACATTTTTCCTTGTATCTGTCATTTTCCTCTGTGTGTGAAGGGCCATGATGCTTATGTTGAGCTGTTAGTGAGCAATGAGGAGAGAAGGGAAGAATCCCTGCTGTGGAAACAATTCTTACCTTTCTATAGACAGTGTACCAAGATAAAGCAGAAAACACAAATGGTTATATCTGAGGGCAATATTATGGTGATGTTGAGCTGCTAGTGAGCAATGTAGGTGAAAGGGCAGATGCAGGAACCTAGAGCTAAACATTGTTCCCCTGCCACTAAGACAATGCTGAATTGATTGCTTACAAAATGGAAACACAGAAACTTGTAAACTGTAAACATTGCAATTGATGCATATTCCATGAACATTATTGAATAAACCACCAATTTATCATCAGATAAATATATATTTTCTAACATTTTAACCTATATTTTATAGGTTTGTTTGAATTAAAAATATCAATTATGAATATAACAAGTGATACCAAAAGATTGCATAGCAGCAATCTTTACTGAAGAATCAAATTGATTGCTGCCTATCCTTGTTTCCCTTTTTCTTCCAAAGGCACTCTACCCACTCCCAACAGGCAACCATGCCCTATACACACTCCAGGCCAAGGCCATTCCCTGACCCTTTCTGCATCCAACAGGGGCTTTTAGAAACCCACCGGCACCTATTTCCACAGATTTCCACAACACCTATTGATTTCTCTCTGTTAAGTGTCAGGCCAGCCAGAGCTGTTACACCCCTGAGGCAGCTCTCCAGGCCAGAGGGGGCCGTTTTGGGCCCATTTTCAGCCTGGTGTGGGCCTGGTGGCCTTATTCTGGTGCAGCTGAAACAGGCCTTTTCTGCAGCTGTGGCCATTAGCGGAACGAGAGAGCCAGGCCGTTAGCTCTGGTGCTGACATCACGATCCGTTGCCGTGACAGCTGGGGAGGTGTGGGGAGAAAGGTTTGGCCGACATTGGCTAATTTGGCCTGTAGCCAAAGCGCTCCACCTTTGACCTACAGGTGAGGCCACTTCCTGGGGAGGGGCTAGGGTGGGTAGCACTGTGGGAACATGTGGACTGGAGGTGTCAAGGTGTGTGTGTGTGTGTGTGTGTGTGTGTGTGTGTGTGTGTGTGTGTGTGTGTATGTGTGTATGTGTGTGTGTGTGTGTGTGTGTGTGTGTGTGTGTGTACTATTAGTAGTTTCAAGTAAGCTGTAGGGTGATGAGGAGATTTTATGTACGCACCAGCAGTGGGTGGCCTTTGTGTGTGAACACTTTATGGCCAGATATATTTGTGTCTTTCCATGCGTAAAGGTACGTGTCTATGTAAGTGTTACACCAACTTACGCTGACACAGTCCAGCCACTGCAGAACCGGAAAATTCAAAACATTTGAAAACCCACTCGGCTGCGATGGAGAAGTTGAAAAAGCTGCTTGCAAACAATTGTGACCACAGCCATTACAACAGAGTGTATTCATATGTGTGTGGCTGATTGGATGAATGCATCTGTTTGACAGTTATAAAAAATATGTGTAAGACTGCACGCATACAGCTCTTACATACATTTAATACATTGCAGAGGATGAAAACAAAATAACCCTGAGGCTTATATCCATTGTGGCTCCTTGAAGGATGGGCCAGCGTTTCTTTCAATCATATACAAAATGACTTTCTGCCGGTGATTGTTCCATATGTCCCAGAAAAACAATGATAAAATGTGACATTGATGAGAAACACCACTCTGAAAAGAAGGAATAATTTTAGCGTCCTGCTGGTTTGGGTTCATTCTTTGGAGGATGCGTAGAAAATGTTAGGGCTAATAGGCTAGCCTAGCAGAAAATATTCAGCTGTGAAACATAAGAGTGAGTTATACAGTGAGTTATGGGGTGAATAGTTCCCAATTCCCATGCTAATGCATTCAAATCACTAATAAACACTGGATGAAATAGTATAAACTATAGCGCTGTAAACTAGACTGAGTTAGAGTCTGAATCAAGGTCAAAACCAGGACCCATCAAGTTCAATCCAAGACCAAGACCAAGACTTATCGAGATCAGGGCAGAATCTGAGTCAAGATTAAGATCAATATACATTGAACCAGAGTCAAGACAAAGACCAGGGCATATTAAATCAAAGCCATTCTTGCTTCTATGGTAGATATCACTAAATAATATTTTAGAATATATTTAGAAAAACATAGAGTCCAAAAAGGGCGGCACGGTGGCGCAGCAGGTAGGTGTCGCAGTCACACAGCTCCAGGGGCCTGGAGGTTGTGGGTTCGATTCCCGCTCCGGGTGACTGTCTGTGAGGAGTTGGTGTGTTCTCCCCGTGTCCGCGTGGGTTTCCTCCGGGTGCTCCGGTTTCCTCCCACAGTCCAAAAACACACGTTGCAGGTGGATTGGCGACTCGAAAGTGTCCGTAGGTGTGAGTGAATGTGTGTGTGTCTGTGTTGCCCTGTGAAGGACTGGCGTCCCCTCCAGGGTGTATTCCCGCCTTGCGCCCACTGATTCCAGGTAGGCTCTGGACCCCCCGCGACCCTAAATTGGATAAGCAGTTACAGATAATGGATGGATGGATAGAGTCCAAAAATGTGATTTATCTGATTGTCCCTGTCCTTTCCCTTCAGATATGCTGTAATATTAGTCATGGTTCCCAATATATGTTCTTTACATTATTTCTACAGAGAGGTTCATATTGGTGAATGTACTCAAAGAATATAATTCCATATTTGATGGACATTATAAAGTAAAAAAAACGTGAGAGTTTGAAAATGCACATTATCATCTAATCAGACTAATAAAATAAAATATATTCATTGATCGGACACTGAATGGAAAGATCATCCATTCATTCTTTCATTGTCTGTAACCGCTTATCCAGTTTAGGGTCACAGTGGGTCCGGAGCCTACCCTCCGTGCAGTGGAGGTGCTGCACTCCACTGGACTCCACATTACCCCAAGACTAAGACAAGACAGAGTCAAAATGGTGTTGAGTCTGACACAAGGCCAAAACTCTTAAGTGACAGCTTGGAAACCTGCAACTCCCAAGTATTGCAACACTAATAAAATGAATTAATAATTAACATATCATTACAACTGATGTGAAATTAATAATGTGGGCCTGCTGCTTCTTGTAGAAAATCTTAATCCTGCTAAATGTGTTAGAGTGAGTTTAGAGGCAGCTCATGCATTTTCTAATTACATCTAATGAACATGCTGCTTTCTTACTTTTTAAATATTACACACAAAAGCCAGCCTTAGCCTCAGCTGGTCCACACTCACCCACAGTGTTGTGCCAGCGGTTGACGGCAAAGAGCCGGCTGCAGGTTACCGTGACAACAGCGGGCAAAGCCAGGTGGGGCAGTGTGTTGGCGGCCACATGAGTCACCGGGGAATTGGAGGGAAACTTCAGGACCATGATAACATCCTGCTGCATCTGCTCCTTAAACATGAGCGGACTCTGCGGAAGGAAACACTGATGAAGAGACAGAACACAGAGATGAGAGAGGGAGGGAGGATGAAGGAGGGAGAGAGGGGGCAGTGAGGGGACAGTGAGAAAAAGAAAGAGACAGAGAGAGGTAATTAGTCTAAAGGGAAGTGGAAAGAAAAAGAAGGGAAACAATGGAGCAAGGAATGAGGACGAGTCAAAGAGGCGACTCTTGTGGCTCAGTCACACTTTTACTTAACCTACTTTAAAATAAATTAAAGTGCTATAAATCTGAGAATGTAACTTCTGAAGTTATAATAAATAACAGCATGTTACACAGAATCACAAAGCACTTACAAGTCTTTCTGAAATGAGACAAGTTGCTACGGTGTCCCAGGTGGTTACTAGGTTTGCACAAAGTAAGTGCTAAGTGGCTGCTATAGTTTTTGTTTCCAATGTGGCGGTAAAACTGCTGTAAAGTTGTTGCTTTGGTGTTGCCATGGTATCTAAAGTGACTGCCATATCATATCACCTGGTTGTTAGGGTGTATGTAGATGGTTTCAATGGTATCCTATGGTGTTGCAATTACAAAATATTAAATCAGTGTATAATACATCACAGAGATGTTTTATTTACAGTATCTAACTAAGCAAGAGTCATTCACTTTAAACAGAAATTCTTCCAGCTATTACCAGCTGAATTAAAATGTGCAAAACCTGTAAATGATGTAAACACATGCTTCTATAAACAGCACATTTTTCCCATAATTCACAGGGACTAAGCAGGCTCCCATCTGCTAGAAGTGAACAAAGGTGTAGTTTAGCAGTCTCTCAGGGGTTTGGGGAGATGTGGGTGTGTGTCTGAGGTGTGTGTATGTGTGTCAGGCTGCAGTAAAGGTACAGGGCAAAGTTCAAAACACAAATGATTTTCAGTATGACTTCAAGATGTTAAGGCAAGGTGGTAAATAACACAGCTGTGTTCATAAACGTGAAGTCTGTCTCACCTGCAGTGCTCACTCATAGCAAATAGAACACACTATTTAATGTTCACATATTTTAACATAAAATATCGGAGCCAGAAACATGCCCATTGATGCCTTGCTGCCCATGCTGTGTCAACTCAGTACAATAGCAGGCAGTGTTTTTACATCAGTTAAGAAACTGCTAGCATATCAATATCAGAGTATATTTGATGGGGTAACCTTAAATTAACTTAATTGCAAATAGCATATTTACTGCGCTTATAGCTAATTTAAGCTGCAGCAATGTAGCTTTGGACCACTGATTGTGAATAATGATAGGATGCACCCAGTTCACTAGCCAGAATAATTA
The DNA here is from genome assembly GCF_029633855.1 of Hoplias malabaricus. Lineage (NCBI taxonomy): Eukaryota > Metazoa > Chordata > Actinopteri > Characiformes > Erythrinidae > Hoplias > Hoplias malabaricus. Next base: position 26,582,404 of record NC_089800.1, on the reverse strand, counting down.
CAATATTTTGGAGACAACTTTGAAACATCTGTGATTACTCTAATTTATTCTAGATATAAATTATAAAGTTAGATGAATCTAGGTTACATTTGAACAGAAACTAAGCTGCATCCACTACATTGCCCTTTCCTTCTGATTGTGCTGAAGACTGTGCTAGCATTCCGAAGTAAGGGGAAATGTAAGGCAGGGAAGGTTACATCTATGCTGCCTTAAAAATAAAAAAAATCAACCATCATGTGAAACATAACAGGTAGCACTTCATAAAAACACTCAATTCAGAAAAGACTTGGCATCTTCCTAATTCACAATACTGCCCCTTCAGAGAGCATTTATGACCTTTCAGACACAGCCAATACCTGTTGATATCGGTTTTGTATCCAGTTTGTTGTTTTATTTTTTCATTATTTTGTACAAAGTGTTAAAGTCTGCAGATAAAATGACCTTCTGCACTAATTCAATTTTGATCCTGGTGGATGGCATATCTTTTCACTTAGAAAATCAATGAAACATGTCAACGTTTCCCAACAAGAAGTAAAATAGATTTGGCATAGTGGGTAGTATGATTCCATTGTTTTTTTCTAAGTCGTTTCATAATTCTACCGCCATTCAAACTGGAAAAAGCCATTTAACAAAATTGATTTGTGTCATGGGTGGCACGGTGGTTCAGCAGGTGGTGTCACTTTTACACAGCTGCAGGGTTCCATCCCTACTCCGTGTGAATGTCCGGTTTCCTCCCACAGCCCAAAACACACGTTGGTAGGTGTGACTGCATGGGTGCATGTGTGTGAGTTCTGGGTAGGCTCTGGGCCCACCATGACCCTGAACTGAATAAGCAGTTTTAGACACTGTGGCATTGTGAGTGAATGAATGAATGAATGAATGAATGATGTGCTGTATTTGTTTTTTTTTTATTTGTTACAAAGTGGGGAACAAAAAACTCTTTGAACAGGGTGGTAATTCCATATTTTTCACCAGTGATAGTAAATGGGAAGTACATTCAAATGGAGGTATTGCTATTTGTTTCATAGCTGCTCTGTTCTTAAAGTGTGAATGGCCCAAAACCAAATTCTGCAGTGGTTTTGGGCCATTGCTATTTGTTCATTTTAAAAAATCATCCCTAACCCCAAACTTAACCCTAGCTTCCTACTTATTTGAACCTAGTGCAGTCACATAACATTAAAATATCAATATAAATGTAAACATTCATCCTCAGCTGCACTGAATATCAGGTACATATCAGAAACATAAACCCCATGCTTTTTAATGGAGATATTGCATCGGATGTAATAGAAATAAGTTTAATATTAGTACAGTCATTAGTGTACACTGAGAAGCCACATGACCACTAGGGAGCGCTGTTCTCTCAGAGGAACTCCATAGCAGAGAGCTGTCAGTCAGGGGACAGTGTACATTCTCAAAAGTATGTCAAAAGTGCATGAGTGTACGATTATGTGTGATTATTGCGAATGTGTACTCTATTAAAAATAGATACATTATTGTTAGGTAATTAGATGAATAATTATTGATAAATTATTTGAGATTATTAATGATGCAGCATTATACACAGATAATCTATGCCATGGCTCGATAGAAGTCTAATAGGGGCTTTAAGTTTTACAGGTTTCATGAATTTGCTTGTATTTAGTTCTGCATTTGTTGCTCTGCATACTTTGACACCCATACCTGAGCAGCACACACCAACACACCACCACAGCAGCACTGAGAATGATCCATCACATAAATAATGCCTGTTCTGTGGTGGTCATTTTAATGTTTTGACTAATGAACCTTTGTAAATCTAATGCCTGTTGTGACATCACAAAAGCAACACTTTCAAGTTTCTTGCACCTTGTATATGATCTGTGTAGACTCTCTTAATTAGCACGTAAAGAGTGTTTCCAGTGACTACCTGAGCTGAATTTCCTTGATGCCACATCTGTCTAACTCTCCACTGTCTCCAGCTGTGTATATTAACATCCTAGCCCAGTGTGTGAATGCAGTGCACCATTACTCAGGATGAAGATATGGTCATTAAAGTGGTCGGCATATGGACATGAAAAACAGCCAGTCTGTTCACTGGGGAAAAGCGTGAAGGTCAGACATGACTGCCCTCGCTGCAAATAATAAGCTCTCACCAGTGCAAGATGCAGCGCACACGCACATGCACTCTCTCTCACACACACGCACACATGCACACACGCAGCGGCCCTCACCAGGTGCATGGCGGAGCTGCGAGGAGGATGAGGCTCGATGAGCAACTGAGATGGCGTCTGTCCAACAGTCTGGATCTGTGCCTCCATCGCCTAGAGAGAGAGAGAGAGAGAGAGAGAGAGAGAGAGAGAGAATGATAAAAAAGAGAACAGAAAATGGTGAGCAGAAGAGAGAACGATTGAAAGGAGAAAAAAGAGAAATGGATGATAGTGGGAGTAAAGAGGAGAGAGAGAGAGAGAGAGAGAGCGAGAAAGACAGAACAAAAGAGAAAGTGAGTGAGAGAGAGAGGAGAAAGAGACGAATAAAAAATAAAGAAAGAAAGAGGGAAAGAGAACGGTCAGTATTGATAGACATCAAAGTGATGGGTCAATGCATTACTTGACAATGCAAGCAAATCTCCAACTCAGCTTCAGCTCATGAGGTGTGTGTGTGTGTGTGTGTTTAAGGTTGTGTTCTTTTTCTTTCTCCTCCGTATTTCCATCTAACCCCCTTCAAAGCCTGCAGAGTCATCCAAGTGTTAGTATGGAAGAGACAAGCCTTTTCCTATTAACATGCTTGAGTTAACCGTGCCCATTTCCAGGAGCCCCCCCAGCCCCAACACACACACACATACACACACACAGCACCGCAGACGCTAACCTGGCCTGACACACAGCCAGCACTGCTGCAGCGCCTACTCACTGACGTTATTGTGCCAGAAACAAAGGGGAATAGAGCAAACACACACACACACACACACACACACACACAGGGGTCATCAAATTAATAAGGAATATAATTAGATGAGAGTAGGTGGACGTATGAGAGAGTGATAGAAACCAGAATTAACATCTAGTAAGACTTGAACTCATTCTACCAGTGACTGAAATTACAGTGAAAATTACCCAGTGTTACAGCTTTTAACTTATTTCTCTCCTCTGCATCTCACATCAGGTAATATCAGCTCTTCAGACTTAATGTATGTAGCCAGTGCAGTGGGTGTTTTGGTATATACAACAAAACAATAAAAGCAAAAGCAAAAACATTTTTGGGTTGGTAACTTTTGAACTGATTGATTGCAGCAATTGATTTCTGAGAAAATTCTGTTCCTCTTTGATATGCTACATGACCACCTTCCCAAAGAAAAAACTTGCCCTTGATCCAATATGGCGGCTTTCAAGATGGTGGCCATGTTCCGGACGTAGACTAAAAGATAGGCCTGTCAGGCTTTATTCACTGGGGTATTTAGATATGTCATTTTCCCTTGTGTTTCTGAAATAAAAAGGCTGTCCTGTGACATTTGACTCACCGTGTCTACATTTAAAGGTAAAATGTTGTTTTAATCCCGGGAACAATGCTTTGTTTTTATGTACTGTCGTTGTTATTAATATTATTTCATATCATGCAGCACACACAGAGACTGTCTTGAATCACTGTCATTACACTGTTATACATGTAAGAAAAGTACATGTCAGTAAATGCGACTACTTATTACCACACTAGTCCACAACTGTGCAGTCAGGGAAAAAGTACACATTTTATTATAAACTAATTGTATTAAATTTCAGTTACACTCCTAATTAGTTTTCAAATATACACAGACTCAACTGTCTACTAAAAGAATATATGTTTTGGTAAAATTACAAGTTGCACCTTGTCTCCTGGAGGCTCCTTTTGTTTCAGACAGTGTAGGGGGACATTGCATGATGCTGCAAGGTGTGCTGATACAGAGGATGTGGAAGATGGGGACATGGCCAGAGGAGCTGTGTTCAGTTTGACACGCTGCTCTGAGGGAGGCCTGTTCAGCCCGACTGAGAGAAAGGCCTCACACAGCGAGAGGGCTGATGGATGGGACCTGCGCTTTTCCACCAGCCAGTGGGGGGCTTGTAGGTGTCTGTCAGTTTTACACACACACACACATTTCCACATATCCTAGGCTCAACACACACTATCAATAACCAGAGCATGGTGACATGCATCTGTCAGAATTACACACAGAGAAAATATGTCAAAAACAGAGCAGGTGAACAGCAAATGGTGGCCCTTCATACACTGTCCTGTAATGCATCCTTCATCTTGTACATGTGTTTTACCTGCTTCAACATCGCATGTGCCAAAACACACAGCTTTATGGGGAAATTGAGGCAATATATATTGAAATATGATGGCAGCGCAGACGCAGGTGAAGGAATTCTCAGGCTGCTAAACAGGTCTTGGCTTGGCTTGTGGTTCTATGAATGTTTACATGATGTGGAATTTATTTAAAATAGATCAATTTATAATAGACATTCTTAACAGTATCTTCCATCTAGGGATATTTAAGGGAGAGGTCCTCAATGACTGTGCCAAGTAATGACACTGGGCTGTGTAGTCTTTGGCCAAGCTGAAATCCACTGTGTTATTATTATGTCTAATTAGTATTATACTAGTAGCATTTATATTTTGAACCCTTAAAAGGACACAGAGAAAGGAAGCAAGGGCATGAGCAGCTTGTTGTCTAGCGAGACTGAGGGGTACCTCATGCCTGAAGACCCCCTTTTTCAGCACCACATCTTGCCACACACAAAGCCCAAACACACACACACACAAACTCCCAAATCAAGGACATTAAACCCCTGAAATGACCATGCAACAAATGAAAAGGTGGCTGATGAGCATGCTGGAAGCTCCCCCATAAGTCTATCACTATATATTTAAACTAATAAATGATATTTTTTGTAATATCAAAACTTTTCAGCCTGCATATTGTGTAAAACTGAATCATATTAGTAGCCTGTAACTGGCTGTTTTAGGTTGATGTCTAGCTTGAATGCTAACTGACAACATCAGTCAGCATATCCAACAAATTGTTTTACTGGAAATGACAAATCCATTGTGTTTTCTCTGGTCAAAGTGAAGCCAATGTGTTGGCAAACTAAACCAAGAAGCCCATCAAGCTACAGTGACATTTAGTAATCAAGCACCTTGTCATTTTGAAAAGTGTTAAGTTCAGAAAAGACACCAATGATGCCAAAGCGAAACAAAAACACTTTCTACCAACTAAGATTTCTGTTTAAAAACAATCAGAAATACTTACACAACTAGCTTGTGTGACCCAAACTCTAGTCATATGATTCTTAACCACACCTACAAATCAGTCTGGGGCTGACCTCTGCGCCTCAGACACATTTGGCAACCATTAAGTGTCAGTCACCGGCACTTTACAGCGTAGTCCATCAAGTAACAACCGACTCACATTATAGCTATTTTAGGTTAAGCTCAGGAACAGGGGTCATGATGTCTGCTCAAATAAAGTAATCTGATCCAAAGATCTGAGAGAAGCAGGCAGCCATGTGGAACGCATCACTGTATTCCTGCCAGCCGGCGCAGTCATGAGGATGGAGAAAAACACAGCGAGAGGAATTCCTGCCAGGAGTCATATTCAGATATCAGGGGAAAAAAATTAAAAATAAAATAAATAAGACAAAAAAGAATTCCTCAAAAATGGCAGAGCTACCAGAAATGTAGGACCAAAGAGAAACAGGCAACATATTTAAACAAAGGCTTTAGGAATGCACTGCATGACGTGTATCATACATTATGATAACTGACATATACCTACATAACTGTTTCAAGTAGTTATCACTACATGCATAGAACACCATAGTAGGCAAGAGTAGTATAAAGCAATATGTTTAAATACATATAGTAGACCAGAACGTTGCTGGAGACAACAGAAAGTGAGCAGTTCTACAAATTAACTCTTGATGAGGCCACAGCTGTTCACTGAAAACCATTCCAGGTGACGACCTCATGAAGCTGACTGAGAGAACGCAGAGAGTGTGCAAAGCTGTCATCAAAGCAAAAGGTGGCTACTTTGAAGAATCTAAAGTATAAAATATATTCTGGTTTGTGTAACACTTTTTGGTTTACTACATGATTCCATGTGTTCCTTCATAGTTTTGATGTCTTCCACATTCATTTATAATGTAGAAAATAATGAAAAACAAAGAGAAACTATTGAATGAGATGATGTTCAAACTTTTGACTGGTTCTAAATATATATATTTCCAATTGTATAGAAATGTGCATTGCTATTACTTTATAAATACATTCATAAACCATTATGAATTATCATTATCACACATAAGCCTCTAGAAGCTTCTAAATAGGTCTACCACATACATACATACACACATATATATATGCTCTCATGCCAGAGAATATACAGAGTATATATTGCACATAAACATCTTATATATGTGTATCTTTACCAGTGCTTTTATCTCTTCTTATTTATGTATTAAACCTACTTGGAAGCAACTATGCACAGGCTTATGTCAGGCATCATAACCCCAGACATTATACCACAATATGAATATATTCATAAAGCATTATGAAGGCATGATTCTTTAGGATTGGTTACCAACGTTTTTTGGCCTGCATTTTAATGACATATCCACACACGAGCAACTGCAGGAACAGGACTGAGATCAATGGAAGGGGAAATTGTACCAAATGTGCCAATTATCCTGAGAAGAAGCAGGAGTTCTCCAGTTTCAACATAAATGGGAAATTGTTCCACTCCAAATCCACAGAGTCGCCTCCTCGAATCCAAAGTTAAAGCAGATTCTGAGGTTATCTGAGGGACACATCTTTTAGACCATCACATCTTGTCATTTCCTAACAAGCCAATACTATACTTCACAAGCCTACTTAATCTGTTTCTTCAAGCTGACTGTCAACAGGCAAAACTGTCTACGCTGTCACTGAAAAACTGTCACTGTGTTGGTACCATTCACTGTGTCTGTGGTGGGACACTCAGGCCCTTGGAAATCAGGAACATAAATGCACCACAATTAATTTTAATTGTAGATTTGGGAAGTGAACGTACAAAAGTGTGAAAAACATAGGACACTTTATTCAAATGTCTTTAGCTCACCAGGGCTTCTTAGTAATAAGACTGACGTTGCGCTGCGGACATCTTCCGTCTGCGGACGTCTTCCAAGCAGTCCAGTCAAATGATTACAACAGCATGGGTCTGGCATTATGCTGTCCATCATTTCTTAGTCTAATAATTTGGACTAATTCACTGTCACTAACTATCTCACTGCAGGTTTGCTCTGAGGAGTCGTGTCTCCACAAATCCAGAGCTGGTTCAGCTTCAGAGGTTATCTGATGGACATGTCCTTTAGACCATCAGGACTTGTCATCTAACATGCCAATACCCTAATCACAACTCTGGAGGGATCAAAACAGGAAACATCACAGGCAGTAATCTGGAACACTTCACTGGCAGTTAATTACCTTAATCCATGCTGAGCGGCTGCTTGTTTGGACGATAAGAGACAGACCTCTTGCCACGTACAGAAGTACCCCCAAAGCTATGAATCCACACGCTCCAGCGACTGCGAAACATCCACCATAACTTGTGAGGTGTCATTCATTCACACTAATCTCTAGCTCTGCTCGGAATGGCAGCTTTCAGGGGGTAAAGGTGCATTTCTTAAAACAGACAGTAGTTCACTCTACTTGACCATAGCCATAGACAAACGTAGACCTCACTTCTGATCATTTACAATACGCTGACATTTTCCAGCTTCTAGTTACTGTTGCTATGTCAGTCTTTTTTGTTTTCAGTTCAGGGTTTATATTTCCAGAATTATGTAAACACTCCCTGTACTGCACACATATTCTGGGCTGTGGAGAAGCAGAAATGTATTCTGTGGAGTGATGGACTTTTATCCAATACATTTGAGATGGTGTGGACAGGTGCATGTGATCCAGAATTTCACATTGACTCCTTTGTCTAAACGTTTCACTTGGTTCATTGCCTTCTCTGTTTTCTTCTTCTCCATATTTAATGGTACCATATCTGACAATTTATGCATTATATAGCAGCAAACAGCAGAGAATTAAATCACACACCTCTGTTTGTGTTGTTCTCTGCTCTTTGTTTTAATAGCTGGGCTGGCCTCACAAGATTGCTACTCCCACCCTGTTGAACCTCTGGCCCTACCCAGCTTTTTTTGCCCTTCTCAAGAGACAAGACCATGGTGTATGTTCAGATGAAAGCAACAGTCTAAATATTCTTACAGTGAAAAATAAAATAAATTCCACTGTCTTCCACAGTCTAAAAGACATGGAGGTTAGGTGAACTGGCTATGTCCTGGTGTGAGTGAAAGTGTGTATGTGAATGAATGGATTGGTGTTCTAATGCAGTCTTACAGGAGAATGGTCATTCCTAGTTTAGAGTATGCTGTGAGAGCTGTGAGAGCTACCACTCATGAGTGTTGAATGGAATGGTGTTGTGTGCAGTGTTGATTGTAAAGCATTTTGGGTGTCTAGAAAGCCACTGTATAAATGTAACTATAAATAAATAAATAAATAAAAATAAAAGTTTTCATCTGAGATTCTGGTTCTCTAGTGGGAAATCTAATGGGAGAATGTCAGATATTGCACCTTTAATAACTGCCCTTATTTCTCTGCACTACTGTTTTTTTTGTTTCATTTAACCCCATCCTTGCACTCTCACATAAACACAAGTCCAGCGCTGTGATTTGAAATTAAAGTGCTACTGCACTAAAAAATGTTTTTTATTTTGGCTCAATCTTTAAAGTAATATTCCAGAATCTGGTACAAAGCCTTCCAAGAAAATTAAAAGGGGCTAACTTGCTTTTAACTCTCTTTCAGCAGAAATTGTTGGATAAACAGCAGTCCAAAACGTTTTGCCACACACTATATGTGACTGTTGGAGTCTAAATTTGGATTCCATGGAGGCACAGGGTTTGAACTGATTGAGAGGGTAGGGTAAAATGCTGAGTAAGAAGTCAGGCATTCTTCTAACGTAGGAAAAAGAACAGGTCGTGTCAATCTGAAGTCCTTTGAAGTGCAAGCCAAGAGCTGAGAGGAGCTGAATATGGATGGGGGAGAAGCAAAACAAAAAAGAAACTGAACGGACCGGTCATTCTGCGTACATAATTTCATTTTACAGAAAGCTAATGTGTTCATTAGCTCAAGGTGGGTCTGTTCCATACAATGCAGTTTCATACAGAGCATCACTACAGCCTGTGTTCCATTTATTTCCAATGCATAATGCATTACATGTGTTCTGAGTGCACAATGAGAAGTGTGCATTATCGTTTATGTACCTCATCTCATGCAATTTTAGACCTGAACCTGAATTCACTCTTCCCTCTGACAAGCCATAACATTAAAACCAGCCTCCTTGTGTCTACACTTATTGTCTACGATTTGGGAGGTGGATCATGTTCAGCGCAGCAATGACAGGGGTGTGGTGGTGTTCTGCTGTGCTGGTGTGAGTGGATCAGACACAGCAGTGCTGCTCGAGTTTTTAAACCCCTTTATGTCACTGCTGAACTGGCATTTGTCCACCAACCACAAAATATCCACTACCCAAACATTACCTGTGGTGGTCCGATGGAGGGGTATGGATCATTGAGGAACAGGAGGCAGAGCAATAAATAGACTACAGTCTGTAGTTATAGAACAACGCAGTGCTCATACAGTCCATGGATAGTGAGTGTAGAAAAAAAATGGTGGTAGTAATGATATGACTGATTCTGTGTTTCTACAATTGCAGACTGTAATCCAACTGTTGAACAGCAAACTTTGCTAACTCCATTTCATCCTGTTCTTCAATGGTCAGGACCCCAAAAGACAACTCCAGAGCAGGTATGATTTTGGTGGTGGGGCATAGTCAGCACTTCACTTATATCTTGACTTTTTTCATAATGATCCATTTGAAATTTCGGTTCTTAGAGCACTTCTGTAAATAACCCTTTTTTAAAAACAAGTAAAGCGTTACATTTTGGATTTAATTTAATACAGACCCTCCACATTAATACAACATCAATTTGACTTTATTCCGGCCAATACTTTGCTGAAATTGAATAAAATAAATTCTCCGCATTGCCTTTCAGGTGTATGATCTCTCGTTCTTGAACTGTTTTGGTGACCAATGTTTTGACTTTCCACCAGTGTAACAGTGGTAACCAGATTCCATCATGGGCTGGAGGGATTGGCACCCACTCAATATCCTGACATTTTAATGCCATTGCTGCAGTGCTTAATGTTGACACCGAGGCTGCACCTGTCAAAAGGAGACAAATCAATACCCTGGAGGTGAAGGTCTCAAGTCAGATTGACTCTGAAGGACCCACATGCAGCCTCACAGGGTCAAAAACACTAGGACATGCTGAAAGTCAGCCAAATTCAAAAATAAATATAGGTCACAACTAGTCTGGATTGCAACCAAAATATCTCGATAGCTCCTTGAAGAATCTTCTCTGATTGAAGGAGTGATTGTTTTGTCCATAGAGTACTAGACAGCGCATTTGGAGTTAATGAGTTAATACTCATACTTAAAGCATAAAAATGGGACTGTATCCACATTAAATTGTAGTAGACTGAACTCTGGCTATTTGGAATATTTTTGTTGAACACATTACGTGGCACTTATCGAAACTACCTTTCCTTTAGTTCTTAGAGAAAAGTGGCCTACATCCAGAGTCCATATTAGGGCATGGTTCGGGGTGTATTTTCAACAATACAATAGACTAGTAATAAGCTAATGCTCTGATCTTCAGCGGGGTGTTTGTCAATGGTGTTTGTGATGTTTTGATTGGGACCAGAATTGAAAAATTAAAATTAGTTACTTTAAAGTGAGTCTAACAAAACTTAGCCATCAGCAAGCATCTCTCTACGACGAGGAAGACACGTGAAAAAGAGCATCGGATGAAAGAAAAATAATTGCTATTGTCTAAAGTAGTGCAAAATGATGAAAAGCAAAGCTCTCTCCATATTGTTTGATAATTAGCCCCCCTGCTCAGTGAGTGATTTGCATAGTGGTCACTTGACAAATAAAGGCAGTCCTGGAAGTGACAGTATATAAATGACTTGTTTTGCAGACAGCAGATGGTGGGTATCACAGGGAGTGAGAGTGAGAGAGAGAGCGAGAGAGAGAGAGAGAGAGAGAGAGAGAGAGAGAGAGAGAGTGTGTGTGTATGGGGCACTCTGCTTGCCAGCTGCTGCCGTCTTCAAATCACATTCACTAACACAATTAAGCCGTTCCAAAACTTCCAGCGGTCAATGAGAAATATGGTGGACAATATTGATCACACACAGATCCATACCTTTTGGCAATTGATCCATGGTGGAATATCAAATTAGGAAAGATAAATGAGATTATCAAACAGAAAGAGGCCTGCATCTAATGTCATGTGGGAATAAAACGTATTATAAAAACTCTGAGGCTACAAATAAACTGCATTGTTAAAGCAGGGCCCATACTTTAAAAAGAACAGCTACCTCTATACACTCATCAGCCACAACATTACAACCACCACCTGATTTCTACATTCACTGTCCCTACAGGAACACTTTGTAAATCCACAGTTACAGAATATAGACCAACCATTTCATAATTTAACCCTTCCATACCCACTCGATTTCTCAAGTCTGCATCTTTGCTGCAATAACAGCCTATACTCTTCTGGGCAGACTTTAGAGTACATGTTGGAATAATTCTATGAGGATTCAAAAGGTATGATTAAATTCCTGATGTGTGATTTATACATTTTTAATTCATAATCAATGTATAATTAAAACTACCGTCAATATTTTAACATAATTATTATCACATAGCATTGTGATATCATCGCCTCCGAGCCACCCATTATTATTACTATTATTGTTGGTGTGGTTGTTGTTATTTTGAGACACTGGATCTACACACATTGTCTAAACTTCAGGTGTTTAAGGCTTTGTAATGATTAAGCCGTAAGTTATTAAAAGTGAATACCCTTAACAGTGGGAAAAGTAAATGAAGTTTACAAACTAAGCACATTTAAGGCACATAACTAGAACTTAAACGGGATGTTTGCCTATTCTTTTCACATGTGACCTTTCCAAACATGTACAGGATCATTTGTAGGCACCTCAGGTACTGTCTATATGACATATTAAAAATAAGCAACACCCGCCACACCCCACCCAAACACTCACACATTACAATTCAGATTCCTTTCCTTTCGGTTTCCTCTGGGTGCTCTGGTTTCCTCCCACAGTCCAAAAAACACACGTTGGTAGGTGGATTGGCGACTCAAAAGTGTCCGTAGGTGTGAGTGTGTGAGTGAATGTGTGTGTGTGTGTGTGTGTGTGTTGCCCTGTGAAGGACTGGCGCCCCCTCCAGGGTGTATTCCTGCCTTGCGCCCAATGATTCCAGGTAGGCTCTGGACCCACCGCGACCCTGAATTGGATAAGTGGTTATAGATAATGAATGAATGAATGAATGAATCAATGAATGAATATACAGAATATCCTTCTCCATTTTATGAAATACAAGCAAATCACTGTGTTGTGTTTTTTAATTTATGTTTAAATGTACATTTTACACACCATTCCTACCTATTTGAATGCTGATTGCAAATGGTAATTGCTGTATGTTTAGATAGTCAGGTGTGATCTGTTGGCTGTGTGTGTGTGTGTGGGTGTGTGGGTGTGTATGTGTGTGTATATGTTAAGGTTATCAGTTTTATCAGATCTGCCATGTGAATGCAAAGTGAATGAGTCAGCAGTCTGCTCCTGTCTGCCCTATAGGGCACATTTGCATAGGGAGACATGAGTGACACACGCTCCCTCTCGACTACACAGCACACCTTTACTCAGACTTTACTTTCAGAGTTCAAAACTAGCCAGACAACCACTGACCTGCAGAAGAGAACATATAGCGAAGTTTGAGGCAAAAAATTAAATTTAAATTATGATTTCCCAACCTTTTTTTGTGTACCATTCAAAGCTAATATAAAATGGCCAAAAAACTAAGTTCAAATTTCTCATGCTCTTCATAGTTACTAAGCTACTTGGCAACTATATCATTCTGCTATAACATGCATTACTTGGATCAAAATTATGATAAATTACCCTTAACATGACTTGTTATTTCACATTATATTATGAGCCTGAACATTACTATGACTGACAAGGTGTTAGAGTTATCTTAAGAACAATGTCTGACCTCTTTTGTTTTATTTTTATGTTTAAAAAATACATAAATAAAAAATTACAGTAAAAGCATTTGGTTTTATTTGGACACTGTGCACACTTTCACTTCGATGTGCACATAACCTCATTATGTCAGTGTGCTGTTGAAAACTTTTGAAAGAGTTGGCCATCGGCGCAACATGGGGTCTGCCGTAGCTCCGTTACCATGGCGATGAAGCCATGCTGACCTACCTCTCGCAGCAGGAGGTCGGCATTGAGGCTGTCCAGGTTGACCGAGCCCTCGTAGGTCAGGTGGTGAAAGACGTTGAGGGCACGCACCGCCTCGGGCCCACGCTGTTTGTAGCCGAAAATAAGGTCAATCCACTGGTGCAGCTGACACGACACAAACTCACTCTCCAGAGCCTGAGAGAGAGAGAGAGAGAGGGAGAAAGAGAGATTAGACAGTTAGAGGAGAAAGCAACAGCAAACAAGCCATATTTCCAAAGAAGACCCTCCTTTCTTGGAGAATTTGATTGCATCCAACCACAAAAAAAAGTTTCTGATGTAGGATGATTAGATCAGAATTACAAACACCACTTCAACTAAGGGTGGGCGATATGGCCCTGAAATAATAACACAATTTTTCAGGGTATTTTGGTGGTAACGATATTCTTGTTGATATACAGAACACAGAAATCGAAATGTGGAATGGAAAACAGAGCACGGAAAAAAATATTTTATTAAATTCAAGAACACACTACTACAGCAAAATAAATGTAACATTAATATTAATTATGTAACATTAAATATGGCAGCACAGTGGCGAAGCATGTAGTGTTCACAGTCACACAGCTCCAGTATCCTGGAGGTTGTGGGTTCAAGCCCCACTCCAGTCTCCAGTTCTGTGAGGTTGGTGTGTTCTCCCTGTGTCCATGTGGGTTTCCTCCGGGTGCTCCAGTTTCCTCCCACGGTCCCAAAACCACATGTTGGTAAGTGGATTGGTGACTCAAAATGTCTGTAGGTGTGAGTTTGAGGACCTACCATGACCCTACACTGGATAAGTGGTTACAGACAATGAATGAATGAATTAACTAATAAAAAACACTATTATTAATATTATTAATATTAAAATATCAAAAATATTCTCATCTACAAAAGCATGGACCTGCAGAAAAGCTTTGGGAAGCACTGCTCTGCCTGATGTTTGCACAGATGCCATGGTGACCAGGGTTATATGTGCTAGTCTGGAGCGTCCTATTCTGCTGAAATTGCTACAGAGAACATTCAACAAGCCCCATGTCAGTAGTCACAGACCTTACTGTAGAAGAATAAGCTAATTAAGGGATGTGTATATATTTGGATCGGGCACCAAAGTGAGCAACTAACACTAGCCACAAAGACATTATTGAGCTGGATCATCTGTTCCTGAAGCTGCAAACTCAGGTATCCAGCTACTTTTGCATAAAGGTTTGATATGACATTCCATAATGTAGCCCCAATTTACTGGCCCCCTGTTGTCATAAGGCACTGCCAAATGGACTGAATGGATTTTTCACAGGCTCCCAGGGGCTCTACAGTAGTAACCAGAGGGAGATCATTATAGAAAGTCATACTGTGGGTGTCGTATTGTTGGTGGGGATCCTTTTGTGAACAAAGAACACACAAACACAAACACCTACACAGTCATGGTCACATGAACACATGTACACACACACACACACACACACACACACACACACACACGGCCCTGAAATTTACACCCTCCCTCTTGCATCAAGACTAACAGCTATTACCAACCGAGCAGGATACACTCCAGAGGGGGGCTACACTGCAGACTCTGTGTGTGTGTGTGTGTGTGTATGTGTGTGTGTGTGTGTGTGTGTGTGTGTGTGTGTGTGTGTCATGGGGGCTGCACTAGCCACGGGGCATGTCACTCCAATCGAAAGTGACACATGCAAAGATGGGAACGCTAAGCAAAAGAGAGCGAGGAAGGGATAGAGGGGGAGAGAGAGAGAGAGAGAAAGAGAGAGCAACAAAGACAAGGGGAAAAGGAGGGATTAAAAGACAGAGACAGAGGCAAAGGATGAAAGAAATGCAGTGAAAGCAGGAAGACGAGACAAAGGAAGCAGATATGGAGGCATATAACACAGTGCAGTGATCAGGACCATGTCTGAGATATATATCGTGTTCTGAATTTTGATGATACAAAATCTGTCCATTGTTTTCACGTGAATTCAACACTTAGGCACAATTTTGTCATTGGGTTAATGTATTTCCAGCTGCCTTTCTTTTTTGTTGTATCTGAAAAAGCACATCACACAATAAGACGTGACAGGCAGAGCACCGATAACATGAGAAACTGGGTAATGGGCATGAGCTGAAGTGGGGTTCTTAAAAGTCTCTCATTGGGTATTGAATGAATGGCTAGAGTGGCCTATTGCTTTAGAAAACTATTCAAATATAAAAGCTCTTCTGCCACAAAAAGTAGTGCCATTTTAGTATGCGTTTGTCACTAAGCAGCATAACATAGTCTTCTTAGTTTTATTATTATTATTATTATTATTATTATTATTATTATTATTATTATTATTATCTGTATTTACTTCTATTCTGTTAATTTGGTCACTTCATTACTTCACCAAGTACATTAAAAATAATATAAAAATGATTCTACTTGCACCTAGCAATGATTTACCATGTTACCGGTTAGTGTTATTCTTTTTTCCCCACAATTAAAGCAGACATGATCAATTTAAAGTGCAATTATCCGGCTGCTGACACAGGATCAAAGCTGAACGTAATTGTATGTAACTGCAATGTAATTACATACATAATGATGTACTTACATTTGAAAAGCACAGTAGAAAGAAAGCAAAGTGTGAGTAATAACGCTTGTAATGGTAAGTGCATGTGGTCAGTGCAGACAGGGCAGCGTTAGCCTATGTATAGAACTGACCTGATATTTCATCATCTCCTGAGGTGGTCTGCCTATAGGATGTTTTGACGGTAACTGACAGCAGGACTTCTGCCCACACACATAAATTATACATTGTGTGTATGTGTGTGTGTATGTGTGTGTGTGTGTGTGTGTGTGTGTGTTTGTCTGTCTGTCTGTCTATCTATGTATGCACGTCTATGTGGATGAACCGAGCAACAGAACTGAATGGGGCTTGAGGAAAGGTCACCTCCAGAAGACACATACACTCTATGACACAGAGAGAGACAGAGAGAGAGAGAGAGAGAGAGAGAGAGAGAGAGAGAGAAACATACACACAGTCAGGGCAGCTGAAAAGGTCAAGTGTGTTTCCCAAAGCGCGCACACACACACACACACTCCTCATGCAGCATAGGCCAAAATAGTGGACAACCCTCAACTCTTCTTGATCTACACAGGACTTGGCAGGGGAAGGGTAGTTAGTTCAGAGCAAAGGAACAATCCAAAAAGCCAACTGTGACCCCTGACTAAGGTCGTTAAGTCTATGCACAAGTACAGCTTTACTGATCTTAACCAGGGTCACTGATACACTCACTTTCCATTTCAGCACTTTGTAGTTCTACAGTTATAGATTATAGATTCTATTCCAACATTAGTCCACCAACAAATAGCGTCCTGTGTCCACTGATGAAGGACTAGACACCCCACCACATCAGTGTCACTGCACAGCACATTCTCCAGTGTTAAATCAACACTATTAGTGTTAATGTAACACTGGGAGTGTTACATTATTACACTAACAGTGTTAATTTAACACTAATAGTGTTGATTTAACACTGGTGAATTTGCTGTGTGCAGCATTGAGAATGATCCACCAACTTGTTGTGGTCTGTACATTGAACACTGTAAAATATGGTCCTGAACATTGAGGAGCGGTGTGAAATGGGGATAAGAAAGTATGCAGAGAAACAGGGAAAACTACAGCCTGTAATTGTAGAACTACGAAGTACTCCTGGGTTTTCAATGGAGCTGATAAAACGGACAATGTGTGTAGATACAATCCAGTGATTGGTCAGTATTCCTATTCTAAAGCTCAGCTGCTCATTTACCTTTTCAACGACTGAATCAATGTACATTGGCAAGATCTGATGAAGCCAAAGTTATTTCCAGCTTCTTCAGTGCTTACTGAAGTCTTATCACATGTTGAAGCTTTACTGCCATCTGCATCAATAGTCTCAGTAGCTTCAGCAATGGAAGAGGCTAATGCAAGTCCTTCAGTCTACGCTGGATGGAATAATCACTGAGCAGCAAACACAGAAAAGTAGAAACCTCCAGTTCCCACAATGCACCAGAATGGAGTTCATGATTGTCTCCTCTTGTTTTCTGGGATTTTAATCCTTGCATTAGAATTAACACGAAATCTGAACACTACTGGTCGTAGTAACCTGATAAATTCCTTGGTTTCATGTGTGAAATGGGTTTAGGTGCAGGCCATGTGTGTTCAAGTTCACCAGCAATGCTGCCCTGTTTCTCTCTCTTCTTTCACACACAGGCATGTAGTTACACACAAGCAAGCTCAAACCCATCTCACAAATCATGATTGATGAAGGCTACATTAGTGTAACGTTATAGGGAGAGCGTGGGCCGTCACGTCCTTCAGTGACATCACTTGGATCTAAGCTGGACTGCATTAGTATTGAGCTGGTCTCTCTATGAGCCTCAGGAGGAGGCTGAGATAAACAGAGCAGGGGCTATGAGGGAAAAGAGAGGAAGGCAGGTCTATTTAGCAAAAAACATAGGTTTATAGCAGAAGCTTTCACTGAGACGTTTTCTCTTCAGACTGTGGTTTACATAACATCAAAGGGCAGCTCAACACACTTTGAGAACACTTACTACCAGTTCAGTTATACCAGTCATGTAAGCATTGAGGGGCTGGGTTAGTTCATTCTACACAACTTTACTTACCTTACTGACCCTATTCACTCTAAGCACACTATACATTTAAGGATACTGAGGCTGATTGTGCTCTGAAGGGTGCACTGCATTGGGTGCCTTTGGCAGTGCTGCATGATAAGCACTTCTAGCAAAATGCAAAGTAAGGATATACTCTAGGGTGGACACTGATGCTCAGTTGTATGAGCTAGGTGTCAAATATCAAGTGTAGCTATATGCCATAGTCCTAGAACAGTAACAACCTACTTATTCTGTTTTAGTGAAGACTTAATCAAAGCAAAATCCAGTTCACTGTCATCCAATGAGTCAAGACCATTTTAAAACATCATAAAAACAGTTTGATCTTTGGAAAATCTTGAACTTTAGAATATTAGCTGGAAGAAGGAGTTTTAGAACAATTTTAATGTTTAAATTGTTAAGAAGCTTTACATTTGAGAACCAACAAACTATTAATTGTAATTATCTATATTTGTTTCACTGATACATCATCTGCTTCATAATTTTTTATCAGGGTAGGTGTAGATTCAGGCTAAATGTTATATTTAGATTTATGGTTGGGCTTAGGTTTTAGGGTTTGAGGTTAACATTACATTTAGGCTTATTTTAAGGCATAAGATTTGCATTACATAAAAATAAAAGTGCTACAAAAGGTTCTTTGAGAGATGCCATAGAGGAAACAGATTTGGTTCCATTAAGAACCATTTTTGTTTAAGAAATGCATGTGTGAAAAATCTTTTAAAAGTTTAAAAAACATCACTTGGTCTTAAGGTTCTTTGCCCATTTAATCACAGCTAAAAAGGTTTATGGAACCAAAAGTGGTTCTTCTATGGCATCGCTCTAAGAACCTTTTGTAGCACCTTTATTTTATGGGCAGAGTTAGGGTTAGTGTTAGGAGCAGAGTTTTTTTTTTAGTCAATTATGCACCAATTCACACTGTGCGAGTTGACTAAAGGTTTTGAAACTGTTAGGAGGAGGGTTATCTGTTCTAGATCTGGTCAGAAATCCCCTATAACCTTGCCTTGTTGGATCAGTATGAACAGAGTAGGAACACTCACCATTCTGTTGATCCTCACAAAGTCCTCCGGTGTTTTGGCCCAGGATGGCAGCTCTATGTCACACACGGGGACACCGTCATCCCTGTCCCCCAAACAGTAGCCATTACTGTTAATAAACATCTCCGGAAGATAGTAGAACTCTGGAATCAGCTCCTACAACACACATTCACACAGATAAACACAGCTAGATGTTATAACAGTGCTGAAAATACACACATTTTATGTAGATTATTATTATTAGAAATACAACATCAAGCACTATGTGGCCAATGAATGACCCGAGGACTTTGTGAGCATGTGATAACTGTGTTGTAACTAGCCAGATTCTAAACTTTGTCTCAATAATACTTCGGTATAAGTAGAAGCTGATTTTTCATGATGGGTAGGCGTCCGAAATTTGTATCTACATCCCTGAAGAGTGAGCTGTATTTCTTACACATCTCTAGATCTGTAAAAGGTGAAAGTACACTGAAGTGCACACTAAAGTAAGAGGGGCACAGTGACCAATAAACAGAAGAGATGAGAGGTGAGTTGCAGTTATTTCCTGCCTAGTGCTACACTGTTGTGTTTTGGGGGTACACTGGGAGGGTTAGGTTTCTGGAGCAATGTCCGGTTCTCCAGACAGGGGTCAGAAAGATCCGATCACAGGCCCAGTGGAGCAGTGAAGTCAGAGCAGGGCTTTTTTACTGCTCCCTTGTGTGATTTCAACCAAAAGAGTTCAGCAAACATCTCGCCTCTGGAGAAAGCTCGGATTTAAAGGAGAGAAACAAGGCAAAGGAATGGGACTGAACAAACACAGCTTTGTTTGAGATTTGTTTTTTTGGGGAAAAAAATACATCACCCCTTGAAATACTTGTTATTACAACTGTGATTGTACTGGAAATAAACTGGTATTCGATGCAGAAAACATGAAAAAAAAAACATTAGATTTTGGAAAATAGATTTTTGATTGCAGTTTCTCAATCTGGCACTTTAATGACAACCATTGGCTCATGAGCTTTCCTCATAGACCCCTTTGGGATGATTCAAACTAATCGTCCTACACCAGTACCTGACCCCACTAAAGTTTCTGGCTGAGGACCATCAAATCATCACAGAAGCCCAGCATGTATATTCCTGCTTTTCTTATTAAAGAGTAAAACTGAGATGTGTGCCAAAGAGAATTTAAAACTGGGGAACCCAGAAGGTTTGACAATTTCATTGTAAGAGACTATAACTTAGCTTAGAGTCCACCACATAATTTCTTTAACTTAGTACTCAAATAAAACATCAAAGTTTTCATAAACCTCTTTCAGCCAGAGAGATCCACAGAAACGACCACATTCCAAACATCACTTCAGTTCCCTGCTTTTTCAAAAAATACCCACAGTGCCCTGTGAGAGACGGCTCAGCACATCGGAGTATGATGTGCACATGAGGAATGTGACCTATTCCCTCTTTAATGTCACTGGGAAGTGTTCGCCTTTGAAGAGCATTTAAAACCCTTTAAGACATTTCTCTGTGCTGGAAACAACCGGACCTGTCATGTCCAAGGGTTTCTCCTCACCTTTAGCAAAGTTAGCAGTTCAAGATCACGTTTGTTTATTTATTTTTTTGTTTTAAATAAAAGGGTGAATGATTTAAGTCGTCATAAACCGCAGGGGGCCTGTAAGGAGGTCAAAAGACAGGAAATGGCATCAGTAAACCAGTCTCCAGTTTCCTTCGCTCAGTGACATTCATGATTTTCAAAAATACACTAAAGGCAGGGCTTTACATCTTGTACATGTAGCGTAAACCTTTTAAACATCAGGGTTGGGATTCTGTGGTTATCTTAAGACCACTGACACAGTGCAGTATTCTGTAGATATTCAAGTTTTACGAACTTCTAAGAGTAAGAATTCTTTTCTCCAATTTTCCATATCTTCTCAAATTTAACTTCTGGATATAATTATGTTTCCTATCAAACTGAGATAACATGTATATAAACTCTGTAACACTGCATTTGGAGGGTCTACTGTGGATAGTTTGTAGATGCTCACGATATCTTCAAGTATCCATCGACTAAATATCTATTAACACCAACAGACCTAATCCTGTTAGGTCTCCTATAGGCAGACCTACACCTAACCCTAACCATAATGTTGTTGATAATCCACTCAGTATCACCAGGACATTTGTGAATCTTTTAAATTATCTGTAGATCATTAACAGGGGACCATCCAAATAAAATGTGACCGTGGACTCCTCTTCATAGCCATAATGTCAGAAAGTCGAAGCTCATAATTAGACAGACTGTTTTTAGGCTTTAAATGCATACAAATGCTCCATAAATTTGTTTATTGCATCAATACTTTTTGACTTTGTCAGGAACTTCTATCTAAACAAAATAATATATATATATTTTACTAAATTATAAAATGCTCTTGTTAGATTTATGGCTTTTCTGTTGTTAGGGTCAATTTTGACCCAGGTATAATTTTAAATGAGAAAACAAAAAAAAGTGCCAAATCTGGACCCATAAACACACTGTACACCAACACACTGTACAGCTGGCTCCTCCTACAACCACCTGACCTTCAGTTAGGGGCTTCTATCGTTGTCTGTTTCACAAAACAAGGAAAGACAGACATGTCCAGACATGTAAGGCCAAGTCAGTTTAGAGTTTGTGTTTTGAAGAGTTTACATCTCCAGTTTACAGTACACAACAATGAAAAATTAAAACCAACACTTTCATGGAGAATGAAGATGTAACAAGGTAAATAAGCAATAAACAATAAGTAATAAACAAATTGGTTGATAATTCATTGTTTTTAGGGGATCTTTAGGGGTCAAAACCGACCCATTAACATAAGAGATGGTAAAAGAAAGCTAACACAGGACGAAGGTTAACAGGTATTGTACAGTGAGAGTTTTAAGTCTTGACATTTAAGGATCTAAAAAACATAGCTGAAGTTGTCCACTGTGGTCCCCCTGTCCTCTACAGCAGTTCTAACAAAACAAAACAAAACAAAAAAAAAAGCAAAAAAAAAGACTGCAGTGGATGCTAACTGTGGCCATCTGCTCAGAGAGTTTGGCACAAATATACTGACACGAGTGTGTGATTGTAAAAAGCCACTGCTGTGGCAGCTGGAGTCCTCTACACTTCCCCTGCAGGAGCTGAGCTAGAGATGGACAGAGAACTCTGCAGATCTCCTGGCTGGATGTTTTGGGTGTTGGAGGCAGGCTGATGCCGTACACATTCTTCGAGCTGTTCCTGAGTGCTGATGCTTCTCTGGCCACCTCCAGCAGCAGCCATTAATTCTGCTACAGCCTCATAATGGGCTGACGAGTCAATCATAGCCCCACCAGCACGCGGCTGTACTCTCGCCCTAATGACGGCCACATCTGCAGCTGTCACCCGCGCCCCACACCTCTACACACCACACGCTTTCTGGAGGAGATTATTGGAAAATGTTGAAGGTTCCAGGACAAGTTAGTCTCTCTCTCTCTCTCTCTCTCTCTCTCTCTCTCTCTCTCTCTCTCTCTCTCTCTCCCTCCCTCTCTCTCTTTTCCTTCCTTTTACTTAATCTGTCTCTCTTTCGGTCTCTCTCTCTCTCTCTCTCTCTCTCTCTCTCTTTCTCTCTCTCTCTTTTCCTTCCTTTTACTTAATCTGTCTCTCTTTCGGTCTCTCTCTCTTCCTTTTACTTAATCTCTCTCTCTCTCTCTCTCTCTCTCTCTCTCTCTCTCTCTCTCTCTTTCCTTCTTTTCACTTAATCTGTCTCTCTTTCGGTCTCTCTCTCTTCCTTTTACTTAATCTCTCTCTCTCTCTCTCTCTCTCTCTCTCTCTCTCTCTCTCTCTCTCCTGTTTCTGCCTGTGTATGTTTCTCTCCTTGTCTATTTGTCTCTCCATCTCCATCTCTCCCTTCCCCCCTCTCTCTCTCTCTCTCTCTCTCGCTCTTGTTTCCTTCCTTTTACTTAATTTCTCTCTCTCTTTTCCTTCCTTTTACTTAATCTCTCTCTCTCTTCTCTCTCTCTCTCTCTCTCTCTCTCTCTCTCTTTCTCTTTATATTCATAACTCCCTTTTTTCTGTCTCCCTCTCTCCTTTCTCTCTGTCTCTCTGTCTCTGTGTCTCTCTGGTAGGTGTACTAAGTTAACAGATAGTCAGGGTAGTAGTTGTGGACCATTCACTCGTTGGCTCTGGTTTTGTTGCTAGAACGCAATGAAGTAGTGGACAGAGGGGGTAAAAACATGATATCATGGTTTTGCAATTTTACTCTATTCTCAAACTACTGTACGAATCTCAAACCTCCTGCAGGAACTACTGACCTGAAACAGGTGTCTGAGCAGAGAATCTGTGCTAGACAGAAGCCCCCAGGACTACAGCTGGACACCACTGCTTTAGAGACAGGGCCAGACTTTGTGGCTCTGGGTCAGTTTCCCGCTGACCTGCACTTTTTAGGGGGGTCACCCCTGTTAGCCCAGCTTTCTCTGACAGCTTGCACTCATTACTGCTGGACTGTGGTAATGAAGGGAGCTGAGGAGAAGTGGAGTGGACAGGGGGCTGAAATGGACTTCCTTTTAATCATACCAATCTGACCATACATCCCCCATAGGGCAAAGATTCCTGGGACCTGTGGGACACTTCAATTAGGGCTAACATTTCTGGTTCCCTTAGGAACTGTTCCATAGTTCTACTATTTTGGCTAGATACTTTTAGTTGGTGGACTATTCTCAGCCCAGCAGTGGCACTGAGGGGTTTAAAAACTCCAGCATTACTGTGTCTGATCCATATGTACCAGTGCAACACACCAAACCAACATGGCATTCTGAGTAAAGTCACAGTGCTCAAATGAACAACCGGGTCTCAGCGCTTCTAGTGTTAAACACACCACTATTTGAGGCTGATGATATATTCTTTATTGTTGTATTTTTCTCTTCCACTCGAAATGTCATTTTTTAATTTCATATTCTTATTTTTAGTAAACAAATGTGTATTTCACTCTTAAATTGATCGGTTTAAGAGACTAACACAGGTGTTATTCTCTCGCTTTTTATCTGAATTTTTCAATTCTATGTGAAAACACACAAAACATAGAATTTACACCTTCAATACACACATATGCGTCTGTACTTTACAAATTTACTGTACATTCTATCACAAAGGTGGAGGAAACAAATAGCTGAAAAGGGTATGATGGAATCTGGACAGTGGAGCGGATAAAATGGACATTTGAATGTTCTGGCTGAACCAAGTGTTTTCTTCCCCTAAATATGGATATGGATATATGTAAATCCATATGTAATATTGACACTAAAGCTGTCAGAAGGCCTCAGGAGTGGTATACAGTCATATGCTGTAGTATAAAAAGACCTCGGATACAAGGTGATGTGCACCACACCAACAATACAAGTTTCTCTCAGGAAGAAAAGGTCTTACAACATGTATTATGAAAACCGCAAGCTTGCTCTAACAACAGCACATACAGGACAACCTCTGTGTGTGTCCTAATACATCCGTGGCCATCTCTGCTCTGTAAAACCAAACCCATGGCGACAGGCGAGTGTATTTGTTAAGATGGCCAATGTTTCACCGAGCTAGCTTGCTGCTGGAGCGTGTGTTTAGGCCTGTAACTCGTATCGTGGCCCACTGTCCCTCAGCCTTGGGAAGTAGAAAGCACTGCCTTTACATAAAAGGCTACATTTGAAATAGCCTTTGTCATTAATGCTTTATTAATTGCCTGCGGCGCAGCTAACCCGGCACGGGGTGTTTTGGAAGGGTATGACACTTTTAGGTCAGCGTGAGTGTGCCCTGCTGTGTGTCGCCTAGCTGAGATGAGCTGGGGCTTAGCCACTCTGCCTGCAGTTCTCTCTGCTACACGTTGGTGGAAAAACACATTAAAAAAATGTAAAATGACTTTCATTGTTTTTTTTTTCAACTTTGGCCATGGAACCAAGCTCAGATAATTTAATAATTTAATCAAGGGGAAAAGTGTTAGTGTGGCTTCAACTGAGGTAGGCTTTAAAGAGGAACTGTGTCCCTGTTAGAGTTTCTATACCCTGCATTTTAGTGCTCCTCAATTTCTAAATCACATAAAACAATAACAGAACTCACAGACCTTCACTGATTATACAACTCGTTTTTTAGGCACAACCCGCGCAGACAGGGAGAACACACCACACTCCTCACAGACAGTCACACGGAGGAAATCCACACAGACACAGGGAGAACACACCACACTCCACACAGACAGTCACCCGGAGGAAACCCACGCAGACACAGTGAGAACACACCACACTCCTCACAGACAGTCACCCGGAGGAAACCCACGCAGACACAGGGAGAACACACCACACTCCTCACAGACAGTCACCCGGAGGAAACCCATGCAGACACAGTGAGAACACACCACACTCCACACAGACAGTCACCCGGAGGAAACCCACGCAGACACAGTGAGAACACACCACACTCCACACAGACAGTCACCCGGAGGAAACCCACGCAGACACAGTGAGAACACACCACACTCCTCATAGACAGTCACCTGGAGGAAACCCACGCAGACACCGGGAGAACGCATCACACTCCTCACAGACAGTCACCTGGAGGAAACCCACGCAGACACAGGGAGAACACACCACACTCCTCACAGACAGTCACCCGGAGGAAACCCACACAGACACAGGGAGAACACACCACACTCCTCACAGACAGTCACCCGGAGGAAACCCACCCAGACACAACCTTCAGGTCCCTGGCACATTAGCATTATGCTTTTATAATAACAGCAACATGTAATATATTTCTCACAAATAATTCAAATGCATGTAAAATACTGTAAAAAGTGTAAAATTAAGGTATTGTGGAACATTCAGTTACATATCCCTTTATCCCTTTAACTGAAGTGAAAAATGTAGTATTCAGAATTCAGATTTTTTTTATTGAATTACAATAACAGCAAAAGAAAAATATCAGTGACACTTTGGATTTGTCTGAAACTTCTAACCTGAGGTGTCTTAAAATATTGGTCTGTAACTTGTGTTCTGGGTGGAAATGTGTTATACATGGTTATATACAGAACTAATTTCAAAAACTTCTATGTAGAACCATTAAGTGTTACAATGGCCAGCTTGTAATAATAGATGAATCATTACACATTCCCCATGACTCTAAAGGACCATTTCATCGTAAAAATGATCAAAAAATGATACAACTGATTTCCTGAGTAAAAGTGTAAACTATGTTTTTTTGCTTATTTTGCATCATTTACTTTGTATTATCACAGAATCCAATAGTCTTTAGGCAGAGAGATGTGTGCCAGGGTGAAAAAGTCTTTTTGAGTTTATTCTGTTTAGTTTGAAGTAAGTGTAATCATTTTGACAATTTTTATTATTATAATTTATTTATTTTTTGTGGCAGTGCAAAACCACAGAATCACACTCAGAATATCTTGGCTGCTTAACTACACTAGGGGCAAAGGGGGCTAAAACTGCCAAGTTATTCCTTAAACAAGCTTTTCATGGGCAGAATTCCAAACTCTAGGACTGGGAACCAAAAAGTATGATGAGATTTTATTAAGCAAATATAGTTTCTAATAGAAATGTGTGTTTGCTGGAGCTGCATGTCTTACCTTCACGTCTGAAGTGTCCCGCTGGCAGTGCCTCCATGAGCGCATGATGCCGGAGAAGGTGAGGTTGGGGTGATCAAACTTGTTGCCATTGGTGCCGAGGAAGAATGTGGTAAAGGGCTCCTGTGTTCAGAAAACACATGCACTGTCAGACACTGCTCTCAGAGGCACTTTCTACTATCAAGTGGTGTTTATCCCATACGGCTCAACCCGGACGCTCTCGACTCCAGAGTAAGAGTACGGGCTCAATCACATTTCACAGGGATGTCATGTGGTGCCATTTTCTGCCAGGTTTGACTGATAATTAACCACTTGATTGGACAAATCTGCTTTTTAAAATCTCTTTCTTTTTTTTTTTTCAAAGGAAATAACATTAATTCTGCAACCTAAACATCTGCAAAGTGAAATCCAAATCCATTTCTATGGTAATTTGACGCAATCACATGATTGAGCGCTCCGGGAAGCTGGAGGAAATGTTCCGTTTGTATAAACATCTCAATGTGGAGGACACATCTGTCAGATTATGGAGAGTTAGTGGAGGGCCCCCCCCCACCACTGCCCCCCCACCCCTTCTCTTCTCATTTATGCTAGCAGTGCCTGAGGCAGAATTAATTACTGGATGTGGCCTGTTGGTTGAGGAGCAGAGCTCCGGCTCTAATTGGCTCATATTCGCCATCATCATCCCGGGCTGGAGTGACATGGAGAGGCACGAAGAGCCAGTGAGGGAGAGATGATGGCGTCTACAGTCTCACTCAAGCCTGCCTTAGGAGCTGTCATGGCACCCTTTTCCAAATCATCATCAACCCAAAACTGTCTGCTGGCCCAGAAAAAAAAGCCAATTACAAAAGTTTTGCTTTTAATTTAGATCATGCATGAATTTAAATAAGCATAGCCTGTTTTATAATGACTGTATTCATTGTTAACAATTCATAGTTTCACGTGTATTCATCTACTTTAATAAAATGTAATATTTTTTAGTTCAGGAATTACCTCTAATGAGCTCTGAAATAGGTCTGTTATCCCCTTTCATCCTGTTCTTCAATAATCAGGACACCCACAGGACCACCAGTGGATCGTTCTCAATGCTGCAGTGGCACTGACGGGGTGGTGGTGTGTTATTGTGTACTGTGTTGGTATGAGTGGATCAGACACAGCAGTGG
Source organism: Hoplias malabaricus (assembly GCF_029633855.1). Classification (NCBI taxonomy): domain Eukaryota; kingdom Metazoa; phylum Chordata; class Actinopteri; order Characiformes; family Erythrinidae; genus Hoplias; species Hoplias malabaricus. The sequence continues at coordinate 26,554,542 of NC_089800.1, read as the reverse complement.
CCTTCGAGTTGCCCTCACTGTCCACTCTGTAAGACAGACCCTACCTTGTTGGTCCACCTTACAGACGTAAAATCAGAGATGGTAGCTCATCTGCTACAGCAGGTCATCCTCTAGTCTTTCATCAGTGGTCACTGGATGCTGTCGGCTGGATGTTTTTAGTCGGTAGACTATTCTCAGTCCAGCAGTGACATTGATGGCTTTGTCTGATCGATTTGTGCCAGTAAAACCCACAATAACATGCCACACCCACATTGGTGGTCCTGTAGAGAACAGGGTGAAAAGTTTGCTAATGAAGTATGCAGAGCAACGGATGAACCTCAACCTCTCATTGTAGAAGTACAAAGTGCAATTATGTGGTCAGCGGAGCTGATAAAACAGTGGAGAGTGAGTCTAGAAACAATCAGGAACATTCAATCACCCAAAAATAATAAGGGAACCACAAGGAAAACAGTATAAAGTATGGTCTCCCCCTTCCTCAATCCCATATCAAAGATCACACAAACAAACAACCATTCTGAAGTAGGGTGGGCAGCCCCTGGCCCTCCAGAGCTAGGTCAAATGAGGACAATATGGGGCATATGTGATGGACGTGTGCTTCTCCAAGCTCTTGATGCTGTCTGAGAGATATAAAGCTGTCATGTGCCGACCTGTAAATCATTACCCTGCCCTCTTTAGCGCTCTCACATATGCCAGTGTACTGAGCTGTGAAAGCCCCTTGCCGGCCCTCTCGACTGGAACCCAAAGCTGGTTCGATTGAGATGTTGACTTTGACTCTCATTGTGTTGGGAAAGACCCGGTTGACGTGCACTGTGATCGGATATCAAAGGCAATCTCAGTCCTAGGGCATGGTCCTGGGTGTTGTTTATTGAAACGGTACGAGAGGAACAGATGATGTCAGCAAACAGGAGGTTGCCATCAAATCTGTGAATGTGAGAATGCTGGAATTTGCTCGGAGTGGCATTCCAAAGCGGTCAGAGCTGTTGTATGGAAGATCACTTGTGTATAGAAGATCACAGGCGTGACAAATGAATGTTTTGAATGGCAGTTATGGTTTTTAAAATTTGATATCAACCAGCATCTTTGTGAGTTACTCACAAACACCTAAACAGCTGGGCGGGGTTGGTGTCCTCATAGTTACTGTCCTCTTTAGTTCTTTTCCATTTATTTGGCTAAATGTAAAACAGGATAATTATGAATTATAAAGTACAATATTCTGTTAATTATTTTATGCATAAATTAGCATAATCATAAGATGTTCTAATGCATATATAAGACACAGCGTATCTAAAACCTTGTGTATGTTGAGGACACTTTGCTTCATCATAATTCATAGTTATTGTATGTCCACTAAGTGAGCCCCTATCCACTGGTGGCGCTGTCTCACTATTTACACTTTGAGTCAATGCTATGAACCAGAAAAAGAGCTATGAAGAGTATTCAGTTAGTGATAGCATTACAGAAACACACAACACATTGCTTTTCTACATTTCTGGACTTGGTGGTTATCTTTTCAAGATAAGCTTAGTGTTAGGGTTAGATTGATGTTTAGGTTTGGGGGGATATTTAAGGCTGCTTTTTCACATGGGGTTGCCAGATATTCACCTCTCATTCACACAAGCTTATGAATCGTTGGAATGGTCTTTTAGTAAAGTTTTCACCGTGATTCCAATAGGTTTTGTTCGATTGCAAGAACAAAAGGACAAGTATCAAGCCTCAACTCAATCAAGTTGCAGTTTGAAAGTCAAATCAAAAAAGGGTAGCAGTAGAGTGTGACATGACAGTGACCAAATATTAAAAGTGAGAAACCAACATTAAAGTGGGTTTCTTAATTTCGCTCCGCTTAAAACTGACGCACTGTCATGGTTAAAATCAAGTGGAATCACAGAGTCAATTCCCTCTCCTCCAGCAGCAGAAGTTGACACTCAGAGTTAACTCCAGAGAAGTCAGAAGTGAGTCATTAACCAAAATCATGACAGTGTAAACAAGAACTAGATCCAGTTCACGGCAATTAAACAGTGTGTGAACATTACAGAGAGTGGGGCCTGTCCACACTTAATTACATTTCCAGTGAAAGAGGGTAAAAGTTAAAGAATGGAATGCTGCGATTTGGAAACTTGGAAAACACTTAGTGCTTGATGCCCTGCGGAGATAGAAATAGAGGAGTTTACACTAGACTCTGATAAATATACATATTTTTTCCATTTTACTGATGTATTTCATTTATCCATGTACATTGTTTGCTGACATGGCTTGACACCCTCAGCCCCCCACTCCCCTGATATAAAATTTCCCATGTATATATTTATAAATCTGTCAGGAGGATTTTACAGATAAAGATATATACAGATAATGACAACAGCAATATACAACATGGACACTGCCCAGTCTTACTGTTATCTGTATACAGGCTACAGTCTCCTGAATGTTGAAAGCCTTAAGGTTGATTTACCCTGCAATAACACACTCAGGGTCATGCTCTAGTGTGAGACTGCGTTATTGAGTACATCAGCACTGGTGACACTCTGAAGATACACCACCACCATGTGATTTTACCACAGATTTATTATTTACACTTCACATTAGTTTTAGAAGCACAACCATCCAAAAATGATTAACAAGAAAGTTAATTTTTATACTGTGAAGGACAATGTTTCCATACTGGCTCTGATAGAATGCTTCTCAGCCAATCGCATCGCAAGGCTGGAATGAACTGTGGTATAATCAACATTTCCAGATGGCTTGGATGAAACATGTGTCAAACTTGTTTTATAGCTGTTCTGAGGACTTACTATTCTGACCAGCCAGTGGAGGGTGGAGGCTGCCGTGGAGTAGTGGGTGGTGTAGTGGCAGGGGGGATTGTCCTCATCCCATGATTCATAGCGCTCTGCAAAAAACACAGCTCGCTTTGGGTTCAGAGCTCCGATTGGCTGTGGAAACAGAGGAAGTCAGGGTGGGGTTAGATACATCCCAATAATATACAATATGGACAAAAGTACATGGGCACCTACACATTAGACCTAGAGAAGCTTTCATGACATCCCATGCTAAATCATCCGGTGCTAATATGGGGTTGATTCCTCCTTTGCAGCTGTAATAGCAGGTTGAGTCAGCAGATTATTGATGACTTATTACGCACTGTACACCTCAGCACTCACCAACCACACTCTGTAATATTACATGAACTGCCACTTTGTGGCTGAGTTGCTGTGGTTCCTAAACACTTCCACTTTTCAATAATACCACTCACTGTTGATTGTCATATATCTAAGACTCAAGAAATTTCACAAAATGACTTGTTGCAATGCTGGTATCCAACTACAGCAGCAAATACAGAGGTCTTTGGAATAATGCATTCTTTATATATATATATATATATATATATATATATATATATATATATATATATATATATATATATATGGAAGATGAGGGGCTGGTTTTACATAGGTAAGTTTCTGCAGTGCTGAAGGTGGAAAAACAATGATAGACTCTCTATTCTTCTTATTACAGGTAAGAGGAGCATCAAAATGATTTTGAAACTGATTTTGAAAATTTTGTGGTAAAAAAATACTACCTAATGTCCCACAAAGAGACTTTCTAAATCTAGAAAACTAGGTAACTTTCTGTTGAATATATATTTGTTCTTTGTTTTTATGAGCCAAAAATACATAACTTTTAATTGTCATTGTTATTTTATATTTAGTCCATTTCAGGAATAGGTGTTCTCTTATTTGCACCATACTTTACATTACACAGATCACATGCAAAGCTATGGGAAATTAAGGTTTTTTTTAAAAAAAAAATCATTAAATAATGTGAATGATAATGTAGGGCAGATTTTTTTTTTTTAACATCTGCAGATATATTCTCCAGAGCTCCTCTGGGATCAAGCCCTCAACAAACACTGGCTGTTTCCAGCTGAAAATCTTACCCCGGTTTGACGAACTTTAAGATCTCAGCTCTGTCACTTAACCCAAACAAGTTTTTATATGCGAGCTGTTACTCTGATAAACTCTGTGTCATTGTTAGCGTGTCGTGCACTGTCTGAGCATGGAGCAGATGGAAAAGCATCTCATAAAAAGAGCTTTGGCAAGCCTTACATGTGTGTAACTGTGGAGAGAGCATGGTGTGTGTGTGTGTGTGTGTGTATGTGTGTTTGGTGGGGGGGTGGGGTGGCGGATGGGGGCTGTAGTTTTTATGAATGTTTGATGGGCGAGACTTCGCAGAGCTCCATTAGCCACAGTGCTGGACACTGCACTGGGCTCTGTCTGTCACACCCTATTACCCTCCACCGTCCTCCGAATTTGAACTCTGCAGCGAGCCGAAAATACAGTGGCGGATATGGTTTGTGTACATCCTGTGTGTGTATGATTTGCGAGGAAGCTTAACAGCATGTTTTGTCCATGCCAGAAACAATCAGGACTCAGACATGGAATAAAAAGCAAATCCAGTCATTCTGAGCAGAACCAGTACTCCACTGTCCCTGCTCTGGCATTTCAACCCCAACATCATGTCTCCAAACTGCCTCACTGTGCTCTTTCCGTAAGAGACATTTGTAGAACCACTGAGAAGGATAAATCTGAAAAGAAATGACCTAGCGGTTGTTTTTGTTTTAAAGTTCATTATGGAATTCTACAGTATTTTACAGGATATATTTAGTGGTATGATAATTATATTATACAGTTTTATACAGCATTAAAAATAGAAATGCCATCACACATATTCTACAGTCTCACACACTCACCCAGTCACTCACACACTTACACCTGTGGACAGTTTCACACACTCACTCAGTCACTTACCCAGGTACTCGCACACTCACCCAGTCACTCACACACTCACTCAGTCACTCCCACACTCACCCAGGTACTCGCACACTCACCCAGTCACTCCCACACTAACCAAGTCACTCAAATACTCACCCAGTCACTCACACACTCACTCAGTCACTCCCACACTCACCCAGGTACTCGCACACTCACCCAGTCACTCCCACACTAACCAAGTCACTCAAATACTTACTCAGTCACACGCACACTCACCCAGTCACTCACACACTCACTCAGTCACTCGCACACTAACCAAGTCACTCAAACACTCACTCTGTCACACGCACACTCACCCAGGTACTTGCACACTCACTCAGTCACTCGCACAGTCACCCAGTCACTCAAATACTCACTCAGTCACACGCACACTCACCCAGGTACTCGCACACTCACCCAGTCACTCACACACTCACTCAGTCACTCGCACACTAACCAAGTCACTCAAACACTCACTTAGTCACACGCACACTCACCCAGGTACTCGCACACTCACCCAGTCACTCGCACACTTACACTTGTGGACAGTTTCACACACTCACCCAGTTGCTCGCACACTCACCCAGTCATTTGCAAACTCACCCAGTCACTCACACATTCACCTAGTCACTGACACACTCACACCTGTGGACAATTACACACTCACCCAGTCACTCACACACTCACACATGTGGACAGTTTCACACACTCACCCAGTCACTCATACACTCACACCTGTGGACAATTTCACACACTCACCCATTCACTCACACAGTCACCCAGTCATTTGCACACTCACCCAGTCACTCACACACTCACCCAGTCACTTGCACACTCACCCAGTCACTCACACACTCACCCAGTCACTCACACCTGTGGACAGTTTCACACACTCACCCAGTCACTCATACACTCACACCTGTGGACAATTTCACACACTCACCCATTCACTCACACAGTCACTCAGTCATTTGCACACTCACCCAGTCACTTGCACACTCACCCAGTCACTTGCACACTCACCCAATCTCTGACACACTCACACCTGTGGACAATTTCACACACTCACCCAGTCATTCACACACTCACTCAGTCACTCGCTCACTCACCCAGGCACTCACACACTTACACATGTGGACAGTTTCACACACTCACCCAGTCACTCGCACACTCACCCAGTCACTTGCACACTTAAACCTATAGTCAATATCACACACTCACCCAGTCACTCGCACACTCACCCAGTCACTTGCACACTCAAACCTATGGACAGTTTCACACACTCACCCAGTCCCTCACACACACACACACTCATACCTGTGGACAAATTCACACACTCACCCAGTCACACACACAACTGTGGACAATTTCACACACTCACCCAGTCACACACACACACACACACACATCTGTGGGCAGTTTCACAAACTCATTCAGTCACTCGCACCGGGACAGTTCACCGACCAACACACACAGACACAGGAAGAACACACCAAGCTCCTAACAGCAGAGCCCTAAGGCAAGGAGCAAACCCCAAATCCCTGGAGCAATTCTCTCTGTGGCTACAATAATAAAAAAAAATAATATAAAATGCATGATTTGTTTTGCTTCACTGGATTTGTTTCACAGATTGTGGGTCAGTTCAATCAACCAACCAATCAAAACTAAGTTGATAGCACTGTTTAAAACTTCCAGGTGAGCAAGCTCCAGATTCCAAGGATAATGTGCACAGCACGGAACAAGTGATTATTTAATAATATGTCCCATTTTTATTTTATATTATGCAAGGTTTATGTTGAGAAAATTATTATTGTAAGTTCTTAAGAGCAAAATTACATCAAAACCTAGTTTAAATTCTGATTAAATATAACACCAAAAATTGTATTACATTTAAATTATACAGTGAGATTCCGTTTCTGGAATTATTAATGATTATTATTTTTTATTTTTTATCTTGGGAAAGTCATATCCTTGGAAAAAAAAAATTGAGTTTAGAACCAATTGAGTTTCTTGTCCTGGAATCTTCTGTACATGTGTGAAGGCAAGTGATGTCATGAGAGTGCACAGTATTTCTGCAGCACTGTGTGTATATAGCCATCTAAAAGGCTGCTGTTAAAGGTAGCAGGTAATCTGGCCTGGCTTAACCCCGTCTGACCCGATTTACGCCGTGTACGTCTACACACTGCCCCGCGCTGGCCTTTCTCTGCTGTTAAGCCTTTCCACACACTCCTGCACAATGTCCAGAGTAAACATTCACACTGGCATTTATTCAGCTGAAGAATCCAAGCTTTCTAACACACACACACACACACACACACACACACACAGATGGTGATAAAGCTGTCTACGCACAACATAAACAGACTGAAACAGTCTCTCGTGTCTGGAGGGGCTAGTTCATAGGAATAGGTAAAGTCTTTAATTGGAATGAATCTATATTTTATGAACCTGGTCCCAGACTGAGTGTAACTAAGAAAAAAACAATCTTCCAATGGTAATTTGCTAATGACACTGTAATTAAGACTAAGATTATGCTTAATCCTTGTCCAATTAACTGGCCATGCCCATAAATGCAATAGTGATAAAGCTCACATTGTTTATTTTGTTTGTTTGTTTGTTTATTTAATGGTAACAGATTGTAACTGAATGACTCTCAAACACACATTGAAATTGATTTTCATAAATGTCTTTGTGAAGCAAGGGATATTTAATTCTCATAAAAAGGAAATTTATACTAATTCAAAATGCCATTGAGTAAATCACTACTATGCCATTACAATGTAATTATTTGAATAACACTGTGAAAATCAATGTTATTGTGTATTAACAGCTAACTGACTAAATATTTCAGTACAATCAATTTTAATACTGAGATCATAAGTCCACACAGGTAAAGATATCGAACTGAATCAACATCTGACATATTCTAGTGACCATTAAATTGGATCCATGTCCATATTTAAACTGAAGGACACACACAAACTAAGGTGCATGGCTCAGGTGTGTGAAACAGAGGGAGTTCTGTGGGTTGTGTTATCAGTGCACCGACCTGAGGTCTATTAACCTTCAACCTGATATTCACTCAAATGGCAGCAGAGCAAGGCAAGCCAATAGCTTTAAATGTCACAGGGTCTGCCCCACGTCCAGCATCCACAGCTCTGGCCCAGGCATCCTTTCTGTTAATTTGATGAGGTTCCTTATTCAAGACGTTAGGCAAAGTAGAGGGGTTTTAAAAATTCATTCCATTCTAGAACAGCAGGTTTATCATTTGGGTTTTATAGCTGGGATTTAGAAACGGTGGCTGGAACAACAACAGGGTAATGATTTATTTGTTTGAAGTTGAGCCAATTGTACATTTAGGTTGAGGTAGCATGGGGCCAATTGTAGTTTCCAGCATGGTAACAAAAGAATAATCTATATTAATAATGGAGGAAGCAACACATGTCTGATCTTTCAGGAATGGCATCAACTCTGGTTCTTAAAAGTCAAAGGAAACCAGAGACAGAGGCATTATTTCTTTAAAAAAAAAAAAAAAACATTGACTATATTATTTGTAAAACTCACTGGGATGTATAGTGTTAAAGAAAAAGTACTTATTGTGAAGACTTCAGGGCTTCATGTGACGTGTGCACTATAGTGAGTCCTTGTAATGATAAGTGTGGTGATGAACTGTCAGTTTTAAGAAGAAAGATCAAGCAATGATGTTTGTTTACAATGAAGTTATAAAGAAAGAGCATGGTCATAAGTGGTGCTTCAACAAAAACACATCTGCATGAAACAAAGCAGTATACTCAGCAGGCCTGTTTGAGGCTAAAACTATGATGCATGCATGAGGAGATCAAGGAAAATATCCATTAAAAATTAAAGTCCATAATAGACCAGCATTATTAGTTATAATTAGGGCCTTAATCAAATAATAAGATAAAGATATTAGGATAATGTGAATTACCAAGAGTGGAAACAATGCTGGTTATGGATGAGGCCAGGTCAATTTATCTTGCAGAATTTATCATTTTAGACTAAGACTACACTTATAAAGGATTATAAATGGTTTAATATATGTTTATTAATGTAATTTATTATGTTGTTAATACATTAGAAGTCATTAGTAATCAGTAATAAGTGTAGATAGAAAGGGCAACAGTGACCTGTTGTTTGCCAAATAGTGAACCCACATCCATCTACACTGTTAAACCTCAGAACTTGCTGGATACTGACCTGATTGTCAATAAATTTAACAATTTAATAACCAATGTCTTTGTGTATCTTAAATTGTGATATGCACTTTAACAATTCACATGAACATGGCCTACCTTGACATTTTCAGTAAGATCTCTGATACCCTTGACAGTATTATTAATTAGTATTGACAGTACTAGACTTAATTATTATTTTTAAAAAATCGCACTTTCTATCTCTGTGTTACAAATGATTTTTAATGGCTTTTAACATGTTTACAACACAATTAATAACCATGTAATCAACATGATTTTAAGACATTTATAAACCTTTGCAAGTGTAGTCTTATTTTAAAGTGGAACCCATACATTCATTAAGTCATTCATGCAGTAGTCTGCTCAATCATTCATTCAGGTTTTAAATGAACTTATTCTGTAAAAAAAAGTACAGATGTAACAATTCCTAACCAACTTCTACTACAGAGCAATTATTCATTTCACTTTCCCTAGAGTCTTACAGTATAGACCTTGTGAATAGTCCATTAAAAATCCTTTAGTGCAGGACAAATTGGCTTCTAAGCCTTCTCGGTCGCTGGCACTAGCAGGAAGGCCTTGCTGGAATGTGGGCAGTCAATATTAATACACTCAGTGTCATTGAGTTTGAGGGAGCAAGTCCTGAGGGGCGATCAATAGTCCTCTCTGGCTCTCAGGAGTAGGAGTGTGTAGCCGTTATGTTCAGGGATTAACGTGGAGGCCTCTGGCGCATTAGTCAGGACTAGAGGAGGTGGACATGCTGCTTTTAACCAACGTCTTGCCAAATGTCTGGCAGAAGCTGGTCTACAGCTGTGAATGGAAAAGTGTTGAAATGCAGTAGATGTGAAAAAACGAGCAGAAACCACTTATAACAACTGAAGTTAGATTGTTTAAGGTGAATTTACTGTGGACACATACCTATATAAATGAATCCTTAATACAAAACCCTGTTGTTAACTTTGAAAACCCTGTATAGCCTCGCATCAGAGTCAGGTCTTCTAGCTGTTTCTCCACAATGGGTGGCAGGTCTTTTAGTGTTGTGGCTCCCACACTCTGGAACACTCTAAACTCTTCTATTCCTTCTACTATGTCTCCCTTCAACTTCAAAACTCAGCTAAAACCCCGAATATTTTCACACCTTCTAAACAATATTGAGTTTTATTTTTATTTTTTTTAACTTTGTAAAGAGACATTGGGTTTGTGAAAGGCGCTATATTAGTGTTACATTTTATCATCATTATTGTAACCATGACATTAAATGACCTTGGATAGCCTAAGGTCACTGTACCAAATTAAAAGCATAGACAAGAGGGTTATAAAGTAAGCTGTAAACAGTGGGACTGTAGCTCCAGTTGAAATCTTTGGAACAAGTCGGAGTGTTGTCTGTGATCCAGAACTATCATCCAACATCAGTACCTGAGCTCACTAATGCCCCTATGTTCCAAAATGAGTTAATATGTTTCATGAAATGGTAAAATTTCTCACATTCAGTATCTGATATGTGTTCTATGTACTATTTTGAATAAAATATTGGTATATATAGGTATATATATTTGTAAATCATTGCATTCTGTTGATATACATTCTGGTGATAATTAGCATTGGTATCTGTCAGCTGATACGACCGGTCTGGGCAGTTTGCATTCCCCTAAAACATACTAAACTATTCAGTGGTGTTACTTCATTGGCAGTTTGAAAAGAATTAGTGGATTGGCCACAAGTGTCTAGAAGAAGATACGTGTTGGCCCCCTCCCTCCTGAGTCTGGTAGCACTGTATGTGACTGGGGGAAGATTCACTGAGAGGTACTGGAACTGGAGATAAGTAATATCAGGGAGAATAATTCATATATTCATAAAACAATGTTTCAATATTACAATGTTTCATCTTCAAAAAATCAATATAAATATTCTGAAGCCTTGGAATGATCCCATCCAAACAAATATCTACTGCAGAGGCTTTTCCTTTGTTTCCCTATACACCCAACCCTCCCCACCCCACCTCTCTCCCACTCTCTCTTTTCTTTTGCCTCTAATGACCATCCACACCAACATTACCATGACTGCCTCAAACAAGAGAAGAGTTTATGGAGATCTGTGGAGATTTATTGGCTGATAATGACCTGCCATGTGATGTCCAGGACTAGGCCTGATAGGGCAGCCAGCCACAGGAAGTCTAACACTCTGTAAAAAAGCTTCTAGTGGAACCAGCCGAAATGCAACATGAGTCCACATCATTGCAAGCGTAAGACCCACTTAACCAGGGAAGTATTTTGTTTGGCACGAAAGGGAGTGTTCGCAAAAGTCCGCTTGAGCGGTTGGAGAAGCTAAATCCTTGTGGAATGGAGAGGAATGTTTATCAGTGGGAGTGAGACTCAAGTCTACTCCCAATTACTCCGCAAGGAAACCAGTTTTGGACAAATCCTATGATAACTGTATTCATGACACATTAGACAAAATTTTGGAATTAGTTATAGGGCTTGTACGTGACCTGGTGACCTGGTATCACACCTAATGCATGTATCTAAAAAAATAAAAAGAGCACTCCAGTTATTCATGGCACTTGTATATTATGCTATGTAATATAACAATTCATAGTTTACCCTTTCACTCATCTACTGATGGCACTAAATCCATGAAAATTCTCATTAATGCACCTGAAGGACAGCAACAGAAACAGGGCTGTTGGGGAAACTTTTAGGGAAAGTTTTAAGGCTAATTTAATGTAGAGTGCCATCTACATATAATATAAAAATATATTTATATGCAATATAAAATACATGTCTGAATGTCTGTGAGAAATCGTGACTATTCAGTGTGAGAAATTAGCCATATGGATTTATTTTGTGACCTGTAGGGTGATGCCTAGATCTGAGTTTAGGTTTAGGGGTTGGGCGTAGGGTTAAGATTTGTGTGTTGTGTTGCATTCACACTTTAGTGGCATGAAATTGTTACATTGACATGCTGGTGTGCGCATTAGCTTTTGCTTAACACCTTTTGAAACCATAAGGCATTATAACATGAGCATAAAAACACTCTAGATCTCAACTTTTTGGTGCATTTTAATGTTTACATTTAAAAGCGTAATAAGAGTAATTAAAAGTGTATGTGTTTATAAACAGATTTATAAGCCATAAAATGCCTTTCATTTTACATTGTAATACCTGGCATAACAGGTTTGCTACACTTCATTAAACATAGAGTACCTTATAATATTACAATGTGTTATAAAACCTGAGAATCTAAAGTCATACATTTATGTTTTATAGCATGTCATTTGTGTAATTAACTAGTTATAAGCAGCTCCACAATCTTATGCCAGGTATTCTATGTATGGATTATGAATATTTCTAAGAATAAATGTCTTTAGATATGATCAGGAAACACTCAGTTTAAGAAGAATTACTGCTGAGTGAATGTCTTGGGATAGTTCATTGGCTCAGTGGATTTTCAGCCCTTATCGAAGCCCAAACAACAAATGAAAGCCTACAGCAACTGTGAGTGAGCATGGATCTGGAGAAAACATGGTTTATCACTTCCCATTCAACATACAATCACATACTCAGAGCACTTTATCGGAGACAACAGAAGGCCTTGGCAAATGTAATTGTCTTGATGTGGAAGCCTCAGGGGGGGAACGCACCTTAAAGAAATAGCAGTATTTTTCCAGGACTCTTCGATGCTTCACTATCAAGAGGAAACACTGCAGCAGCTGCTGATACAGGGAGCAAAGAGGGTCTACAGAACTGCTCTGTAAAAACATCTTTGATCAGAAAAAGTGGACAAGAACATGAGAAAAACAAGCCAGCTCCATTTGGACAGCATTTGGCTGTAGGCTTTTATATAAGTTACGGTTGTCATGAAAAACAGCACAATGAAAGATCCACGATGTCCAAATGCAACAGGTTGTGGACGTAGATGTTCAACTTTACAATCTCCATAGAACACTGAAATAAAGTGGGATACTCTGGAGATGACATATGTAAGTCTGAACACATTGTGCTCAAAGACAAAGCCCTCCACGCCCTTTTTGGATGGAGCATCATGCAATATCATTGGGATAATTAATCTATTAACATCAGTATTTGACCTCATTAATGCTACCAAATCCTCACAGCAATTTTCCAACCTGTCTAAAGTATTCCAAATAAACAGCAGTTACTGCAGCTTAGAGGAAATAAACTTTGTGTTAATGCTCTTAAATTTAGGGGAAATGTCAGATAAGGTGGTCATCATTTAGTGTCCATTAGCAAGGTTAATAAATATGTAAATATCTTCTAAAATAATCGTAAATAATATCTAAACGTCTAAAGCAAAGCTGAACTTTTTAGACACAAACCTACTTTAGTTTCTAATTTCCGTTTCGACACCAAGGCTTCTTCTAAAATGATGCAATGAGCAAATTTAACTGGAAACACTGAAAACAACAAAAAAAAAGTATATATATTTTAATGGAACATCCCATTAAAGCTTGAATAGCAACCTGGGTCTACACTTCTTTAACACATTTGTGCAACTTGCAATAGCCTTTTAAACCACTGTAATCCATGTAGGTAATGACTGACAAGCCTTAGGTTTATCTACAGATGGGGTTTTAAAGGGTTAAACCATAGAACGTCATCGGGGTTTTAAAAGGTGAAGTCATTATACAGTAAGTTCAATAAAGCTTTGCTTTATTTATGATTTTTTTTTTTAAATTGGGCTGTTTGAATATGAAGACATTTGCCTGGTTTCTCCTGTTATCCCTGCTGACCTCATTAAGCCAAATCTATCCAAACACTCACGATGTATTACCCATGGTGGGATAATACAGTCTACAGAATCTCATTAGCAGACAATTAAAAAGCCATTTGCAATGTACAAAGGCTACGATTTAAAGTCCCATAAAGAAGATCTGAGTGTCCCTTCACTCCCTTAAATTCTCCATCGGAGGCAGCGCTACTTGACCTGATGTTGTTTAAAGGCTAATCAGCTCAATCTTTACTATTAAATGAGCAGGGTTCAGGTAATGGTTACACACACACACACACACACACACACACACACACACAAACAGGATCTTTTCACTATCACTGTCATTAATTCACAGCAACTTACCATTTATTTAAACATTAGGCAAATAAAAACATGCATTTAAAGGGGACCTTTTATGAAAAAAAATCACAGCCAGTTTTGTGGAAGCTGCCTAAGTCAGAATACATTGGATAAAAGGACCTTTTCTGATTGGGCTCTGCATCATACATTAAGGGGAGGCTCGTTACAATTGTACCTCAACCCTCCATCTGAACATCTCCAATAACAGCTCCAGAGTCTCTCTCTCTCTCTCTCTCTCTCTCTCTCTCTCTCTCTCTCTCTCTCTCTCTCTCTCTCTCTCTCAGTCTGTCTTCTCGTGCCCAGTTGCTAGGGGTCCCAATGAACCCAATTACGGCCACACGACTTGAAAAAAACATAATTGATCAGATCAGGCCACATACTTCTTTGGCTCCATAGCACAGTTCAGATTCTCATTTGCCCCATGTGGGTGCTGTCGGCAGTGGACAGGGGTCAGCGAGGGAACTCCAACCAGTTGGCGGATACACCGACTCATATTCAACAAGCTGTGGAATGGGACCAGAACATTGACTAGCATTTCCCCATGTGGGTCCCTGAGCATTGGGTGCCCATGTCCATGCTGTCAATAGTTGTCACTGGTTGTCCATTTGGAGCACTCGCCCAGACGGTGCCCACCTTTGTCAGAACGTGGGCCGCGACCAGTCAATATAATCGCTGGAGGCGCTTTTGGACAGCGAATCCCCTGAAACGCACTGACACCTCACCCTGCAACTGTAATCAAAACAACAAACTTCCTGCTTCCTCCACCAGGCATGTGTGTATCCCACTGCTGAGCAAACAAACCGCCGCCTTCAAGAGCAATTAGCATCCCAGGAGTCGGGCCCTATATTCAAGGACGAGAGATAAAACGGGGGGATTGGGGATGGGAGAGCGGGAGAGCGTGGTTAGATGGTGCTATCTGTACCGCTTCCCCCTGGAGACGAGCGTCCCGCATTTCATATTTCAGAGGAAATTACATTAGGGTGCACTGCGAAGGCAGCACGCTGTCAGAGGGAGTGGAGCTTGTTTTCTCTGGCCTCGTCAGCCGCGGGGAGCGCAGTGCGCAGCTTCAGTCTAATGTAATCAAACTCCCGCGAGTCAAAACAAAGCAGATGTGCCTCCAGAACAGGCCACAGCCCCGGAAGCATGTAAGCGAGGTGGACGTATGTTTGTGCGAGGGCCTGAATAGAGTATCTGAGCTTGGTTTGCATCTTCCAGAACGCCTCTCTCAAGCGCGGTCCTGATTTTGAGTTGAGAATCCATAATTTTTTTGACAGAGTAAAGTAACTGCAGCAAAACATAGAAAGAGAAGAGTAAGAAGTCTTTGAGGTCTATGGGAAGTTTCAGCTAGTGAAAATGTAGGCTATCTGTGTATAAATACGCAGCTCCATCTATTTATACACAACATCTGAAACATTACCACGACAACAACAACATATAGAAGGTATTAAACGCATTGGTATTTAAGAGATAGCCCCGCTTAGCGTGGAATAAGGTGAGCAAGGCTTGTTTTCCAGTGAACAATGAGACTTCATAATGGCAGATTTGCACAACTCAGGTAATTATGTCCGCTGTCACTTCACGGCTTCGCTCCTTTCGCCCTCATGAGGAGTTCAGATGGAGACAACTCGTCTAATTTCCTGTCAAAGCTGCACAAAAGGAGCGGAATAACATGTGGAACTGTGCCAGAAAGGCAGCACCGGGCATGCTCAGTGAAGAGCGGGCATTAGCATGCGCCAATTAACAGCTGGGAGCGAGGAGCTTTCCCTTCTCTATCAGCTAGCTGTCCGTCAAAGAGGAAATAATCATTAGATTCCAATAAATCCGTCTACCACCTGAACGTAGCTGTCATGCAGAAATGTGCTAGCCTTAGCCCGGGGCTCAAAACAAACTGATTTGGGCTCTGACTCATTCTCTCTCTCTCTTTTTCTCATGATAGCCCTCCCTCTCTCGCCCAGTCAAGTGCGTGTGCCGAGCTGATTGCAGGTGTGTGTTGTAGGTGTGGCAGAAGAACGGAATTAAGGTAGGAATCAAGCAGGACGCTTCAGCGGATCCGCACAATGCCGCCTGGCTCTCTGGCCCCTGGAGGCCTTTCTCAGTGCTGTGAGTGGCAGCTGCTTCCTGCTGGGTGAGTTATAGAAGCACACACCGCAAACCCACGCCAACAGGAGTCCCGTGAGAATGGCAGGTGAAGAATTCTGAAGGACAGGGTTCTCCATTGACCTGGCAACATCTCCTGCTTTCCCAGAGCAGGGCTTGTGTAACACACGCCGTGTTTGGAATGGTTCGCTCGCTGACTCATTTCCTGTGACATACATACAGCAGAAAATGGAGCAGAAGCTTCAGCAGCTAAATATAATATCAGCATTGTGTGTCCACACACCGCAGCTTCTTTCGGCTTTGCAAAGAAAGCTGCAGACGTTAAGGCAGCCTTAAGGATAAATTATGCTTCTCCGCAATTCCTTACCATTTCGTGGCTGAGTTGCTGTTGCTCCCAATTGCTTCCAATTGGTTATAATACCACTGACAGTTGACTGTGGAGTGTTTAGTAGCGAGGAAACTTCATGACTGAACATGTTGCACAGGTGGCATCATAGCAGGGTATCATGCTGGAATTCACTGAGCACCTGAGAGCAAACCATACACAAATGTTTGTAGAAGCAGTCTGCATGCCTAAATGCTTGGTTTTATACACCTGTGGCCACGGAAGTTCAATAATTTGGATGGGTGAATGAATCCTTTTGGCAATATAGTGTAGGAACTTGTAGCGAAAGATCTCCCCAAGCATTGGTTATGACACCATGGTGTCCTAATCCCTAAATTGTGCAATGCAATTTACATGTTATAAGTCTAATACAACTGTATTAGCTGTAATAACTGTACACCACTACACTGGGTATTACATAGGGTTGGGTAAGGTATATGGGATTCACCCCTAATGGTTTGATGGTGTGATTACAGAACTATGCAGACAAAACATACAAATATATACACTCACAATGGCACAGGGCACTTGCACAAGCTACGGTGTAAACTGCAATAAATCTACCTTGCATTTTATGCTTCTCACGATCCAAGTAAAGGTACAATAATATTAGTTCAAACCCGCAACATGACTGGCTGAGATACACATACACACATACACACGTAACCTATCAATGATGCAAGACAGCAGGAGGGTGCCAAGCCCTGTTCTACCAAATTTGAACAGGTTAGGTTACACCTAATATTGGCCAGTGCATTTGCCCCAACACAATCAGGTTCCACAACCTGGTCGTCCCTACTTGGAACCAAAGAATAGAAGGTTCTTCAGTATAAACCATGGAGATGTTTATGGGAATGTCAAGGTAAAGCTCAAGACAAGAGCACAGGGACTAGGATTATGGCACAGGTGACTTATTATCCATTTTCTGATTTGGGAACAGAAAATAAAAGTAGAAAAATGTTGCATCAGTTCTACTAGGTCTTGCTGTTAAGAGCCTCATTTTTATTTAACTCTTTGAGAATTCTGTGTATCATTTTATGGTCCATGAATGTATCCCAAACCGTATTCATAGCCTCATAATTCCAGATGTGTGTTATGGACCATCTCACAAGGAGATGAGAATGAAAGGGCATACTCTACAGATTCAGGAAATGTATAAAATGTAAAATTTTAAAGATATTCATATAATCATCATTGGATATCACATTTGACACTCAGGGTTAAAAAGGGGGCATGCTTTGTGCCTTTTGCATTCCTGTACATTCCTGTACATTCACCACTTCAGATTCTCCTAACTACAGTGTACACTATTTACATCTGTATAAATAATAGGAGCAACATCCTGTGGGTGGCAGGTGAAGTGTGACTATGCAATCTGACCTGTTTTCCCAGACCAGCCTTTACATAACAAAATGCTATTATTTTTTATTTGGGTGCTTGGAATAAACTCAGTAATGAGACCAGGATATTTACATATTACACAAGAAGCTTACAGCCATACCATTCTAAGAATATACTATCGGCATGTCCACCAGCTATGAAGTGGAGAGTTTCTGCACAGTCTGACAGCAGCCTTCTATCATGACAGACCACCACTGACCAGGTATGATTTGAGTGATGGAGCACTCGCAGCACAGTAGTGACAGCAGTATGGGTGGTAATGTGTGTTAGGGTTGTATGAGTGTATCAGGTACAGCAGTGTTGAGGTTGTGGAGGGTTGGCCGGGGGGGTTGATAAATTGTGCAGCAGCAGATGGGATCCAGGCAGTAATTAGTAAAACCTAAAAAGTGTTCCTCACCAATGCATCCTCACCATTACGAAGTTAGATAAGCTTCACTGGCTAAAAATGCGAGAACCCAGTGCTCGTAAACCTGAGGTTTAAACTCAGGAATGCATGAACTACATCGTACAAGGCCTCATCTACCTAACCACACCATGACCATTACAATCTGACAAAGCATGGCCAAGTAATCAAGCTATTTGAAGATTTCTGGATGTGAATCACCTCTTGGAAGTGGCTTGTAAGTCACTCATACTCATACACATTAAAGAACAAAGACACTCTTGGTGCTTTTCAACTGCATGGTATCTACTCCATTTGACTCCACTCTGCTCAGCTGTTTTGATTTTCCAGTAAGTAAATCTGCGTGCTGGTACCTGGAAAAAGGTACTTTTTTAGTCCCTGCTCTCTCATGGTTCCGAGGGAGCTGAGAAGAGACTAAACCATAACATGTAAACCTTGCAGAGCACTGATTGGCCAGAGTGACACGTCAATCACGATGAAATGCAGACCACCGGCCCAAACTCACCATCTCTAACATCTCCAACATTTGTTTTTATTCTCACCACAGCAGCTCTTAAAATGATGCAATGGTCTTTGTAAATGATGAGTAAACAGCACTAAATGTTACTGCCGCTATTGATGTGGTTTCCAAAGCTTGTGGGGGGGCAGAATTGTGCAGAATTCAGTCACTGAAGTAAACAGACGTGTCATTCAGAGTGGTCTGGTGTACAATCGATCTTTATAGAGACTTTACAGTGGTTGTGAAAGATACCAGGGATCATTGTGTCTTTAGTATCAATACTGACATTTTATAGCACTTTTCCACTGCATGGTACCTACTTGCCTTGGCTCGGCTCAGCATTTTTGCTTTTCCACTAGGCAAATCTGACACCTGGAACTGATACACTTGGTAGATCATACTTGCGTGAGGTTCCAACCTAGAGATTTAACACCACCGTGACTTCTCCAGATACATTTTGCGGGAACTGTGCTAACTTAAAATCGACCAGGCACCAGGACTGAAAGTACATCCAAATACATCGATGTGAAAGCTGAGTTGAGTAGGTAACACACACTGGAAAAGTGTGATTATTTACTCTCAAAAACCACCAGTGTCTTTGAATGTTTTAGGTATTATGAAAAAAAGTGTTTAAAGCATGTTATATTGGAACCACCAATTTGTACTAAATCTCTACTAATATGTAATTTAAATGATATTAAGATACACTTAAAATAGACTAAGTATGTTATTTTCACCACTCTTCTTATACAATTTGAGTATATTTCTCTGAACGGCCGGAATGAGCTCTAAAACATATTAAAATGTGAAATATTACAAATAAAAACATGTTAAACTAATACAAATGAACAGACCATGTCAAAATAGTCACTAATGAACTGACACTATATATGATAGTATATGATATATGACTTATCCTACTAACCATATATTATTTATATATATTTTTTTATAGTATTAGAATGGTGGCCAAAATAGCATATGACTAATAAACTTAGTATATTATAATTATAACTTAAATTAAAATATGTATTAAATTAGTAGTAATTTAGTACATATTCGTGGTTCCAAATAGTTTTTTTTTTTTTTTAAATGCATATAAATACATATTTGTCAAGCTTCCCATGCCACAGGGACATGATTCCAGATTTCAGTAGCATAAATTTCCCCCCACCACTTTGGGAGGTGTGGTTCCACCTCTGGCCGAATATACCTTGCTGTCGAAAACAGCAGGGACAGAAATCCAGTTCTGATTTCCTGACCAACCTTTTTGCCTTGGACAAACAGACATGGACCATTCCTTACTGTTGTTGTCCAGCTTCCCCTCTCAACAGCATGCAGTTATGAGGAATAGATACTCCATCCAAAGTATGCATTTT
Organism: Hoplias malabaricus; assembly: GCF_029633855.1. Taxonomy (NCBI): domain Eukaryota; kingdom Metazoa; phylum Chordata; class Actinopteri; order Characiformes; family Erythrinidae; genus Hoplias; species Hoplias malabaricus. Next base: position 26,534,271 of record NC_089800.1, on the reverse strand, counting down.
ATTTTGAGGAACTGCAGTAAAAACAGCAAATCAACTAACCACCATGAGAAAGATGACCACGCCCTTCACCACAAACACACACTTCACTAGTCCATGCACGATGACCCCCACTGCCTCTGAACAATACACACATACACACACACACACACAAACACACAGATCTAAAAGGTAAGCTCCTAGAGGTTCCATACATTATTGAACACCATGCAGGGATCTTTGCATCACATGAAGGGGCTGAGGTGAGGGGAGGGATCAGCCCACCCTTTCTGCACCCGTAGCAGTGAACTTTTGGAGGTTAGAGCCCCAGGCCGGCCAAGGACACGCGTCAGGTCTGCTGAACTCCTGCTAATGAAGGCGGCTCAAGCTGCTAAACAGCATGGGGAGAGTGTCACACGCATACATTACAATGCATCAGTGTCGTCCTCAGGCCAGGGGGCTTCTCCTCAGCCCACCTGCTCCCCTGGTGTCTGCTCAGGGATGCACACACGTCTACACACACACATTCATCCATCCAAACACACACACACACACAATAGAACATAGGGGGAGGGATATGTAGAAATACTAATGTTTGTCTATACAAAATTAAAAGATCAAACATTGGATTGTCCCATTTATCTTTACATGACACTGGGTCCATTACCAGTGTGAGATTTTCAGTCTGTAACACATTAAACTGCCAGACTGGACTGTGGACCAAAGCAACTAACATGCCACACCCTTGTATTTAATAGGTCTGTGATGAAATTGTAAAGGATTTAAAGCTAAATACATGTACAATAACAACCCAGAAGCGGTTAAAAGTAGGTACTCATTTATTGAGTAGTACTGCACTGTAATTGTACAGTAGTTTGTTAGAGTGTAAGATCCAAAAACAAAAAAACAAAACAAAACAAAACAAAATAAAAAGAAAAAACTTGAGGCTGTGAGGATTAAGGACCTGTCTCTGTCTAAAACAACCATCCAAACAAAATGCCTTTCACATACAGAAACGTCTCAGGATGTTACTACTTCATAACGAGATTTTGAGTTAGCTTAGTTGATTAATTTATATTTATTTTAATTATAATTTTAGAATATTAATCTACATATTGCTACTCTATATTCTCTAGTCAGCAATCAATGTTTCAGAAAATAGAACGACCTCATTGTGGCCCTGACTTCAGCGAGAGAGAGAGAGAGAGAGAGAGAGAGCGCTCAGACAGGAATGCAATTGTTTTCAGGTCACTGAGCTTGTGAGCCGTAAGCAGCAGAGCACCAGCAGAAGGAAGGGGGTGAGAGAGAAAGAGAAAAGAGGGAGAGAGAGAAAGAGAAAAGAGGGAGAGAGAGAGAGATGGGGAGAGAGAACCCAGATGAGTGGGATGCATGTGAAAAAGACACAGAAGAAAATACTGATGAAGACATAAATACTGAATGTAAATAGAACACAGTTCTAACTGTTTCCAGCTGTGAACTACATGTGCCATTAGACCCAGGGGTAAACAAGGACCATTGTTGATTGATTGATTATTGTCGTCCAATAATCTGTGTCACTGAACCAAGTTTTTTTTTTTAAGTCCCAATATTTCTGTTTGCATTTATTCACTGGCACTGGCAGCCATTTTGTTGTCTGCATTTCTGATGAAACGGAATGAAATAACCCGACCAGAGCCATAAACCGGTCAACATGAAGCTGTCTGAAACTGAACACACCGTAGTGCACACTATGGAATGCTTTGGGTGATGGAATACAGCTCAGTGGCTTTATCTACCTCTCGAATAGTATGAAATTTGTTAAATTGTCATTGGGTTCAGCTGGAAGCGTAGCCAATGATGAAAGGAAGTGAACTCCGACAAGCAGCACTATGTCCTGTCTGTACCTTGGGACTTGAGAAGGCCAGAAAATCCCGGAAAACATACAGTACTAAGGTCAGGTCCCGTTTTTTGTGCAGTAGAAAAGAAAAAACAGGCAGTGGCGTACCCAAACTGTGGACACATTTTCATTTCAAGATGCACCTAAGGACAATATATAATATCTTCCTGAAGGCGAAACAAACCAACGCCCCCCGCCCCCCACACCGTGAAATAACATTCCCCCCACCTCCTATGTTGGCTGCGCTTCAGCCAGTGGCTTCTGTTATTCTCCATTAAAAGTAGTCCATTAAAAGTACAGCATGGAGCCATTAGATGTATCATTTCCATTTGCTGCAGTGTGCTCGGGTTATGACCTGCCTCTGGTTCATCTTGCCTATTTAAGGGATTAGGATAATGGAGGGAGAATTCCGACTCCAGCCACACTCACATGGGCAAGGAGAGGAGTTATGGGCCGATCTAAAGCGTGCGTGCAAAGGTCATCAATAACATGGACGGCTGGAATTAAACAAGCCCGCATTTGTTTGAAGGGCCACTTTAGTCATGATTTAAAATTTCATAACGTGCGCTTTGCTGTGCGTATCTATTTTTTACGCTCTGTGGAAAGTGGATAGTAGGTTAGAATTTCACCCTCTGGTAAACAACCAAAACCTATAGTGCTATCAGGAACACACGGCAGCAATAAACTTCCCACAGAAAAGCATACGTACATACATTTACGTATATATTAACCACCATAAATTAAATCATAATCAACTGGGAGTCATGGGTGCTTTATATTACAATCTATTATGAACAACATACAGCACTCTGGGCTTTATCTGTACCTTGGACAGGTCCCTGAAGTTGCCGGGTACTGTGAGGTCCAGCTCCTCTGACTCGTAGTTGGTCAGAACCCAAGGGAACACAGGGTACTGGCTCAGGTCATTGTACGTCCGTCCTAGACACAAAGAGAGGTGGAGGAGTAATGGAGGACAGCAAGGACACATGGCAATCAGGTCAATAAAACAGATTGTTAATGGAATACACGACCAATGGTGTAACACACATCTCACTGCATCATAAATGGGATTCCAACGAGCATGGCTTTCCAATCAAGTTGCATTGGGTTGCCTGGACTCTAAAGTGAATTAATATCACGACGAATTAAAACGTTTCTTTTTATATTCAATTGACTTGCTCTTTAAAATCCCTATCACAAGCCTTATGATTGACATCTGGATTGCTTTTGGGTGATAGTGTAGAAACTGGTCGGCTCTGTGTGCTAATAGAGTGCTCAGGCAGATGTTGGTGCGGCTGTCTTTTACGTCTCACTGTTTAATGACTATATTACAGTGTGAGGTCACTGAAAGTTCAGCGGTTTCACTGTTCCGAGGCATGCGGAAGATACGCTGGTCGTCCGGTCTCTGAATGGTAATTAAAGACATGCAAATTCTTCTGGTGTGGGGGGGGCACTGTCCTCCCCTCTTGCCTCCTCCCTCATCACTGCCAGGTCTTGCTTCTGATTGGACGCAAAATGATGTAACCATGGAGACCTGCATGAAGTATCAGCAATGGTGCCCATATGCAGTGTTAGGAAACGCCAGATGTGGTATGTTTTTCTGCCTCAGTTTTTCTCTCTGTCTCTCTTTGTATTCGCCATCCTCACTCGTCCTTTTTCTCTCTTTATCTTTTAATCCCACCCTCTCTCTCTCTCTCTCTCTCTCTCTCTCTCTCACACACACACACACACACACACACACACAGACATCTCCTTCCCATTTTCCCCTTCTATTTCTCTCTGTTTTCCCTTTTTCTACCTACATCTGCTGTTCTCCTTATTTGATCTTTGCTCTTTCTATACTCTGTCACCTCTGTGTCATTCCTGGTTCTCTCTCTCTCTCTCTCTGGCGTTTTATCGCTCTCTTAATATCTCCTGGTTCCCCCCCCCCAACCCTCTCTCTCTCTCTCTCTCTCTCTCTCTCTAGTGGCAATATGAGTTTCAGATGGCAGAAATTGTCATGAGAGAAAGAGCTATAAAATCGTTCGGTTCTCTTGGAAATGCCGTGTCCCCATAAGTCCTCCCTAATTTCCCTCAGAAGTGGAAGAGCCTTCATTGGGTGTGATGTGTAGCACTTATCAAAGGCCAGAGACGCACACTCGCAACTCCGACTACAAAGAGAATCCTCTTTTCATAAAGAATGCCGTCATCTCCTATATAGGAGCCTGCATTTGAAATAAATGGGAAAACCTTGGCGAGGAAAACACAGAGCCGGCTTCCGACGGCAAGGAAAGACATGCATTGAGTTTCAGGGCAAGCATCTGCCGCAGAAGCAAAACTTTTAAATGATGTTTTCCCCTCAGTGTTTTGATTTGTCAACAGAAAACTTTCCAGCATCTTCCAGCTACCTGAAGTTAGTCGGCACACTGACAGTGCCATTCAGACCTGTTCACGAGGCTGATATACGAGACCTCTCAGCAAAACAGATACAGTGGAGCCATTTTCATCTTTATAGCACCATTACTCACACAATAGACTGGCAGCTGGGGGAAAGCTGGAATTTCCCAAGGAGCTCCTTACCTTCGCTCTCATCCTCTCCCACATGCTGGGATTATGGTTTATACCTGAATATCAGACAAGCAACAGTTTTACTCTAGGTTGCTCTACTATTCTCTGGCTGCTCACTTGTTTTCAAAGACAGCATCAGCTAAGACACGCTTCCCGAGTAGCAGCAAGCAAAGGATTCTATGGAAAAGGGGTTGGGGAAAAGAGTTTTATGAAAAAAGCTACTTTGTTAGTAGCTGGTACAGCAAAGTGGACAACACTGCTGCCTTCAAAATTGGTTTGATAGTCTGTGAGTCTAATAGTCTAATAGTTTTTTGATAGTCTAAGAGTCCGTGAGCAAGACCCCTAACTCTGTATTCAGCGTCACCTGTTAAAATTATGATTAAAATTGTGATTAGTTCTGAATAATGTATTAAATAAATAAGTGTTTGAATTGCAGTGGAGTATTGAAGCTAATGAAGCAGATCTTAAATTATAGTGAAAAATGTATAGTGTAAAAACGAGCAACCCAGATATTTGTAATATTTTACTTTATGATTGGTTATGATTTATAGTAATTTTATAATCACAATGCATCCCCCATCCACTGGAGGTGCTGTTTTGCTATATCCACAAAAACGGCATCATGTACCAGAAAAAAGAATTACAGAAACAGTGCTGCAAACTGCTGTAGCTGGTGTTACACCCTATTTTTTTTATAATACCCACCACAAAAAAACAAAACAAAAACATAAATAAATAAATAAATAAATAAATGAATAAATAAATAAATGAATGAATGAATGAATGAATGAATGAAAATAAAAAGAATAATAATACTGTAGTAAAACATATCACCTTAAAGCCAGTTTACAATAGACTTATTTTGATGTTTCTAACAATTTTTCTGAACTGATCTACTATAGGAAATAAATGGGGGAAAATATGTTAGCAGCCTTCTTCTTGGATAGGTCTTTTCCTCTTTGTAATAAAAGTGTATTCATAAAACAAAAACAGATGTGTTAAAACCAATAAACTCTGTCCTGAACTAGGCACACCATAGTGTTCATTGAGTTAAAAATGGGTTAAATATCCCTGTGCCCAGTTATATATCCACTGTATTATAAGTTATATCATAGATATACGCATTCCTCATCTAGAGTGTAGCTTTATATCCTACCGCTTCATTAAGTGTAACTACCTGAACGATGTGATTCAACACAAGGTCTTAAAGGAATGAAGGAGTGGAGGCCAAACTGTTCAGTGAAAGCAGCTGACACTAGCATGATTCCCATCCACGGCATTTAGCCCCGCATTCTTATCCAGTGTGACACACAGCTGGAGCCACAGCGAGATGAGAGTGTGGGATGGGGATGGTGTGTGAGGAGTGTTGAAAGCTTGATGAGAGGGGTCTCGGCTAAGCTTGTCCCGCTCCTGCCGTAATGGAGGCTGATTACAGGCTGTGAAGGGGGCGTGCGGCTTCATTACCAGGCCCAACACAATTGATGCACATTTATCTTGCTGCTAATTAGAAGGCAGTCATCACACGTTTTGCATTTCTTGTTCCAGAGAGACAAATCCAGACAATTATAACACAGGACGTTTAAACGGTTAGAAGTTAAAAATATTTAAGTAATATTACTAAACTCCGCAGTTTCATTTTAAGGCTAGTGGCTCCGGCTGGAGTTTGGTAAGATTTGTCTTATGTGAGACTCTTTAGATGCCTGTGAATTCCTTGTCTTTATTTGCAGTCATCACACAGTATCCCTCAGTTAAATGCATTAATATACTTTTGAATATAATTACTATATAACTACATTGTACTAAGTGTGTAATTAGATATCATTTTTTTCACCCAAAATGTTGTATTTGATCCATACTTAAATGTAATAACTATGTACTTACCATATACAAATATTGCAAATACACAAATAACAATATACATACATTTTAAATATATTAAAAATATATTTAATGGCTGTTCCAACTTATCTTTGTCTTGACTCCAAAACAATAAGCAAAAAAAAAAAAAAAACATCCCTCAAAATTTACATGTAAGTACTATGTAGTTACTATGTAATAATTGGGCAATAAACAATCCTGACATAAATATATAATGTAGTCCGCATTAATAATAACAACTATAGCCTTCTCAGGGTGGCAGCAGGCCTGTGGTGTCATTATTTAGCCATAATCTACTGTGTGCACTAACCCCACAGACTCCTACTATTTACCTAGACAGCACACCACTGGTTCTGACCAAATTCCAATGACCTTTCCTGATGGTGGAGAGCGTAATGGGAGAGCGGAGGGTTGATTTTCCAGGTTAAAGACACAAGGAGAAGGGGGTCAGGGCGGGCGAGAGAGAGAGAGAGAGAGAGGGTGAGCTGACAGGGCTGAAACCCGGGCGTGGGATGTTAATAACGGTGAATTGGTGTTTAATTAGAACAGCGGCATCGCTGCATTAACACCCTCGGCTCCTGGCCTGTCTGAGAGCCGGCCCTCGCTGACACCGCTGTCAGCTCTGGTCATTACCACTCCTGCGTTTTTAATGAATTTTCTCCCTGTAGCCATCGCGCCTTACATCTAATTAGCTGACAATAATGTATCGAAAGTCGCTGGGAGTTGAATATAAATATGCATGAGTGCGCTGAGAGGATGACACCTCTCAGTGTCAAGAGGAAGTGTGTGCGGGAGTTGCTCTCACATTCGGCTTGGTTCAGATCACACACTTTGTAAGAGAACCTCTCAACTCCACTGACACACACACACACACACACACACACACACACACACACTCACGCTCACACATACCTCTCTCTCTCACACACACACACACACATTCCTCTAATTATCAAGAAATATCTGCAGCCCCTGCTCCCACGTTAACAATGCAGTAAGGGAACAGCAGTGCACAAACGGCTTTCCGAATCAAAGCGGGGAAATTTTTGCACCTGACAACAGCAACGCCTTCCTAAATAAATAATGAGCAGAAACGCAGTCATTTTCTTGCAGTAGAGCTCAGTGGCAAAACAATGAAAAAATATAAAAATACTTTGCGATCCGTACACTCAGCACATGGAGTAGACGACAGCCTTCATAACTCATGAGACTAGACACGCCGTGAGGAACTGCAAACAAGATTACAACATGCAGAGGGACTTTTTTTTCTGCTGAAGGTATACACACTAATGAATTGTTGTTGTTGTTTTACTCCCATCAAACCGTACCAGAAACTGATAATGCTTTACCATAATTCAAGAATCCTGGCTAAATAAACACACCTGGTCTGGTAGATATGTGTTTGGCAGGTGTAGTTTTTTCTGGCATCATTTCAAGCATTCCCAGGTGATGGTGCATGACTTTGAAGCAACATAGCAATGCCAGCATTGATAGAAGTCTGACACTTTCTTCTAGTTGTTCTTTTGGCAACAATTATAGAAAAACATATGTAACTACATATAATACTGTTGAGTATTATCACATCAGTCACCAGGCATTTAACATAAAGACATGTTTCTTTTTTGTCCTTTTTTTGGTATGGCTAGCTTCATCCTGGATGCCCTTCCCGAAGCGACCGTCCCAACTGGGACCAGCATGTGCACCCCCAGGAAACCAGAGCGCCTGGAGGAAGCTCACGCAGACGTGAAGAGGACACAACAAACACCTCACATAGAATGACCCGAGGCAGGGGTCAAACACAGATGTGGCTGAAAGTATGGTTAAAATACTAATAATATATTTGGTCCGCCTTAAAAGTGTAGTACTTAAACAATCAAGCAATAACTTGTATTTGCATCAGTGTGTTCAAATGTGGGGTTGGGTTTTCCTGACTGTTTCAACATCAGACAAAGTCATGATTCGGGTAAATATGTAATTTAATATATATTTTAATAAATATAACATTTACACCAGTATTGGTGCAATGTGTAATTACATAATTATTACATAGTAACTACATAATAATAATATACAATAAATGATAGATGTCGAAATATGTAGCCACAGTCACTTTCGCTGGATATTGGTGATGATCAATTAGAAATAAATAAATAAATAAATAAATAACATTAGAATTGATGCAAGACCCAGTGGCAATGTTGGGTGCCTGACCTGCAATGGTGTTCAGGAACATCAGGTACTCAAAGTTGGAGATCTCTCGCCTCTGCCAGCGCTGGGTCATGTTGGAGGACTTGAAGAGTTGCCGTGGTGTTGCCAGGGAGATCCGCCTGCATCAACAAAGTTTCAACACTTACACAATGCTGGAACATCAAGCTCTGTATTTTCTGTCATTGGTTTTGGCTCCTCTGAACTTGGCTCATTTCGCGAGGGAGCAAATATGACTAGCTTTAAGAAATGTGGAGCAAATGTGAAGCATTGTGGCCAAAAAAGTGACAGAACACAAACATCCTAGCTCACACACTGTCTTCCACACGCGAGGCCGCTACAAACACTCCAGCATGAGGAGTAATGAAAACATCACCAGGGCAGAAAGAGCTGCTTTTCAGATGGGGAATGTGTTAATGGGCTCTTTCTGAAGACAGTTCGACACACATGCTGAGAGCAGAAGAGCGAGAGAGACGCTGGAGAACATTCAGACTTGACTTTAAGTCAAGACATAATCTATATCAGATAGGGGCAGAAATCAGGGGACTTTGATTGTGAAAAGCTAGTTTATTTAAAGGGATGTTTAAAAAATAATCACTTGTTCAGTGAAGTGTACATTAACTTGGGGATCTGGGGCCTAGACCAAGCCATACACTATGGATATAAACAACAGGTCAGGTATTTAGTGATGTGAAATGAGCAGTTCCTATGTCCCCGCCTACTCATTTGAGCCTGTCCAATCATTCGCATTTATGTAAGTTTCTGCTCCTCGCTATTCACACCTGGGCTCTAACGGTGACTTGAGCTGTGGCTCATTCTCATTTATACTGGCTGTTCTGAAGAGGGCAGTTGGAGGGTATTTTGTGTTTTTTTTTTTTTTTTTATTTTTTTTTTTTTTTATTTTTTTACCAAAGAAGGACAAAGGCAATTCATTAAGACCCCACTTGTGATAAGAAAAAGTGATAAGACAAACTGATATTAATAGTCTAATGAATTAATTCATTAATAAACTAATGTAATCACTTTTCTGAAGCTGGGAAACATATATTTCAATAATTACAAACTAGTTTCAATATCGATTTTTTTATAAATATTATCCATGATGGAGGCAATCTGAGAGGTGTAAGTAGTTTCATCACAACTGCGACCCTTAATACCACCCTCAGTTTTGTGTGAATCTGATGTGGTGTACCTGCTGTTAACAGCAGAACAACAGCAACCACAACAATCACAAATGGAGGTCTGTCCTGGTAATACAACACAACATTGTGCCATGTGACTGTGTGTATGATGTATGTGTGCTGTCCTACTGGACAGTGTTCCCCTCTGAGTGATCTATAGCCTGCTCTCCAGAGAAGAGACGAGCCAGTCCAGGGGCAATCAGGGTCAAATGCCATTCAGATCAATGAATAGGAAGCAGGGTCTGGGCTGCAGACTCTGTCTGCTATCGGACATGGACATGACCTCATATCTCCAAATCAGTATGATTTCAGGGTTAGCAAAAAAAAGGGTACAGCAAAACATATTCTTAAGTTTCATCATTTTAATGGCTTTACCTGGCCTGGGGGAGACCATAGCTTGTGCCTACACCCACACGGGGCAAGCTGTAGACCACCTTCTTCACCGTGGCCTGGTCGGGGAAGTTAAACATCACAGAGGCTAGAAGAAAAAGTATTAATTAAAAAAAAGACAATACAAAGTCAGAACAATAGTCTCAATGTCCCAGTTAGTATCTTAGCCATTATCAAAACTGAGCAGGTTCACAATTTTAAAACTATTTACTTTTTAATGTAACTACATTAAGGTGAAATGAATTGGAAATTTTTACTCCTGTTGGCCATGAAGACCTCCAGCGCTGTGTTCTGCAGCAGATAGCGGCGGGCAAACACCGCTCGGATCTCACTGAACATCCATTTCCCATGAAGCCCCTCGGAGTAAACCAGCACCTGGTAGGAAACAAAAGAGGAATAAAGGAGAGCCAAGGATTAAAATTCCGAGAATTCTGGAATTTTTACTTTAAACGAGAAGAAATCAAACCTTCTTAACTTTCAATGGAAGTTCAATGTAAAAATTAATTTTGGAGCATTCCTATTGGTTCATTCATCGTGACGTTTTAACACAATGTGAAGAACATCCGCTGTGTTCAAATGATAAGCCAAAAGTCCACAAAAACAGAAATGTGTGTTATTAATTAGAGTGTGATTATATGTAATTAAATAGTTATTACGTAGGTAAATTGCTGGTATTGATTTTGAAATATTGAAAACCATGGCAAAAAAGATGTTCTTTTAAAGGGGACACATACACACATTAATTTAGGGATCCGAAGCCTACCAACACACACACTATGAAACAAGACAGCTTAAGTCTTAAAGCAATGGATTCAATGATTAATTCTGATTTTGCTCCACTTCTGATACTGAGTAAGAAGATTTTATTTTCATCGGAGTATTACTGGGTTCCGTTTTGAAAATAGGGGATATTCCATTAAAAAAAATATTCAAATATTTGATCATATTAACAATGCAAATATCACATTATTACACACACCTTCAACAGAACCTTTCATACTTCATCAATGAGACAATTCACTCAACAAAGAGCAAGGAGCGTTGTGGGGGGCGTCTTATAGGAAGCTTAAAGAGAGCTCCATTTATGGTGTCACTGTAGATGAACACATTTTTTTTATTGGAACTAATTGTGACGGTATGATGTCTAGCATACTTCCAGATAAATTCCATTCTGGACTATGATACCAATCCCAGTGTACATGCAGTGGTCTTTTGTGGGTGTGTTCCTCTGAGGAAACGTGTTAGCCTTGTCAGAATTGTTGGCCAGCGTCCATTAGAAAGAGCTTCTCGTGACAGTGACGCTCGCCTGCTTTGATTATTAAAGCCGAGATGCTTTGAAAAAGCCCTAGCCGCTAGCCTCCGTGTTTCTGACACTTCTCACTCCACTGGCCTGCTACTTCCACTGGGCCGCTGGGGACCAGGAGACTGTAAATAATCAATACTAACATAGGGCCTGGCTCAAAGAGGGATCATTAATGCAGCACTATGGAGGGCCCCCAGGGGCCCTCTGAGGGCTGGATCAAGTCTCTTACTGACAGGTGAAAATAAGGCCCCTTCAGCCGCTTCAAAACGACATACTAGGGTGCGCATACTATTTTCTCTCTGATACACACACACACACCCACACACACACACACACACACACACACACACAAACAGATTCCAGATTTGGAGGCACTCAGATGAAAGGCCTCTGACTTCACGCAGAGATGAAGTGAGACTTGACGGGTTCGACTGTAAGTGAAAGTGAGCTTTGGGTGGAGGAATAACACGTACTGTACTGGGTAGGAGGGAGGGAGAGAGAGAGAGCGAGGGAAAGGCCACTGGGTTTAGCACCACTGCTCATTTAAGCCTTAGTAAAGTTGATATGATTTTTGATTATATTAATAGTGTACATTATTTTTGTATATTATCAGAGCAAAAAACGTCTTTAATGCTCAGCAATGAATAACCACAGCCTCTTGTTGGAGAGATCCTAAATGTGAGTGAGTGAGTGAGTGAGTGAGTGAGTGAGAGTGTGTGTTTGCATTAGAGTATGAGTCAGTATGGATGTTAGGAAATGTGAGTATTTGAGTGATTGAGTGCGTGAATGTGTGTGAGTGAGTGATTGTGTGTCTGCACTGAGTGAGCGAGTGAGTAAATGAGCAAGTGACCTTGTTAGGCTTCCGTCTTCATGAATGGATTGGTTTTAATTTTTCATTGTTGTGTACTGTAAACTGGAGATGTAAACACAAAACTGACTTGGCCTTACATGTCCGGACATGTCTGTCTTTCCTTGTTTTGTGAAACAGACAAAGATAGAAGCCCCTAACTGAAGCTCGACTGGTTGTAGGAGGAGCCAGCTGTAGGCTGTTGGTGTGTAGTGTGTTTATGATTCCAGATTTGGCACTTGTTTTTGTTTTCTGATTTAAAATGATTCCTGGATCGAAATTGACCCTAACAACAGACAAGCCATAATTTTAACAAGAGCATTTTATAATTTAATAATATATATATACACAGGGGTTGGACAATGAAACTAAAACATTTCTCAGTTTAGTGTGGGAGGTTTCATGGCTAAATTGGAGCAGCCTGGTGGCCAGTCTTCATTAATTGCACATTGCACCAGTAAGAGCAAAGTGTGAAGGTTCAATTACCAGAGGATAAGAGCACAGTTTTGCTCAAAATATTGCAATGCACACAACATTATGGGTGACATACCAGAGTTCAAAAGAGGACAAATTGTTGGTGCACGTCTTGCTGGCGCATCTGTGTCCAAAACAGCAAGTCTTTGTGATTTATCAAGAGCCACGGTATCCAGGGTAATGTCAGCATACCACCAAGAAGGACAAAACACATCCAACAGGATTAACTGTGGATGCAAGAGGAAGCTGTCTGAAAGGGATGTCCGGGTGCTAACCTGGATTGTATCCAAAAAACATAAAACCACGGCTTCCCAAATCACGGCAGAATTAAATGTGCACCTCAACTCTCCTGTTTCCACCAGAACTGTCCGTCAGGAGCAGAACTGTCCACAGGGTCAATTTGCATGGCCAGGCTGCTATAGCCAAACCTTTGGTCACTCATGCCAATGCCAAACGTAGGTTTCAATGGTGCAAGGAACGGAAATCTTGGGCTGTGGACAATGTGAAACATGTATTATTCTCTGATGAGTCCATCTTTACTGTTTTTACCACATCCAGGAGAGTTACGATGTAGAGAAGCCCCAAAGAAGCATATCACCCAGACTGTTGCATGCCCAGAGTAAAGCAAGGGGGTGGATCAGTGATGGTTTGGGCTGCCATATCATGGCACTCCCTTGGCCCAATAGCTAGATGGGCTAAGGACTACCGAACCATTCTGGAGGACCATGTGCATCCAATGGTTCAAACATGTATCCTGAAGGCGGTGCCGTGTATCAGGACGACAATGCACCAATACACACAGCAAGACTGGTGAAAGATTGGTTTGATGAACATGAAAGTGAAGTTGAACATCTCCCATGGCCTGCACAGTCACCAGATCTAAATATTATTGAGCCACTTTGGGGTGTTTTGGAGGAGCGTTTTCCTCCACCAGCATCACGTAGTCACTATCCTGCAAGAAGAATGGCTTAAAATCCCTCTGACCACTGTGCAGGACTTGTATATGTCATTCCCAAGACGAGCTGACGCTGTATTGGCCGCAAAAGGAGGCCCTACACCATACTAATATATTATTGTGGTCTAAAACCAGTTGTTTCAGTTTCATTGTCCAACCCCTGTATATATATATATATATATATATATGCTAAGTTTAACCTCAGCAGCGATACCTTTGTAAGAGAAAGTAAACTCAGCAACCTGTTAAAATTCATCTCTGTAGATCACACAGGGCCTGACTGTGGTATATTACACCATCTTCATTTTTCCCAACATTTAGTTTTTTTTTTAACAATCCAAATCTATAAAAAAAAATCAGCTGGAAAAGTGTGCTATCCTCCATCTTTTCACGATCTGCTAGGAATTTAATGGTTGCATGGAGCATCCAAGGCTTTGGAGGATTGGACAGCGTGTGCCAGCGGGTCCGGACCTGCTTCATTTCTCTCTGGAACGGCACTCAGTGCCAAGGTTGACATGAGAGAGTCTCCAGGGCTCAATTAAAACTGGATTACGCCTCAGTATCCTGCAGCATCTTCCTCCGCTCTCCTTCCAACTGTCTCCGGCAAATATGAACGACTCCCCCCACTCCCCACCGCAAACAATCCCCCAGACGCACACAAAAACATACACAGCACCTCTGCCTCAGACATAACTCGAGGATCAAGTGGATGGAGAGATCACTGAGCCTCTGCGATGGTGGCCACTGCTTCACAAAAGAGGCTTAGGAAATTAAAGAGCATGTCAAGATTATATTGCAATATATATATATATATTTATTTACTTTTGCTCTTTCAGCAAACACAACCCTGACCCTGGACAAACGAATGAATAAACGGTTATACAGTTCTCCCGACTAATTCTGAAGCATTTCTAATGGAACGTGACTTTATACATTGCTTCATAATGAACAGTATTCTTGTCTGTCTCTGTGTGTGTGGGTAACTCCTGCTGAGCCCCACAAAATCAAACCCTGCCCCCCTCACCTCAGTGGCCAAAAGACCAGCTTTTCCATCCATTACATGCCCTAATAAAAGCTGTATTTTTTAATTAAAATCAGAAAGAACACATCTCTTCTTGTGGGCAGCAGGCAAACGTCCCCACAGTGTGTTCCATCATCCTGATGACATCTAATCCTCACAAAGGTCAAAAAAAAAAACAAAAAAAAAAAACACAGGCATTCACACAAATGCAAATAACCGGGGATGAGGTGGAGGTCTTATTGATAGATGGGGAAAGCAGCGATACACAGCAAGGCTAGAAATCAAGCAGATTCCCAAATAACTTCGGTTATTATCAATGAAAAAATAAAATATGTAAAATATGTACAATTTCACCATGAGACCAGGCTGTTTCTGTAGCTCTTCTTTGAGCACCTGGTTAGGGACCTGTGCGTGTAACCAGAAGGTTGCCGGTTCTATCCCCAGAGCTGTCAGGTGATGACTGAAGTGCCCTTGAGCAAGGCACCTAACCCCCAACTCCTCCCCGGGTGCTATGGCTAGGGCTGCCCACCGCTCCAGTCGTGTGTGCTCACTGCCCCCTAGTGTTCACTATTTTGTGTGTTAATGTGTGTTTCACTGCACGGATTGGGCTAAATGTGGAGAACAAATTTCTCTGTGTGCAAGCCCAGTGGACAATAAAATGATTATATTTTTAATTCTAGATTTTAGTTGGAACAGCACAACCAGTGGATAGGAGCTTGCTTAGTTGATCAGTAGTAACTTTCTGATATGTATAATCTTCTTGGGTTTTGTATTATGCAACTACTATGTGCATAACATTTACAGTGTGTCAAACACATAAAGCCATTGAAATGATGCATGCATTAGCATTAGCATATCTTCATCCCCTGCAATAACAGCAGCTTCTCCAGTTGTGCTGATCTCCGCGTGGGAGATGTCTCATAGTGTGTATGTTGTAGGATTTATGAGAGTGACCTGAAAAGAGTGGGGGTACTACAGCTTGATTGTTGCATAGCAGAATCCATCTGCACCTCCAGCAGTGTGTGTTTGCACCTTTCTGCCTATGACAAAGCACAGGCCAAGGGGTTAGACAACAACAAAAGACGCTGGCAGAGAAAAAAAATATCTCAAAACAGCCCACATCAGAAAAAAAGAAGAGGAAAAAAATGTCACAACACCAGAGGCTGGCACTTCAAAAACCAACAAGCCAGGGTCCCTGTAGACTCGGAGGTCATTGACAAAGCACAGTGCTCACCCACAACCCCTCATAGAGACAGAAGGAAAGGGGGGCGAGAGAGAAGGAGGACGAGAGAGAGAGAGAGAGAGAGAGAGGCCCAGCTGTAAGGAACAGGGCTTAATGAACCTGTCTGGCTGGGCTGTCCACTGCCTGTCAGAAGTGTCAGGGCTGTGACGGGTGTTGGGGACAGGAGTGCCCCCGGCTCTCAGACAGAGCCGCCAGCTGGAGGCTTCTGCCCCAATCTAATCACACTGTGCAACCCCAGCTCCAGCAGAACAGGACCAGGCCCAGCGGTCTGCTCCCTGCACCCACCCCACTGCAGCTTTCCCACTCCTCCTACAGCAAACACACGCTTCTCCAGCCTTGAGCAGAGCCTTGTTCCAGGACCTGGAGTGACGCATCTATAGCTGTTTTACTGTTAGAAAATCATGGTACTGTACAGGCACATTTCTGCTCACAGAAAGCAGAAAGAGTGAAAATGTATCTGTAAAAATACAAACATGGTCAAACACTCCAACTGTGTACTTTAAAGGTTCACGGGATTTGTACAGATAGAGTACAACAGAATACTGTTTATAGTAATTGTAAAATGTACAAAATGATAAAGTATGCAGTAGATGCTAAAAAAAAAATAAACAAAAATAATAATTAAAATAAAACTCACTCACTCACTCACACCTAAGGACACTTTTTTGAGTCCTCAATCAACCGACCAACTGTGGGAGGAAAGCGGAGCACCCGGAGGAAACCCACGCAGACACAGGGAGAACACACTACACTCCTCACAGACAGTCACCCGGAGGAAACCCACTTGGACACAGGGAGAACACACCACACTCCTCACAGACAGTCACCTGGAGGAAACCCACGCAGACACAGGGAGAACACACCACACTCCTCACAGACAGTCACCCGGAGGAAACCCACGCAGACACAGGGTGAACACACCACACTCCTCACAGACAGTCACCTGGAGGAAACCCACGCAGACACAGGGAGAACACACCACACTCCTCACAGACAGTCACCCGGAGGAAACCCACAGACACAGAGAGAACACACCACACTCCTCACAGACAGTCACCCGGAGGAAACCCACGCAGACACAGGGTGAACACACCACACTCCTCACAGACAGTCACCCAGAGGAAACCCACGCAGACACAGAGAGAACACACCACACTCCTCACAGACAGTCACCCGGAGGAAACCCACGCAGACAAAGGGTGAACACACCACTCTCCTCACAGACAATCACCCAGAGCAAACCCACGCAGACACAGAGAGAACACACCACACTCCTCACAGACAGTCACCCGGAGGAAACCCACGCAGACACAGGGAGAATACACCACACTCCTCACAGACAGTCATCCAGAGCGGGACTCGAACCCAGAACCTCCAGGTCCCTGAGGCTGTGTGACTGCGACACCTACCTGCTGCGCTATGGTGCCGCCCAAATAAATAACACATTGAGTAAATTTATCCCTGACACTAACAAGTGACAAAGTAAGGGAGTGGGAAGTGTAGAGCTTATCAGGCGTCACAGTGCAGTGGTGTGTAAATAAAAAAATAAAAAGCCAGGAGTCATGAGTGTACACCCAATGCAACCTAAAAACCTATAATTAAAAGACAATATTGAAAAGTCTAGAAACAGGAGGAGAAAAGCTTTTTGATGGTCCACCCCAGAGGTGTGAAAGGCTCCCCCACATTCATGACTGTTTTTATAAGACTCTGTGAGGAGTCCAGGAGAGTGCGGCTGTGTCTTAATTGCAGAGGTCATTAAAGTATCCATGGGTTGTAGCTGACTTCAGAGTGTCGACGTGTCGTGAGACGTGACTCACTGCTCAAACACAACTTAAATCACACTATGATAATTCAATATTTATAAATTTATAAAAAAAAAAATATAATTTTTTTTTTTTTTGCTTTGGCCAACACTTGTAGTCCTCATTTAGACGTTAAAGTAAAGAAATGTACGTACAGGTAATTGACGATTTATCTGTGTCACGTTTGCATCCCTTTGGACTTATTCCTTTACAATAATATTTTAAGCAAAGAAGGAAACTCGCATTTAAAGACTATTTATTTTTGTTTGCTTTGGTAATTGTAATAAATGGAATCACTTATTTCCAGCACAAATAAGGCATTTAAAAATATTAATTATATTTCAGAGTATTACCTTTTAGTGCACTTTGAACACTAAATATATCTTGGCTGAAGGACTCCACCTGTGGTTGGGAGCTCAAAGAATATTGGGCTGTAACATTGCATGGTTTGCTAGGTCTATGTTTTTTGAAAAAAAAAAAAAAAAGAAAAAAGAAAAACATCCAAATGAAATGTCTTTTATTTCCCCTTGTGTAGTTTGGTTAAGGACTCCATGACTAGTGGCTAAGGGAGGCACTGTGACAGGGGTAAATACATCAAAAGAATCTGTCATATTTAAACCGGACACCATTTTTCGCACACGCCCCCTTGAGAAACGAGTGCAATCCCTCTCCGTGTCAAATCTGCGCTGAAGTGGGACGGGGATATAATTCGGCAGCGGCTGGAGCCAGCATGACTGATATATTTATAAAGGGGGTCGTCTGTTGCACTGACAACCTGCCATCTCTAGCACCTCCGCTGGGCTGTCCACAGATTTGTCTAATAGGCTTCCACTGTTAAAGCTCAATGAGGGAGTGTGAGCGAGAAGTGTGTGGAGGATGTGAGAGACGCACACTTTTGTCTCACCCAAGGATTGGGACTACTCCCTGAGGACAGAGGAAGGAGTGTGTATGTGTATGTGTGTGGTGTGTGTACTTCTGCATGTGAGAAAGGGTGAGTGGCATGTTGAGGTCTCTCAGTGCTTCCAAAACCACCTCACGCTTTGAAGATAACCAAACACTGATAATGAGAAGGCAAATGGAATCAGTCAAATAATCAAAATCACACACCATTGTTATAAGAAGAGATATCACAGACACTTGAAACGGCTAGCATTGTACTGACTGATGAGGGTAGAGGGCAGAGCATGCACACTGAGCAAGAGACTTCTGGAGTCCTAGCCATGGATTTCTAGAGGTCAAGCTCATATTCTCCCTCTGACAGGGTTAGTTTAGTGACTCACAACCTCCACATCACAGGTCAGTTTATCAGAAACAATTACTTGCAGTTCCACCATGCTAATCATGTTATAGATCAAAACTGGCCAATATATTTAGAAATTCTAGTCTAGTGCCCAAACATATTAGTCAATATTGGTCAGCTTCTTAAAGCAAGCTGCAGTGACATGGCTGGAGATGAAACTGGCTCTGCTTTGTATAGAGAGAAAACACACAGAGAGGAAATGAGTCGTTGCCGTTTTTACCTCTAGAGATACCGCAACTTACCAGCTTCAAATTCTAATTTTCATTTGCACCTTTACACTACAGGCATTACACTTCCTTGACCAACTGAGACACTGGAAGCACAGAGAGCCCCTGGTTTGACTGCTGTTACAGACCTCTCTGAGCAGCGCATGGATCTCCCTCCCACACCAAACCAACACAGCACTGTGTGTAAAGTCAATCAGTCAGTCACAGCGCTCAAATAAAGACCTGGCTTTTGGCGCTTCTAGTGTTAAATATGACACTATAGTCAAGGCTGATGTTATCTTCCTTACCTATTTGTTCTCTTCCACATTAAATGTCATTTTAGCAGGCAGACTTGTGCTTCTATTCTCAGTTTTCATATTAAAATGTCTATTTCCACCTTAAATGTGTCGGTTGAAAAGACTAATATAGTTGTTGAATTTTCTGTTCCACATTTAAAAGGCAACTTTGTTGAATGATCTATAGATGATTTACTGAAAAGTTACGATGATAGATATACTTTTTTGGACAGTGACACTATATATATACATATATGTATCAGTTATGTATTTTGGGGTAGATGCAGATATTAAATCGCTACGTAGAACATTGTTGTTATTGTCTTTTTTTCTCTGTTCGAGTCCCAGTTGTAACGCAGAGTAGTGTAGGTCAGAGCGTGGGTCAGAAGCTCTAGCAGATACAGTGGAGAGCTGTGTCTGAGGGCTATAGACCCAACAAAGCACATGACATTCGCTAGTAAAGAGTCTGCTGGGGAACAGGTGCAGTAGCAGAGTGTTCATCGTCAGCTGCTGTTGGCCCCTGACTAGAGGACAGGTAGCGGAGGATGACAAGATGTGACTACACTGCTCAGCTCAGTGTGTTTATGTTTGTGTGTGCCCCTGACAGCGACATGTCCAGGCTTACATTGCCTCTGCTTTTTTGTCAAAACAGCCCTTTTGACCGCAGTCTCCATTGTAATTACAGTCTGTGGGTTTGTCTACGACAAAGAAAGAAATATTCAAATTAGGACGATGATGGAAAAACAATATCAGTTTGCTGTGATTAATCACGTTTAATCACATTGTATCTTTGTAAGAGTGAAGCTTTCATTAACGGATATTTAAATACAAAGCAAAAAAATTAAAAAGTGTGAATTATAATCATACACAAGATATGATGTAAGATATCCTATGCCAATCAATTAGTGCTCCACATAGGGCCTATCAGCAACCAGCTATTCTTAACAACTACGGTTACTCATTGAGCCCAAACCACCAGCTGTATCACTAGCTCCTCACAGGGGTCATCAGGCAGGCACCTCCTCTCATTGAGAAAGCTCAACCGTGAAGTCTGGTGTCCCAGACCCACCCCCTTCCAAGCTAGGTTTACAGTCCTACCTTACCTATTACCATCAAGCATAAATCCACACTGATCTCCCTGGTGACTAAGGCTGTACCTAGCCCCACTAGCACCGTTAATGCATGCTCAGTGCCACCGGTTCCATGTGATCTTAACGTGCTGCATCACCAACCACCACAACAGCACCTCTACAGTACATTTCCCCAACTAGTCTGTGTCCTCCTTATCCACGACCACTGACTAGACCTTTCAGCTGTTTCTGATAATTCTTTCATAGCAGTCTTTAGTTTCCGGCCCCTGATGCCAAATTGCACAAACAGGGATGTGACCGACTTGGCTACAAATCCCCTAACACCTATCTCCACCGGTCTGACATGTGCCTGTAAGCATTTATATTTGTATTAGTAGTGTACATCAATTACAAAATGTAATCACAACAATGAAAAACAAAAATGTAATCTACATTCTGAACTCAATGGTAGCGATGCTGTGTTTACATTGCTAAATAAAACTGCTTATTCATCACTAGACTCTATAAAAAGAGCAAATTATGGGACGATATTGTGGCCAAATTTGGAAAACAAATATATGAATTAGCATTATTGGAACAAGCTTTATCAAAAACATCAGGCAAAAGCACATCAATGGGTTTAAAGTGCAGAGGTGAGTTGAGGAGAAGAAAATGGAAAACAGACAGAGACAGATGTATTTGATTTATGGGACACATTAAGGCAAACTACCCCTGCTTCTGGGGTCCTTGGGGTGGATAATAGGACACACCGAAAGAAAAAGAAGTCCTACACAGGTACATAGTTGTTTGCTAAAAGTAAACAAAGTGTAAATGTCCTTTAAAAGATGAACCAGGGCTCGTAAAATCCAGTTGTGTACCTTGAAGGTAGATTACATTCTCTTCTGCGGAGGGAAAGATGAATATATCTGTGTTTTATATAGAATTGGAATTGGAGTTGGTACAATTATGGTACAATTAAGTCCTCAAATTGAAAGTATTAAGAAAAACTATGTTGGGCCCCACCACAGTGAGTTCTTTCCTAAATTGGGCTATTAGCCAAACTTAGGATGGATTTGTTCAGCCCCCACTTTGAAACCTTTTCAAAAGCAGAATAAGGAAATTCTGAAAAGCCATGATTTCAAACAGTGCGGCACCCACCCCGAAGAATTACAATCAAGACCTTCTTCTTTCTATGTTTCTTCTTTTAAACCACACATATATTTTGACTCATCTCTGCACTAATCCTGATCCCAAATATTCACCAGAACTTTCTAATCCTTTTCACAAGGCTCCTCTTTAAAATTCCACACGACAAACAGCTCAAAATCAAAGGCTGCATTTCCCATCTGATCTCCCCCCCGGTCCGTGACATCTGCTCTAAGGGCTGAAAATGAGGAAATTTAAAATTCCTTCAGATTCCACACAGCCGAGTTCATATCTCAGGCGCAATAAAAGCGCCACGTCTCCCTGAGCAGGTATCGCGGGACAGAGGAGGGAGGCGGTTTTGCATAATCACTGTCACTATACATTTGGGGTGTGGGAGCGTGTGTGTCGGGGTGACAGGGCTCCGGTGGCGGAGGGAGACGTGGGCGATAAAGGGAACAGCGCCATGCCGAGAGCCGTCGGGAACGTCCAGCCAGATTCATCAATAACACTTGAAGCGGTTAGTTCTTTTAAGGGCTTTGAGGAACCGCGTGCAGTGAAATCTGAAGCAGGAGAGTTCAGTTCTGCATGCGGATATGAAAAGCCTGGGTTATAGGAGGAAAAAATACATAGGAACTTGATTTAAATTTGTTTTCATACTACGTTTTATATTGTGGAACATAGAAATGCCCCCATATCACTCACAACTCAATCTGACTACATTAGGTTAGTTATGATTCCCTGTCAACTTACCATAGGCACAACTTATCCCTCTAACAGCCCCAAACAGACTTTATCCCCTCACATATTTCAACCAAGCCTCACATATTTTCTATAAGCCTAGATGTAAGAGTGTGCAAAGTGTCAGTGAGCCTCTGCACAGTTTAGCCTTCGATTCCAGTGCTTGACTGACAGGAGTGGGACCTGATGGGATTCTGCTGACCTCAAGGTTTGCTGCACATTCAGAGATACCCCACTGATCACCACTGTCCGATAGGGCTTATTTGAGAGCCCGTAGACTTCTCATCAGCTCGAAAAAGTCTAGCCATTCTCCAGTGACATCTCCTTTCTCTCGCATGATTTTGTGACTCGAGGGAGAGAAGTTTCAAAAATACTGAAATCACTCAAAGTAGTCTTGAATAAAACAAAATAGGAGTGAACTTCAAAGTCTTTAAAAAGGGTATATTCTACACATTTTCAGCTGAACACATTCCTGGAGATTAATGAAACATTTTGAGACCTGCTTTATATATATATATATATATATATTTATTTTATTTATTTATTTATTTATTTTTTTGCTGTTTTCGCTCTGTTTTCCTCCATCTCCATTCTCATTTTCTCAGGTTTTACTCAGCGCTTGTATTTCTCTGAACTATTTGTCCACTCTCCGTTTGTCTATTTGTGCCCTCACATGAATACAGTTCCAGCGCTGTGATTGGAGAGACTCAGGCGAGGAGGCGGGACAATTCCCAAGTCTCTTCACCCTATGTAAGAAGCAGCACAATTTTATTTGTTAACTTTTTTTTTATCATAAAAACTGACTGGGTGATCTTGTTTTACAGTTTGTGTGTTTGTAGAAGATCTAGATCCCAAAATGTTATGTGCACATGCACTTAAAAAGGTTTTATCATTATATACTCTAATATGTGTTAGTTTTACTTCATTAGAAAAATAAAAATAAAAATTATGATGCACCCTTCCACCCACACCTACGGACACAAATCCCCACTGACAAAAATATTCCCTCCACACACAAATCCAGCTAAGTGGCTTGAGAAGGGGGTGAGTTAAGAAGCTTGGAAGGCTGTCTTTTTTTTTTTTTTTTTTTGGTGGGGGTGGTGGTGTTGTTGTGCTTTAAGCAAGCCCACACTAATGGCTGCCGTTCAGGGGCTCGGCATGATTAAGATGGGTGCAATCTCTCAGCCTTCAGAGTCGCAGAGAGCAGCCAGGCTCCAGGCGCCGCAATCCTTACTGGGCGGAAGAATAGAAAAGGTGGGTGTCGAGAGAAGGAAGTTAGTGAGTAACAATGAGAGAAAGCAGCAAAAAAAAAAAAAAAAGGAGGGAGACAAAGACACCAGTGAGGAAACTCTGATTTACGTGAGGGGGGAGGGACCTGTGCTTGTTAGTGTGTGTGGGCGTGTGCAACCGAGGGAGAAAGGAGGCTGCATGATGAGCAATGAGCGCCTCTCACTTGTGCAATTAATCTTGTCTTTCTACCTGCGCTCAGCCTGCGTACTGCGAGCATCTATTATCTTTCCACTCCCGGCTAGCCTCACAATCACTCTAATACCCCGCACATTTGCCTAGCCTCTTTTAATTCTGCCTGTCGTCTGTGGGCCCTCAGCTGGAGAGAAAGCACTCCTCCTCCTCACACGGGGCGCCAACCGAGGATTATCCCCGGTGACACCTTGAGGACACATCCCTCTTCAAATCGGCACCATCATTTCGGCTAGCGTGGCGGCGCATTACCCTGATTTACCCACCGTTTTCTCAGAGCGCAACAGGCCTGAGTGAAACGGTGCCATGGCTGTTTATCCAGACGAGCTTGTAGCACCAGAGCATGCTAATAGGAAGGCTCTGGGTGTTGAGAGAAAAAAGCGGATGGTATTACCCTCGGGGGTTTGTGCGAGGGGACTAAAAGAAGCTGAGGACGGTAATCTGGCTGTTGAGTGCAGTAGATAATTTGCACTTGATCCCCTTGTAATTATATAGTTTAAATCTTTTTACCCAGGCTAATCCTGCGCCGCAGCGAGACGTCTTCCAAGGCGCGTGGGCGGAGCCACCGGGCGCCCCTCGTCAACGGACATCTTACTCCTGCTGCTAGCTTACGGAAGTGGGAGGAGAGAGGGCTTACTGACATAATTATTTTGACTGCGCTTATTTCTGGCCTCGTGCATTTTGCATATCGCATCCCACCATGAGGGGGATCAGGACAGGCAGGATTCAGCCTGGCACAGAGCCGCTCGAGCGGGAGAATGGCATCTCTGAAGGCTTTCAGCTAAGCAGTCTAGTTTATATTAGGCCTGTGGCTGTGATGACTACGTTCAGGCACTATGGGTCATAAAGCAGATCCTGTTTATTTCTGTTTGTGGCACACTGGGGTTTGATCCAAGCCTAATTCATTCTAATTAGAATTCCTCGAGAAGATTCCTAACAGCACTCCCACTACTAGACAGCACCTGCACTTCAGAACACACACATCCACTGAAGCTAAGCAGGGATGATCTTGACTGGTTGCTGGAAGTGGTGTTTTTGGGGTCAACAGGGGGAATTATCCCTGTGCTCTATGTGGGTCCCAATGCCTGAGCGCAGTGACAGGGACACTGTACTGAATACAAAGCACCGTCCTTCAGATGAGGCATAACCCTAACCTTAACTCAACTCTAAATCTAAACCTAACATTAACCCTAACCGTAAGCCAAAACCTATAAGCTCCAAAACAGTAAATAGAAACACCAGTGTTCTGTGTTTGTGTAACTCCCTCAACAACCGTTTACAGCTGTTTCTGTAGTTCTTCTTCTGGGACATAACAGAGAGTTTGTATGGATTTAGTGAAACAGCGCCAATAGTGGATGGGAGCTCACCTAGGTCCCTTTCACACCTGAAATTAATTTGCATATTATGTGAGATGATCATAAATGACGGCCAAAACACATAGCCAATCACACCTGGTGTTCAACAGCATCTCCTGACGCATGGGAACATGATGCAATTTCACACATAATTCTAGCTGGAGAAGGAGCATGGTGGTGTCAGTGGAATGAAGAAAGCACACTAAAATAATGAAATATCTCGGCATGTTTCTGATATAGAAACATAATAAACTACTACTTAATCAAGCCAGCGACAACATATAGAGGTTGAAACTAAATATATTTTGTGATAATTGTGACAGAAACCTAATGACCCTGGTTGGGGCACTGGTGATGTTGATGTGGGTGGTGCTTATTTCTTGCAGAACTGCATTGGCAGGCTTCTGTGTTCACGCTACTAAAACAATGTGATTATATACCACCTCTGAACGAGTGATCAGATCACAGTGGGTCTGTTCCAAAAGCTAGTGAGCTGTCTTACTAGAGAGCATTTTACATCACAGTGTGCGTGCTCCCAATTCTTAGATACCTCATTATGTTGTCTACTAAGACATCTTAATCTGGCCAAACTTTAAGGGAGCATCAAACCTTTCCTTAAGAGCGAAAGTAATCCCATGATGCAATACAAGAGCAACTCCCATTCATGTCACTCTTCTCTCCTAACACAAATAATTAAATTTGCGATAAAAATGCAAAGAGTAGAATCCACCGCGCTGTAACGCTGAGGCGATGCTAGCCGCTGAGGTAAGTAAACACTGGTTGCCCGCAGTGGCGCAAACACTCTCAAACTACAGCATCTCAATAATCTGCCTCATGAGGACAGACAACCGTTAGAGAGATGCTGACTTAAAAAGCTGTCTAGGGGTCAGTGTCTACTTAGGCACCTCACTAGGCTTTGGGACAGACCTAATATCTGAAGTATATTTTATAATAATGTATGTACTTTTTTTTTCCCCAGAGATTGAGGTCAGGTTAGATGAATCCAAAATGAACTGACAGCTAAAACGACATTTTACATTTCACCTTAGATACAGAGGCACTTAAGGCAGGGCTAACTCGCTCAGAACAAGCAAGTCAATGTTGACGTCTAGCTGTATATTGCTGGGCTAATGAGAAGGCTGTATTTTCTCACAAGGCAGAGGCTTAGGGGAAAGTGAAATCATAAATAAAGCATAAATGAAGAAAAAAACTGTTCTCACTCCATTCCTTGTAACTTAAACTGAGATTATTTAAAGCATACAAATGGGTCATAAACATTTCAAATATCCTGAGGTAAAATTACACCACCCCACCTTCCAAGAGTAAAGTAATCCCATCCCAGTAGTATGTGAGTCAGATGTTTGTGAAACCCCGTGATCTGATTTGGTCAATGGGCGGAGGGTGGGATATAAAGGTATAAGTGAAAGACCGTTCCTGAAAACCAGAAAGAGGAAAAGATGGATGACTGGAGGGTTTGTTATGTGTGTGTGTGTGTGTGTGTGTGTGTGTGTGTATGTGGGTGTGTGCCTGTGTGTGTCCCTGCAGGCCATAGGGACTGCAGGCCATCTTGCAGGCCTGCCAAAGCTGACAGACTGTGACAAGCTGTTTGGCGTGCGGCTATTTGACTAATTACACTGGATTACAGCATATTAATGCAAGCTGTTTTCTCCAGGGTCAGCGACCTAGACACACTAACTCCTAACGCACCCAGGCTTGGGGGTGTGAGAATAACATCAAGAACAAAAATATCTAACAGCCTTGTAATTTCGACCAAGGTTTATTAACTGATACACACTGATTATAAACATGACAGACGTCCTGTGGTAGAATGACATCACCTCCACTTGAAAACGTAAACAGTTGTTGTTGTTCTTTTCTGATGGAGGCTGGTTTGAAGGCCTGAGCCTTCAAAGCCATTTGAAACGGCTCAATGCTCAATATTCCCTACAGTCATCACTACGTAGTGCACAATTATAAGGAACTGGATTCAGGAGGGCAGTGAATGGTTTGCCATCATTTTTTTTTTCACCTAAACACTATAAGGATTAACCCTTTGATGAACATGGCCATGTCTTCATCTGTCCCGGAGGTAAGATGAATAACCAATACCCCATTAGCTGAGCAGCTAAGTCGTATTCCAACAAAGTTAAGCCCCATAAACTAACAAATCTATGGAGAAACAAATTACTTAATTCCTAACTCAGTGCATGTGTTTATAATAAATGGGCTATGGAGAAGTGGTCGTTGCTGTCCTCTGTAGCCCTCTTTAGATTAACCAAACAATGCAGTGTATTATGGGTATCTGCTATGGGCTAAGGTATATCAGTTGTACACTACTAATTGTTAGGGTATTGTTTTTGAGCAATACTACAAAATGGCCGAAGCCCAAAATAGTGCACCATTTAGTGAATAGGGATACAGCCTTGGTCTTGCATGGTTGTTAGGAGGGCCATGTTCTATATATGTTGGAATTGTTAGCTGAAAAAAAAGAGACTTTTACATTACCAGCAAATGGAAGTAGAAGTTGCTTGGCTCTTTTTTTCTTGCTCAATCAGGTCAAGTGAAAGGCTAAGTCATTCATTTTTAAGAAAAATATAAAACATACAGAGCCAAGAAGGGATTCTTTGGTAACAACCTTCCTCTCTCTCTTTCTCACTCTCTCTCTCTCTGTCTCTCTCATGTACAAAGGGAAATGGCTGAAATAGGACCGCTCATAAAGTGCACCAAGGCCGGCAAGTTCATAAAGTGATTTATTGCTGCTGTGAGTAAACGCTCCCTAAAGCTGGATCATAGGCCTTTTCTCATTGATTGAGCTATTGTGCTGAAATCAGATCCTGATTAATGAGCGCACGTCAGAGGGGAGAGGGCTAGTTCTGAGGAAAAAATCTTTATTTTGCAGTCCACTAGGCTGAGGATCTTTTAAAACTGGACTGTGAGATGTGGACAGGTCTCCAGGAATGCGCTGATCTGAGATTTCAGACCAAACAGCCATGACGAATGAGCAAGCTGTGAGAAACTGCACTAATAGCCAAAATGATGTGATTAAACCGTGATAAACCTCAAACCATCAAACACTGAAACACTATCAAGTGTTCAAACCAATCACCCCTTAACAATTCCGTGTCATAAGGTGTTGTTTTCTGACTGTTGTGGAAACTACAGCCAATTGTAACCTTAGGCCAGTGTACAGTGGGCGAAGGAGAGGGCAGAGTTTATATTAACCCTAACCCTATCCCTAACTGTATGAAGGTTGAAGGTTTCAGGTACTGTCTACATAATAAGGACAGTTTTGGTGGTCTGCCACACCTTCCCATTTTCTCTATATCTAGAAAGCATACCATTGCTGTCTGAAGAAAAAAACATGTATTTCCAATAACAATAACTTTACAAGGGAAGGGAAAAATCAATACCTCAATATCTTTCAATGGATGTCAATGTAAAATATATTTTATTATATATATATAATTCCACATAAATTTGCAGCATTCCTATTGGCCCAGTCATCATGAAATTTTCACACAAGGTGAAGTAGAGCTGCTATGTTCAAATGATATTGTAAACTAAAAAATGACAGAAATGGAGAAACATGTTTCTCTGGAAAGCAATATATTTGGAATATTTGAAACTCTGGCCTTTTTTCCTCTAATCATCCTCCAAATTTCACTTTCTTCTTGCAAGTGAATAATCTTTATAGCATGATCAGAGTGTATATTTTATTAAGGTTTTCATAACAAATTTCCCTTTTATATTAATTGGTAAAGCCTAAGAAGAACCATAACCCTAAACCTAACCTTAAGCCTAAACCTTAGGCACCACAAGCTTAGCTGTGGCAGGATCGTCTCCTTTATGATGATCTCCCAACAACTTACAGTGCTGTTTCTGTAACTCTTCTTCAAATACATTACAGTTGGTGTGGATTTAGTTAAACAGTGCCTCCAGTGGATGGGAGCTTGAATAGCGTTCTTAAGATAACTAAAAATCTTGCCCTAGCATAAGGTATAAAGTTTATGAATATTTCACTGATGGAATATTAAAATCATCTATTAAAGCTCATTTAGCACCTCACTGGGTGTAGGTCTTCTAGTAACAGTAGAATCAGAACATGTTTAACCCCTAAAAACATTGGAAATCATACTGAATACTTATATAAATTAAGAAATATATTGAGACTTCTAATCATTACATCCCAAGGTAAACACTTAAAAAGGGAAGGATATTTAAATTAATCTCACATATAGTATATATAAAGGTTGTCAGCGATTAGAAAGTGGAGTTTGCTTTAAATAAGTGGTCAAAACAATAATTGTCAGTCTCAATGCATCTCTTTAGCAATCCAAAGCTCTCTTTATAAAACAAAGTAATGTGTTCTTATGGCAGCCGCTGCGCTCAGAGTCCATTCATATGCGGCGTCCCTGGGTAAGTGTGTATTGTGTATGGATTTGGACTAACAGTGAACTCAAAATGGCCAACGAAGACTTGTACAAAGGCCAAACAGGAGAAATGAGGCATGCTATGAGTGTGTTTAATACACAACGGCTCTGGAGATTGTGGAGGACCGGTCGTCCACTCGCAACAAAAGGGGGACCTAGGCTCTGCTCCTCCAATCTACTCCACTGGCCTTAGCTCAGAGGAATAATAGTCTTAAAAGAGGGCATTATGAGTAGAGAAAGCAGCAGAGGCTTATGCACGCTCCTTTACGCAATGTTTAGGCCGCAGGTTCCAAGGCCCTGGATAAGGCCGGAGAAAAAAGATAGCGCCATGGACTGGCCTTCTGGAGCCTGACC
Source organism: Hoplias malabaricus (assembly GCF_029633855.1). Lineage (NCBI taxonomy): Eukaryota > Metazoa > Chordata > Actinopteri > Characiformes > Erythrinidae > Hoplias > Hoplias malabaricus. The sequence continues at coordinate 26,504,199 of NC_089800.1, read as the reverse complement.
GCCCTCATTGTCCAGAAGTCACATCACATTAACACTGAGGCCATTCGCAGGCTCCTCCGCACTCTGCTGTGCCTTTCACAACAGATTAAGCTATGAAAGCTCAGGAGGTACTAAAGCACCTATTAGGCTTTGGGCACGGCCTTTTCTTCCCTCGTCCCTTTGAACGGCCCTGAATACACCGGGGCGTTCCATTGATTTAAAGTGAGAGAGGGTGAGAGAGAGAGTGAGAGAGAGCAATAGAAAAGAAATAACTTGTGCTAATGTGTGTTGCACTGGTACAAGTGGATCAGGCACAGCAGGGCTGCTTGAGTTTTTAAACCCATCAATGTCACTGCTAGATTGAGAATAGTCCACCGACCAAGAATATCCTGCCAACCCTGTTCTGTGTCCCCTGATGAAGGACTAGTTTATGAGCAACACAGACTGTGCAGCAACAGATGAGATACTGTCTCTGACTTTACATGTGCAAGGTGGACCTGTGAGGTAGGTGTGACTAACGGATGGTGATTTTCCACTGTATGAGATCAGTTTGACTTGACTCGGCACGGCACGACTCGCTTTTCCCAGGTTGCTTTTACAATAGAACAGCTCCCCCACAAAATGGAGTCAGTGATGTCACAAAACCTAGTTTCTAACGGGACCAGTGGGCTTTGAAAACCCCAACAACTTCTGTGGTAAAGTTAAACGCTATTTGCTCGTTGTGTGTTCAGGTTTTTTTTTCAGTTTTTCTTGTTGTATATTCGGCTGTCGTTGGAGATTTTCGTCGACCACCAACTCAATGAGCATTTGAACCTTTTCAAAACACCACCAGGCAATGTTCTGAAGTGTTTTGTTTTGAGCTGCTGTTGTGAATCTGATAAAAACAAAAGCAAAACTGCTGTAATTTCAGAGGTTTTACAAGTGGCAAGTTTGTGCTGGAGCTCTACATTTTATGCTGATTGACAGATCTCTCTGTTCAAGGTTTACACGTCACATTTAGCACCTACTCTGCTCGATTCAAACCAGGTGCAAACAGGGGCTAAAAGAAGTATTTGGTTTCAGGGACTAGGTACCAGATTTTGGCCTGTGGAAGAGCAAAGGGGGCCGAACCAATCCGAGTCGAGTGGGTTCCATGCTTAAGCTTAGGTGGAAAGTGCAGTGAGTGGACACGGGTTTTAAAAACTCCTGGGACACTGCTGTGTCTGATACACTCGTATCAGCGCAGCACATTAGCACACCAGCACCATTTGTTGGTCTTTCCTTGGATTCTGACCATTAAAGAACAGGGTAAAAGGGAGTAACAAAGTAACAAAGTTGAAGAGCAACAGGTGGATTTACAGTCCTTATGGAGTAATTAGGGAGCTACAAAGTACTCCTGTATTCTCCTTTTTCTCAGTAACTCTCAGTATTCATAGCTCCGGCTGTCATAGTCGCTAGTGATCCTCGCTCAGCATGACGCCCCAGTGAAAAGAGCTTGGTGCTGGAGTTAAAAGCCAGAGTGCCTCTCTCTCTCTCTCTCTCTCTCTCTCTCTCTCTCTCTTTCTCTCTCTCTCAGCTCAGTGTGGTCGGGAAGGGTCGGCCTCGGCCGCCTCAAACAGGTCGGAGCGCCTGGGAATAGTGGGGTCGGAGCGTTTAACAGGATTGGAAAAGCGCGGCAGTGCCACTCCAGACGCAGGTCGTGTGGCGTTAAACGGCTGTCAGCCAGAGAGGGATGAGGACAAAAGACATCTCCCTCTTTTGAAGTGCCAGCATCGAGAGGAAGAGTCTTGGAATGCCACTAATATGTGTGTGTGTGTGTGTGTGTGTGTGTGTGTGTGTGTGTGTGTGTGTGTGTGTTTTAAAAAATCAAATCTCAGGCTCAGGAGTTCAGAATCCTGCACATGGTTCCTGACTTCAAGAAGGAAAACAACACTTAACGTTACATAGCTTACCATGTGTGCTCCATTTGCGGTAGGAAAAGTGCACTAGCTTGAGCAATATGTCTGAGAGTGTGTGTGTGTGTGTGTGTGTGTGTGTGTGTGTGTCTGTGTGTGTGTATGATTGTGTGTTTGGCTGGTGTGACAAAAAAAAACAAACAAAAAAAAAAAACGGAGGTGAAGTAGAAACGGTGCTCCAGATCAGCTCCAGACGAGGCTATGGAACATAATGAGCTCTCGAGGGGCATCTGCCCATTAAAACAGCCAACAGCAGTACAGCAGGTGAGAGAAGTGTCTCTCCCTCTCTCTCTCTCTCTCTCTTCCACACACACACAGGCAGAGATTTCCAAACACATGCACAGCAAGACCTCCAAGCAGTAGATGAAGCCCCCTACCACGTCCGTATTCCATAGCAGCCACACAGACTCTAAGAATTGCCAGCACAGACACACAGACTTGTTTTTATCCTTTGTCAAGATCTGGGTTATATATGCATCCCGTGTTTTTTTTTTTTTTTTTTTTACATATCATCACTGTCCAAAGAACAACATGCATCTCCATTTTGTTTATTTACAGTTCAATACACAGACTCTCCTTCACACTGTGTGAAAACAGTGTGAAAACAGTTTTTAAAGCATTGAAAGGTAAGAAGGTTTTTACCCTTCTCCAGTAAAGACACTATATTGGAGATGATTTTTTTTTTCTTTGGACAGCAATGCTATGTGTGTCCAGAGGTTCCACACATCTATGTTCCACACAGATAATATACTGTATACAGTGTGGACTAAAATGTGAGACGACGCTATATATGTTTATATTCAATTCAGAAAGCTTTATTCGCATGACTGTGTACATTAGAGTGTTGCTATATAAAATAATGTTCATTCGTCTGGCAACTCTATGGGATTCCTCAATGACTTGCCATTTCACAATAAAGATGGGTATTGGAAGCTTTTAACAAACACAGGGTGATGTAACAAACATGTTGACAAACATGGCTTGATGTGTTGGTTTGAAGTATGAGGTCATAATTACATCAAAGTGTAATCTGATATTTAAGGCCTTCTGTACAGCTACTGAGGCCCTAACCAATGAGCACACTTACTTATAACACATAGACAAAGATTGTAAATATTGTTTATTATTTTATTCATATATATATATATATATATATATATATATATATATATATATATATATATATTTTTTTTTTTTTAAATTTAACGCAGAATAAGAAGTTTACCCTAACACAATATGGATTATTTTGGGCCTCATTAGGCCTTTTCCCGAGTCTCTGAAACCCCTAGGTTCTGCACTATGTAACACTATTATAAGCATCTATAATATTTATAGAATATGTTTTTTAACAAACTTACAGCTTTATGAATGTTTTCATACAAACTCTATGTAAATAAAACAGTATGTAAATAAGCACAAACACACACACACACATTTCAAGCATGAAGACCCCTTAATCTGACCCTTATTAAAGCTCTAATTGGATTGCCATCAGCCAGAAGGAAAGATTCAGGGCCTCATTGGCATTTCAGCTTTTGTGTCCACAACAGCACTGAACTCAAACGGTCAGAGGACTTCTCTTCCCTTAAACACAATTGGGTGACCAAAAGCTGTCTGTGCATAAGCCCCACTCTTACCCCACCCCCCCTCCACCTTAAACAGACACATAAACACACACACAGAGCTTCAAGGCCATGTGAATTTCCAGAGGACTGAGCAATCCCTGCACCTCCACTATGTCCAAAAAAACAAACATCCCCTTGTCCATTCAAGTGCCAAAATAAACCCTCCCCTAGCACCAACATCAATCATGTTAATTATGGCAAACACCATAATAACAATAATTACAATAATATCTCATTAAGGGAGAGAGAGGGGGGACGACGGGGGGAGAATTAATAGCAGGCAGGTGTACAACACTCCGCAATTATAGAACCTGAAATTAGCTCATCGCCTCCAGGCAAGGAACAGCGGAAGGAGAGAGAGAGAGAGAGAGAGAGAGAGAGAGAGAGAGAGAGAGAGAGAGATGGAGGGTGTGTGTGTGTGGGGGGGGGCAGTGGGAGAGAGTGACCAAAAAGGTAGGGGTTAGAAAAAAAATGAAAGAGGGGAAGAGGGGGAATGAAAGAGAAAAAGAAATAAAGTGTGAGAGAGGAGGAGTGGTGGCAGAGAGAGAGAGAGAGAGAGAGAGAGAGAGAGAGAGAGAGAGAGAGAGAGAACTTCAGTCAGTTAAAAAGAGTAAAAAAAAGACAGAGAAAGACACAAAATGCCTTAAATGTGTAAATGAGGCTGAATAAAGTGCAAGAGCAGAAAGAGAAGGAAAAGCAGCTTTCTTTGGCAGAGCTGTGCTAGCGGATGAGAGGATGAGAGGAGGGGGAGGAGGAGACAGAGAGAGAGAGAGAGAGAGAGAGAGAGAGAGCGCAGAACGTGATCAAGGCGAGCCGTGGAGCGCCGAGGCAGACGACTGGCAGCTTCCTCTTCTGCTGTCAATCATTCATTACGCTGCAGTGGAGCAGCGAGGAAGCGCCGCCTCGCCTTGACCCGTCATATTAGGGCTTCTGTAAACGGCTAATCCGCCTTCGTTAGACGGTGTCAACACGCAGGGCTCGTTTTGCGCGCTCTCAAGCGCTGCTCGCTTTCAAACGCGCTGCCAGAAAGCCCGCGAAAAGAGAAGCGACTCTGAGGTAAAATCAGGAGAAATTCACCACAGTAAACTCACTCAGCACAACTCAGTCACACGGGGAGGGAGAGGTCATTTAGTAGACGCCAAGCACATCATGGAAAAAGGCTTTTAGCATCAAATGAGTCAATCACTCACTCACAGCCACACACTCTCACTCACTCACATTTCACAAAATGCACAGCAGGGTGCTATTCACTGCTTCATACGATTGTGTATATTTGCACATATACTGGAGAGTGACTATGACGGTGGTATTGTCTTAGTTATCCATTGCGTTCTTGAATATTGTATATTTTTGTCTTGTTCAAAGGACATGTGCTGCTTTAGACAAAATAATATATATATATATTTATTTCATTTTTATTTTTTAGCAGGATGCCACAAATTTTCCTTCAGAATCTTAGCTTAACCCCTTTATTATGAAGGCATTTCTTTTGACAGAGTTACCTGCCTCACCGGCTGGGGAAAACAAAAAAAAAAAATTAGCTAAAATTAAGCTAATGAAAGCATAACAACAGAATAAATTCTGTTCTAAATTGCATCTCTATAATTAGTCTCATTCATTTTTATTTACATTGATATTTTTTTTGTTGTACATATTGCTATTGTGTGTTCTCCCGTGTGCACGTGGGTTTCCTCCCACAGTCCAAAAACACACGTTGGTAGGTATATTGGCGACTCAAAAGTGTCCCTAGGTGTGAGTGTGTGAGTGAATGTGCATGTGTGTGTGTTGCCCTGTGAAGGACTAGCGCCCCCTCCAGGGTGTGTTCCCGCCTTGCGCCCAATGATTCCAGGTAGGCACTGGACCCACCGTGACCCTGAACTGGATAAGCGTTACATATAATCGATGAATGAATGTGTCCTCCGGGTGATGAATCTTATGCACACTCTGCAACCTACATCAGTGCACTTAAAACTCAGATCTCAACACAGACATCCGATTTGTTTTCATTTTTGAGGTTTTTGGGGTTGTGAAAAGCAGAGAATGCCGTTCTAGGACAGAATTATTCAGGTTAAAGAACCCAAAAGCAAGTCTCCTGAAACAAAAGCTGAAATAGAAGCAAATTATAGACACACTTCACACTAAAAGTTGGTGTTATGTTTGATTATTATGTGGAATCTCAGCTGTTTTGGCTAAAAATGTAATAAAGAATTAATAGTCTATAAAAACAGATCATATTTTATGTATTTCTTTCAGAGCTGGGGTAAACCCACGTAAAGCCACGTGGAACTGAGCCTGAATCCAAAGCAGGGGCTTTTCATGTGTTTGAGAGTCTCTTTGCCATCTAAAATTCTCCTCTCGCCTTCTCCTCTTCTCGCCTCTTCTCCCCGCTGAGTTCTTTAATGCAGTCGCTAAGCTGACTGTACGCCATCATCAGCATTCAGCCAGTGTGTGCTGAATGGTAAAAGCTGTGTGAAGAGCTGGAGGAAGTGCTGACACGCTGCTTCCTGCCTGGGGGGCTGTGAGCGCTCAGGAACAGCCCCGAGGCTAAAAGAGCCATCCTGATCGCCCCATCTCCCTCACGATAAAACATTCAGCAGTAGCCCCGCACATCAGGCCAGTGGAAGCCGAGATTAGGGGCCAGTTGAAGTTTATGAGAAAGATGTTGCCGTGTCATAAGACAGAATACATTCAGGTGCCTATATGTTGCTGCAGATTCCATATTATGAAGTGTTTCATTGTAAACACTGAGGCTTTAGGTCACCAGTGCCCGCTGTCTGGTCTGATCTATTTGGCATTGTTCTTTTTCACCCCACCCCCACAGACTGAAAGTAGATGCTGAATGCAACTGAGTTCAAGTTTAAATTCCCCTGCTGTTTCAGCATGAGAATACACTTCATAAGCAGATGTCTTTGGCCTAGTCAAGCTTTTAGAAGCATTGAGTGCTTCAGTGCTTCAGAAAATCTGGGTACTATCTCCACCAGTGTGAAGATTTCAGACTCACGTTTGACTAAAATGGAGAGTTTATGAGGTGAATTGCACATTAAGTGCTGAATTACACAGAAAGGTGGATTTTCTGGGTTCTTAATTTGTTACAGTAAGCTCTTAAAAATAGCAAGATATTTTATTATAAAAGAATTCATTAATAATCCAAAATGTACAAATATATTAGTTACAATAGCAATATTCATTCATTCATTATCTGTAACCCTTATCCAGTTCAGGGTCGCGGTGGGTCCAGAGCCTACCTAGAATCATTGGGCGCAAGGCGGGAACACACCCTGGAGGGGGCGCCAGTCCTTCACAGGGCAACACACACACACACACTCACACACTCCACTTACCGACATGTGTTTTTGGACCATGGGAGGAAACCAGGGAGAACACACCAACTCCTCACAGACAGTGACCCGGAGCAGGACTCAAACCCACAACCTCCAGGTTCCTGGAGCTGTGTGACTGTGACACCTACCTGCTGTTTTCTGAGGCAGTGTGTTTGTATTAAACCACCGCAATCAACAAAAAGCAAGTTTTAAGCAATTAATTTAAATAATATTCAGAAAAATATTATGGTAAAAGTAAAAGTAATGGTACAGGTACCCTATTGGTCAATAAAGATACGGAGTGTTTAAATTGTACCTTAAAAGGAAGGTACAACATTGGTTTAAGAGTACAGTTATTTTCCCTAAAGTTACATTACTATCTCTACTCCAAAAGTCCTGGAAATGAAACAAGGTGCATGAAATCAACACAATTTAAAAAAAAAACTTGTGTACTTTATTAGGCAGGTCGCATGAAATGTTGCATGAAAAAAATATACAGATGTCAAATTTTATGTCATTTTCAGAGACACATGACATTACTCATGAGTCTAAATGACTCTCACATTCTTCTGATTAGAAGGATGTATACATTTGAGCTACATGAACAGCTGCCTCTCCTTTACTGAAATATCAGGGATGATTGTATGGCAATCGCTTAACTTTGACCAGTCTCCTGAATAATTTATAGCTTGTACATAATTAGTAATTTGACTGAAAATGGAATCAATTAAAAATGGTCCCTGAACTTTAGGGAATATATATTCTTGTTTTTATTGGGTTGCCTAAGTCAGAAAAAATAAGTGGTTCTGATTTCATTCTGCTTTTTTTAAGTGCAGAAACTTTAGTATTGCCCCGCCCCCTTATCTGATTATCTCCAATCACAGCGCTCATTGAATAACAGTGTTAACATGACAGAGGAATAAGTCAAAGTGGCATCCAGAGCTTCTGCTCCTCGTTCCTCACTCCTGGGCTCTCACGCTGAACTGAGCTGTGGTTTATTCACATTTAAAGGAACTTTGATTTACAGTTTGATCGCTGTGGTATTTTAATCAAAGCATATCAACCCCCCCCCCCTTTAGACTTTGTACTTTATTTCCTAAAGAGTAATCATTTCTATCCTTTGTTTTACAAATGGTAAACATTAAAATGGCCACCTACCTAAAGGGCTCATCAATTCATTTGCAATTCAAATGACTTTAAAGAAGCCACCGCTTGCCAACACGGGGCATGTGCCTTGAAAAGCCTTAATGAAAGCAATTTACTCCAAGCATGTGATTTTACAACCTCTAAAAATCACGTTCGTGCAAAGCCACACTAAAGGTATCAATCATTTTAACCTTCATTGAGCTCGAGTGTCAGCTTCACAAAGGCGCTCATATGGTGTTAATGAGCGTGTAATATAAGCGACTGGCCACTAGGCCGGCGTGCTGCCGCTTTATAGGAAGCAGAGCAGTGGCTCTGGAGCTGTCTTTGTACATCACTCAAGGGCAATCAGGAGGAATAAATATCAGACCGACTTCATGGCAGATGTAATCGCGAACCATAACACACCAAGACACTGTTATGTCCAGTTAATATTCATGAATACATTAGACATGGACAACACTGGCTGGGTGGTGATATTATGTCTGTTTACAGCAATATGTCGACTGCAGTGACCGCTCATATCTAAAGAATTTCAATATGCACTACCCCATAGATTGGGATATCCTAGAAATGTGAGCATCTATTAAGAAGCTGTAATAGGGAGAATAGGGCCTCTGTTGTTGCAATTCTGGGCTCAGCACTCCAGAAACTGCACTATGGAACTTTTTGAGATGATAGGAAAAGGCATAAAAATACCATAATTTCAGGTGTCATCAAGAGGAGTATAAATATAATCAACCAACATCAGTACTTGATTCTGCTAATATTTTGTGGCTGAATGCAATCAAATCCTCACAGCAATGTTCCAGCACCTAGTGCAAAGCCTCCCCCAAATGAGTAGAGGCAAAAAGCTCCAGAAAAGTGAGGCGAATTCCATAAGAAATTAATTCTACAATGGTTTTATTCAACTTTATAAAATTCCGCTCTTTCGCTGCATCTCTGAGCTGAATTTTATTTACGCTCAAACTGACAAGCCATTTCCACAGTGTCTTCTCTTCAGAGCCACCCTCCCTCGTCATCCGGAAGCTCTCTGTGCAGCCAGGAAGCTGCGGACTGGTGTGTGTTACTAATGGTAATGATATACGTCAATATGGCCGTGTCGCCTCCCACGCGTCCTCCCCATCTTCCGAAACAATGGAAACCGGCAACTTATGAACTGCCTTCGCCACTCCGCAGAGTCCATAAAATAACTGGCCTCAGTCACCAGGGAGACCTCCCCCCAGCATTCACCCCCGGCCCCAAAATCACAGGACCAACCCCCTCCCTCCCAGCACAGATACCGCCCCTCACACACAGGAACACCAGATGACACAGATGGGGCGAGGGCAAACAAAAAAGGGGGCTCCCTTTGTAGCGACCCAGGGCCCTTTCAAAAAGCCATTCAAGCAACAAATTGGGGAAAGCTGGGCCTTGCAGCAGCACTAAAGGTTCTTGCTCTTTTATTAGCGAACCTCCGCGCTCACTTGAAACGCAGACTGATTTATGGACATCGAAGGCAAACGGGCAAAGCTCGGGTCTTTAGAACAGGAGCGGAGTGCTCGCGATGATAGCAATGAGGTGGCTTTTGTTCCACTGAAATCCAGGTGATGAGACGTTGTTGAAGGATCTCAGAAGACTACCACTTTAGAAATGTATTAGCTACATATGCTCTCAGAAAAAGTAGAAATGCACAGGACCAGACAATGTCACATCAAAGGTACAGGGGGTGTCCATTTGTGCACACTGAATGAACATCATTAGGTGTACAACCAAGTTCTAAAGCATTTTTTTGGGTGTAATTAAAGATGACATGCAATTATTTAAAGTAGTAAGTTATAAAAAGCTACTTTCCCAGTCTCTTACACTGCAATCACACTCTTTCAATCATTCAAACCAAAACTTGTCTGTTCAATAAAATATTATCCACAAGAACAGAAATAATCAATGGGACATGCTTCTGCAGCTTTTTCACTTTGATGGAATTCATAAGAAATGCAGTGAGGAATTAATTGTCGCTTGCCATTTTCAAACTACTTCATTTGCTGATTATATTTTGTTGAATAAACCGACAAATTGTCATTTTTAATAAAAGGCAACCGTTACCATAAAATGACAAAGGAACATTTGTTATATACATTAAATATTTTAATATTTATATTAATATTTTCATTTTGAATTATGTTCTTCAAATATACTTTGTATCCCCTCCTCCAGTAAAACAAGAAAAAAAATTAAAAAAGGAAATGCCCAACATACATGCCCTTGTCTTTGGAAGGTCTGGAGAGTTTTGGTGCTTCATATCAATGTCTTTGTTTACGTGTGATTTTTATGATGTCATTGTGTTGTACAGAAAATACGGAGGACAGGACTAATAAACACAGAAATGATAAAAGGTGCACAAAGTTTTGTTCGTAATATATAACACCGGCATCAGTGTTTTCTTGTTCCTTTTATTTAAAAATAAATACTAGACAATTACCACCAAAGAACAAAGACAACCAAGAATATTTACTACATTTAAACAATTACTTATTTAATCAATGTAACAAGCTAAAGCCTGTGAAGTTTAAGGAGGCTGTGTGCAGCTATATGGAGTTTTATAAAAACACTAACGCCACAAAATGTCTCCCCACCACTTTCCTTTACAATATTTCAGGGAAAGACACACACTCCTCCTCTCTCTGTGAGATATAATACGTGTGTAAATGTTGCAGAGTTCCGAGCCGTCCTTCTGAGCTTGTGAACAGTGGAGAAACATAACTAACGTAGAGCCAAACACAGCCCCAGAAACACACACAAAAGGAGCATGTTCCTGTTTTATTTCCTATCGTTCAGCCAGTTTGCGCTGAAGAGCCTACTGTTCTTTAATTCCAGCTGGAAATGAATTTAATTCCTCTTTGATGGGAAGGCGCTATGTGAAATATGGCTGAAATAACAACAGACCACCTTAAATTCTCTCTGGAAATACAGATGAACTAATAATTACTACTCACGCAGATGCATTTCAACATTAGGTGTCAGTCAGTCAGTAAGAGAAAATGCCTCTTCTGGGACCGGTAGGCTGTCCGGCAAAAAAGTGAATAATATCTGAAGCTGTTTACATTTTCATAACATGACTGTTTTAAACAGAAAACTGAAACTGGAGTTCCAATGGGATTTATTAAATTCAATCCAAACTAAAAATGCATTATTTATGTAATATTTGATATAAATCTGTTCCCAAATTAAAGCTACTAGGACCTAACACTGAGGGTCCCACCACAGTGGCAGCTTAACTGAGAGTGTATGTTATTATTGTGGGTTATTATTGAACCCACAGTTCAAACCAGAACCAAGAACCCTTGAAGAACCATCTTTTTAAGTGTGTGAATGTTAACTAGGAGAAAATTTCTCTTTGTTCCTTTGTACTTTTTTTTTTCTCAAAAACCTTGTTCATTTTCTCTTTGGCTGACTCCCAGTCCTCCACTCTCTGCAGCTCACTGGCTCCCTCTCCCTCCCTCCACTGCCACCACCCCTCTCTCTCCCTCTCGCCCCTCCCCTCTCGCAATCTGCATAGAGAGACATTTGTCATCATTAGCCCTGCTCCGACAGTTGGCACCCGGCACCTCAGATCTCGAGGACTTGCAATTATGAAGCCTTCATCTTGTATTTGGGTTACATGGCCTAATTTCATCATGGGCTTCAACGGCCAGCATTTCATTACCGAGCCCCCAACCTGGGGAAGAATGCAGACTTTTCTTTTTTTTATATATTTTCTCTTCCTTTGTTTTTCGCTCTTTTTTTTCGCTTCCCGTCCCCCGTCCCCCCACAACTCCACAACCCGGCTGTTGGGCGCTATAGTGCTCTTCAGAACGGGGGCGGTGTAATTAATTTGAAAAGCATCTAGGCATTGTCCACACCGGGGCTGTTGCGAAGACGCTGGGCTGAAGCAGCATCGGGTCAGTGGGCAGATGATTACGGACTCAACCTCGAGACACGAGCCGTCTCTTAGACATTAAGATTAATCACAGGGTCCTGGGATCTTCTCTGCTGGATGTGTGTTTAAAGTGGTCCTAGCAGGGGCTGAACACTTCTTGGTAAACATTAGAAGGTTACCCATAAACGACTAGCAACGTGCTTGTTTCTCGAGTTCTGTTTGACTGAATAATGATAATAATTTAATCACATTAGTGATAGAAGCCTTTGTATTAAATTCATCCAAAGGGAGGAAATGGTAGAACACCATACATTTCACCAGACACCCCCTGTGTTCTCTCTCTCTGGGCACTTAAAGAGCAGTAAAGTTAATTTGTGTTCTCAGGGTTAAGCTTTATAGACCTGGTTTAAGCACATATGGCTTTAGCCAGGCTGCCTGTTCCCTACATGGTCTGGGCTTAAAGTGAGCCTCAGGCTGTTTCGTCCCCGGCTGCCAAACACCCACGGGAGGAGGTCACTAACACGGCATGGAAACTAAAACAAATGGAGGGACAGTGTCCAAGGCGTGGAAGGCAGGGGGCTGACGGGCAGGAGGCAAAAGAATATTAACTGGGAGTCCTGCGGAGCGTCCATATTGCACTGGAATAACCAAATTCGCCTCGGAAAGAAGACCCAGTGACAGCTCTCACGTCCAGCCTCAGGAAGCTGAAAGGGATATGTCATAATAAATGTCTATCTCGCATAATGCAATCCGGGCTCCACCGTAATGTCCCTCGTCTTAAACGGCCAGGGCCTTTAATCTGATTTATATTCAACTCTGCCTCTCCATTAAAGCCACTTGATAATCTGCGCTCTGACCTAGCGACGCCTTTTGGCTCCCTTCCACTTTTTTCCCGCTGTTCTGCTCCGAGCACAAAGCGGGCTGTCGCAGGAACGACGAGGAGTACAAAGAGCCTTCCTAGAGTGATGATGGAATAGGGTAGAGATGACCTCGTATTGTCGCTGAATAATAGGATTATTAACGTGAACGTATATAAAAACATGACTATTAGTTTCAATTAAGGAAAGATGATGGCGGTAAAGCTCCAGATATATTTTAATCCACCGCAGCTTTGCACAGCAGCATTAACTCTAGCATCTAGAGCGGTTTGAAAAGACTCTGCAGGGAAATTAAGGACAGGGTTTTAATTAATACCTCGAGGAGCCACAAAATGGGCTACTTTTAATAGAAAGTGTAAGAACATGATAATAACAATTACATTTCGGATTTTTCTAAACATGGTATGTGCATGTCAGTACAGGGTTAGGGTTTGTCCTGAGAACATGACAAAATGAATTAAAAATGGCAATAATAACATTTAATTTTAAATAACATTTTATAAGCCTCCTTATTACAATGTTATAATACGTTAATAAGGAACCATTTTCACTACAATGAATGAAACCCTTGACGTTCTGTCCATAAAAATCTCCAAGGCTATTAAATCTCCTCATAAAACCGCAGTTTATATTGAACCTGGTTTATAAGGTTCTCGTGGGCCAGTTAACTGTGCTGCCACTTGCCAATTTTTTGTTTTTGACAAGGGCTATGACCAAGCGGGTGACATGTTCTGACAGTGGAACTCATCAAGACAAGAGACAAGGGGATAGAGTGGACAAAAAAATGAAGAGATCACTGAGGAGGAAAGTTCAGAACAAAGGGGCCTTCTACGAGCTAAACGTTTCCTGGGTCATACTCTCGTGCAAAATGAGCGGAAGCCTGGCCCATTGTATTGATTTACACTATAACACATCCCATTCAGAGAGGAAAGAAATGTTACCCAGACCAAAGGCATCAATCCAGAGGGGCTGTGTGCTCTACAGTGACACAGACACATAGACAGCAATGTTATAAAGACATAAATAGGGAAGGAGAGGTCAAGGGGGAGCTGAAGTGCCCTAGGCCAAGCCTGCAGTCTCATGCAGAGTCTCGACCAGTTTAAGGGTTAGCTTCCAATTCCATGTGAAATATATGAACTGATATATGAGAACTGATAACATTATAATCTATAAACACTCTTAGGCCAATACCTCCAAACATAGGACAGATACCACACAAATATACATGTCTCAATATGATTGTTTTTTCTGTGTAGCTCTTTCACAATTACTAAGCAAGCTCCCATCCACTGGCGCCTGTTTCACCCAAATGTTTGGAGTTAAGGGTTAATCTTACCCAAAATGTTAGGGTTAGCATTAGCGATTTAGGGTGTTGGTTAGGACAACATGATATCAGGATTAAAGCTTAAAAACATTACGAAATCATTGTAGGTTGAGGGAACATTGCTTGATCGTAAGTCAGAGTGTTCGCTATAGAAGCCCCCATCCACTAGAGGCACTGTTTCACTGTCATGTTCCGAAAGAAGAGCTACAAAACCAGTAGTGGTAGCATTACTCCTCTCTCTGATTTTGAAAACATCCCCGTCTAGGCGAGTACGAAAACAGCTGCATTGTCATGTCATTCCACTAGGGGGCCATAGAACATCTTAAAGAGAGGCATCAAAACACCACGACATGCGAGAAACACACATAGCAAACTCACCAGTGTTAAATCAACACTATTAGTGTTAAATTAACACTCAGAGTGTTGACAAGTTTACATTTTTACACTAATGGGGTTGATTTAACACTGGTGAATTTGCTGTGCAGCGGGGTTTAGTCCCAAATCATCCCACCCTCCCTATGTAGTGCACTTACTGAATCTAGATCTTAACAGTGCATTACATATTTGTAATACAGCAACATATATTTTTATTCATATGTGGAACACTGTAATCTAGTGCTACACAGTAAATTCACCAGTGTTATATCAACACTACTAGTGTTAAATTAACACAGTTAGTGTAATAATTTAACACTCTAAATGTTAACACTTATAGTGTTGATTTAACACTGGGGAATTTGCTGTGTAGCTGTGTGTACACTGTAGTTTAACCAGTTGTACACTGGCCATTTTCTGAATTTCCATCTGAAACTCTATGACCAAATTTGAATGATTATTCATTTGTAAACCTGTAACCTCTTAGATTACAGAGATATAATTAAATTACAAAGCCCAAGACCTATTATTCAATAGCTACAATTAATGAGTTACTATATATATATATATATATTATTTTTTTTTTAATATATATATAGCTTTTTTAGGTTATTAATTTATAATAAAAGTAGATGTCATATCATACAGACAACAGCCATACAAGGCGTGGTAGACCACCAACAACTATCCCACCACCAGATCACCACCAGACAAGAGGGAAATCAAGCTTCAGATCAGAAGATACAGCAGCTGTCGTTCTGAGAGTGTGGACCACGGTATTGAATGAGCTTCACAAAGGGACAGTGGATGCAAAACACCTACTGAGAAATGCATTATATGGAATTACTGAGACTTATGCATAACTTCTGGTTCCATAAAGCCATGGAACCATGTTAGTTTCAGAGAATTTTATTAAATGTTTAATCCCTCATTCAATCCTGAGGTTCGGTCACCCTTTTAAATCTATTGCCAAAGATGGTTCTTTGTGGAACCTAAAGTCTTTCTTCAACGGCATCGCTCAAAGTACACTTCATAGCACCTTTATTTTTTAGAGTCTATATATGTTTGAATGTATCTATAGTAAAAACACCATTCTGAACCTGGCATTGACACCAAAGCAGGCTGCACAGGCAGTAACCCCAGCACATGCTGCAGATTTACAGGGGGCTAATCCTGGAGAAATGGAGCTGAGTGCGGGTGAATGTGGCGGGAACTCTCTGGTCACCGCTGGGAACTGGGTCCAGAGAACAAAAGATTCTGGAAGAATCTCCGAATAAAAACCAACAAAGAGCACTCAGTCTGCATCCAATAAGAAGACATACCTGCTGTGAAATATAGTGTGTGTGTGTGTGTGTGTGTGTGTGTGTATGTGTGTGTGTGTGTGTGTGTGTGTGAGTGTGTGTGTGTGTCAAAAAGAGCTGGAGTGAGCTACAGAGCAGGGAAAGTGAGAGCGAGACAGTGTCACTTAAAAGAGATGGAGAGATATCCTTACTTTCACTAGAAATAAGAATCTTTCAGCTGAGGCTCCTCCTGCAAAAGTGTAGATATTTAATAAGAAAAAACCCAAAAAATAATAAAGTATTTAAATATACAGCTACAATGTTGTGGGATACGTAATGCTATTAATATGTATTGTGCTATTAGAAAATGTATTCACATTATTGACAAAGACATGGCCTATGTGCTTCAACAATGTATTTCTCTCCAGAATTCTAAAGAAAAAATAAAACTTGAAAACAGACCCCACCAACTTGTGTGAGCGTGCTATGAGACCAGCTAAAAAGACTGACCGAGGAGAGCCCGCAGGACAGACGACAAATGAAGGCCTATGAGTCACTCGTATTCTGCTCCAGAATTCTCGGAAACCTTACAATCCATAATCACTTCCACCTACATGCTTTAAAATAACATTACATGTAATAAAGCTGTTATGCAACTGTAATAACATGTCAAAGGTTATTGGTGAATACAAGTACATTCTGTGTTCAAATATTACTAATCGAAAGAGAAAGGCCTTCAAACATGCTCTTATTATAATAAAGCGGTTATACACTGGTAATAGCCATAAAGGCTGCATTTCAGAAAATAGGTAAATATCACTGTCTAGAGAAAATATCTACAAAAAGAGACTAGTGTATGGAACTAAGCTTTTATACGATGTTGCTAACCATCAAAGTTTTGAGAGTTTGTTTTCATTCTGCAATGATTTTCAGCTCATTTTAAATGGAATGATCTACATTCTAGAGTCAGTGCATTGCTCTGCATTGAAAAACTAAAGTGATTATAATTTATTTATTTATGTATTCATTTTTAATCATTGTTGAAAGCAGCTGACTTCGATTTCGCAAGAAAATGTCTTGAAGAAGTTCAAATGATTTGGGGAAAAATGAGTTTTCATTAAAAACAACTAATGTTTTTGTGTTCTACTATTTTGGAGCTATTTGAACAGAAGTGATCATTATTCATCCTCCACATAAGGGCTATTTAAGCTGGAAAAACACTCAGCTTTGATCAGAGTGGACCAGACTCCCCTGTATTATGATTATATTAGATGCCATTTCAAGTCCACTGTTATTAAATAAAAATGTATATTTTTTCCATGGACTGCATTGTTCTTAATACACAGTGAGTAATGAAATGTGTTACATTAAAGTTGTACAATATTTCAGTGAAATAGAGAACATTGTGTAAAGCTACCTTCCGATGGCCTGATCTATTCATATCCAAATCTCTCTCTCTCTCTCTCTCTCTCCCTCTCTGTGTGTGTGTGTGTGTGTGTGTGTGTGCGTGAAGCCTCTCAGGCCAGCTTGGCTTGGAAGCAGCACTGAGGATCTTTCCATGGAGCCATGAGGTGATTTTACTGCTAAATCCATGTGATCTGCTATCTTCAAAGGTCTTATTATCACTTTCAAGGCATCTCTGTGTCTCATTCGGAGGAACCCACTTGCAGGAGAGCTGTAAACAGCCAGAGTCTATGAGGAATAAACCATAATTGTTTAAACCATAGTTCCTTAAAGATGTATGGGTCAGCAGCTTACACGACCGAACTGAACAAAGCTGGAAACACTGCGATGAAATCATTTTTAATCGTAGGGAGTGCTGTATGATTTCAGTTGGTGTTCATTTTACTCAAGGAGCTAAGTGTCAGTAATGAGACAATATTCAGTCAAAATCTATAAAGGTAATAGGAATAAAATGTGGAGTAAAGAAAAGGGTTTCGGTTAAATCTAACAGTCTGAAAGACTTCAACTACAGTTATTTAAAACAAATATTATATATGATGTATATGTGATGAGAATTTTTGGGCTGTAGATAGTCTTCAAAAAGGAGTTATTATGTATTTGAAATAAAGTTCTAACAATTCAGTTTGTGTTAGAAATGAGACCATGATGTGAATCAAGGGCCCACTTATAGACCAAAATAACAAAGGGCAGAAAATGTAAAAATATAAAACCTTCAAAGTAATGGAGGAACAATGTGAAAAAAAAAGTACCATCATTAAACTTACGTTTTGACATTACATTGTTAAAAATACAATATTTAGACTAAATTTATATATATATATTTGTGAAAAATAAGAATGGATCATTAGGAAAATCTTGCTTTGAAGATCTAAACACTTAGTATTTGCATAAAAGACTATTCACAACAACAATAAGAGCAAATCTATACATGTATTTAAAAGTTTTCTAGTTCAAAAGGAGGCCAATAATAATTCATTTTAAACAAGAAAGAACGATGTATCTTGGGAATGATTGGCATTGTTATCAAATATGAGCCCGTGTTTACTGAAAACGAACGTTAAATATTTGCATATCGTAGAAATAAAGCGTGGCGGATATTACAGTTGTTCAAAACCGAGCGAGATTTTAGTGAAATTTAAAACCAAATGTAAAAGAACATTCTCCGTATATTCTAAACCCTGGTTACGTTTATGGTTACGTGCGGTTGGAGAATATAGGAGTACAGTGGACAAATATGAGTCTGGAGGCTGTTATATCGCCCGAAAAAAAAAAAAAAAAAAAGATATTCGTCCACGAACATGGCTCGTGACTAAACAGCAGAAATGCGCTGAGAAATACATAAGTAATAAACATCGAGAGAAAATACATTGAATAATAAACATAGAATACTCCAGTGCAGCGCTCTGAGCCCAGGCCTTAGACCCTGGAGCGCGTTTATAAAGCGCATATTCAGATTATATTTACAGTTCATAAAAACTAAATACGGTCAAAACACCATTTACTCTAATGCCTCCTGGGAAAAAGGTTAATAATTGTTAACTAAAAAGTCGCAATTATCTAAAGAAGGCTTTGTCTAGCTTCATTTATTTAGGCGTATTACACTGTTATTATCGTTTGAGATATATATATATATATAACGATAATAACATATATATACTTTTTTTTAACTACAGCAATATTTTTAATAAAGGAAAAGGGCACTGTATCCATAGTTCATATTAATGAATCCAAAGAGATATATACTTTATTTTATGTCATATATGAAATTTCAGCCAATACCCTGTTTACTGCGCCACTACAACATTGTATCCACGCGCTAATGTGAAACGCTCATAATGTGGTTTATTTGAACACGTTAAACGCTAGCGACTGATGTGATATAAACAATATAATATTCCAATATCGTCGCGTGGAGGGCATGGAGTAAAATAAATAAAATATTACAACATTATTGAGTTTTAGAGTTTTAATATTGTTCCTGTGATATGACAACAAAAATCCCAGCTGTAATAAGGCAGCGCGAGACGCACATCAAATACAAAGAAATAATAACAAAGAGGTAAAAAAAATAAAATAAAGGTTAAAAATAATATTATAAAATAAATAAATAAAATTAAAATTGTTAAAACATAAATAATAAAATAACGGCGTGAACCAAATAAATAAATAAATAATAAATAATAATAAATGAAACACAGCCTAAGAAATTAAATAAATAACAGCAACTAAAATATTTTTTAAGGAGTGAAATAATGGAAGAAATATGAAATGAAATATCTCTCACTAAAGATTAAGGTGGAAATGGTTCAAAATATAAGCAACAGAAACACACAGGAAACAAACAATAAATGACAAAATAATTATACACTATTTATAAACAAACAAGATGGTAATGATGTTAATAATAATAAAGGACAAAATGAGAAATTTAAATAGCACAGTAGTCATTTAAAAACGCAACAAATACACAATCAAATTTAGCTAACTAGGCTAAAGTCAACCTGATGCAACGTGAGCTGGAGCTGTCCTTTCTCCTCTCTCTTTCTCTCTGTGTCAAAAAACACATCACAATAAAACGATGAAATAAATAAAACTAACGCTAACCAACTGAAGTGAAATAAACACAGGTGAGGCGCGCGTGTGCTGTGGAGCTGCGTCCTCTCCGCTCTCCGCCTCCTGCTCTACAGGCTCTTAAATCGTCGCGGAGGAAAAAGTGGGACGCGGTAGTGACGCGGCACGCCGTGATTGGCTGCGCCGGGAGATAGCCCCCTCCCACTTCCATCATTTCACTCCGGCGTGTGTGTGAGAGATCTCAAAACACACCACGACGGCGAGGAGGAGGAGGAGGAGGGCACTCAACACACTCAACACACACTTTCAAACAAGTTCACATCAGCGGAGCACGAGCGCTGAAACAGAAGAAGAAACAAGCGAACGGTTCGTGAACTCGGGCCTTTCACTTTCGCTTTGGAAACGGGTGGACTTCAATTTTGTATTTATTTTTTTGGGGGGGAGTTTGTGTGTGGCTCTCCAGCTCGCGAGCTCCTCTACTTCAGACGCGTTTGATGCTCGTGCTTTCACGTGTGGGATGCGCATGACGCAAATGTAGCAGTTCTGTTGATTTTTCGTTGTGGTCGGTGTCACTGGATCCGCGTGCCATGCCCGAATTTTTATGATATATCTTTTTTTTCTCCTCTAAAGTTGTGTTTAGCACCCGTTTGCGCGCGGGCCTCCCCCTCCCCGCTCACTTCCCAGAAGACGCGTTTGATGCTTGGGACGCACGGCATGCGCACGACGCACGAATAGGCGTCCACCTCTGAGTGTGTGCGTGTTTCGCTGGCGCTCTAAATTGTATTATTTTTTTTGGCTGCTGATTTATTCCATTTTTCTCTAAAGTTGGCTCCCGTGTCCGTGGCCGCGTTGGATCCGTCCGCGTACTGCGAGCCGCCTCCGGTGTACAACCCGGAGCTGTGCCCCAACATGCTGGCGGCGCAGGCCAAGCTCGCGTACCACCTGAACAAGTATTACACCGAGAAGTGCCAAGCGCGCAAGGCCAGCGTGGCCAAGACCATCCGCGATGTGTGCAAGGTGGTGTCGGACGTGCTGAAGGAGGTGGAGGTGCAGGAGCCCCGCTTCATCAGCTCGCTCAACGAGCTGGACAACCGCTACGAGGGCCTGGAGGTGGTGTCGCCCACCGAGTTCGAGGTGGTGCTCTACCTCAACCAGATGGGGGTCTTCAACTTCGTGGACGACGGCTCGTTGCCGGGCTGCGCCGTCCTTAAGCTCAGCGACGGCCGCAAGCGCAGCATGTCCCTCTGGGTGGAGTTCATCACGGCGTCCGGCTACTTGTCCGCGCGCAAGATCCGCTCGCGCTTCCAGACGCTGGTGGCGCAGGCCGTGGACAAGTGCAGTTACCGGGACGTGGTGAAGATGGTGGCGGACACCAGCGAGGTCAAGCTGCGCATCAGGGACCGTTACGTCGTTCAAATCACGCCCGCCTTCAAGTGCACGGGGATTTGGCCGCGCAGCGCCGCGCACTGGCCGCTGCCGCACGTGCCGTGGCCGGGCCCGAACCGCGTGGCTGAGGTGAAGGCCGAGGGCTTCAATTTGCTCTCCAAGGAGTGCTACTCGCTAAACGGCAAGCAGAGCTCGGCAGAGAGCGACGCGTGGGTGCTGCAGTTCGCAGAGGCCGAGAACCGGCTGCTGCTGGGCGGTTGCCGCAAGAAGTGCCTCTCGGTGCTGAAGACGCTGCGGGACCGGCACCTGGAGCTGCCCGGCCAGCCGCTCAACAACTACCACATGAAGACGCTTGTGTCATACGAGTGCGAGAAGCACCCGCGCGAGAGCGACTGGGATGAGGCGTGCCTCGGCGACCGGATCAACGGCATCCTGCTGCAGCTGATCTCGTGTCTTCAGTGTCGCCGCTGCCCGCACTACTTCCTGCCCAGCCTGGACCTCTTCCAGGGAAAGCCGCACTCGGCGCTCGAGAACGCCGCCAAGCAGACGTGGAGGCTCGCCCGCGAGATCCTCACCAATCCCAAGAGCCTCGAGAAGCTCTGAGATAAACAGCGTTACAAACAAGATGTGAAACTTTAGAGACTTGGATCCGAGAAGAAAAAAAAAAGGCTGGGGACATCTAAACTATCGACAACAACAACAACAACCGAGGTTCCAACGTGTGATTTAGGTTTTGGAGACTTTGGAGAAAGACAACAATAAATGAATAAAAAATAACATCGGCTGGAGAACAACAAAAAAAATAAGAACTCAAAGACTGAACGCCTCGATAAGGAAATACTTACGCTACACTACGAAAAAAAAACAGACTGGAGAAAATATGAGGTAAAATCACATTCAAAAATAGGAAATTTGTCGAATCAAAGACTTGGAAAGAAATATTGACCAACACTAAAACCTTGGAGGTAAATATTTAAAATCATCACATGGAAAAAAAAACACTAAATTTGATGTGGAAGACTTTGGAACTGGCAAGGGAAATACTGACCAACACCCCTGAGGTAAAAACATAGGAATAGTATGACCAAACCTCAGCATTGTTAAATGTTGTATAAAAAATAAATAAACAATATAATTGGAGGGAAATATTGACCCATATAAAATCATGGAAGTAAAAAAATATAGTGAGAATAAATCGTAAAAATAAGATGTGGAAAATGAGGAGGGACCCGAGTTAACACAAATACCGCAAAAATCATCATTCCCTTATGGATAAGGATTTTATGGTTTGGGGATTTAAACAGAAGAACTGGGCTGCTTTACATTGAGTCTGAGGCAAGGTCTGTCTGTGAGGCCTGTGTCGGATTGAGCGTTGTCTGGACTGAAGAACATATTCTTCAGCAAAAAAAAAACGAAATGTGATATTCCCAATAACTGTTTTTCGGCTTTTTCCCCCGTTTTTCTTATTTGATAAAAGCGTGTCATAGCAGTTTTTGTGTCGCTCGATTGAAAGAGCAACAGTACAACCGTCAAAACAAGAACGGTTTTATTCATCATTCATTTAGTTTTACTATTATTATTATTATTATTATTAATCAGCAACAAATTCTAACCAGACCTGTGCTCCTCATTAATGACCAGCCTTGGCAAAACGACCAACTCTGAAAACAATGTACATTTTTATACTGTAAATACAAACATTTGTAGATTGTGATTCCAGTGGTCTGAAAAAAAAAAACAAAAAAACAATTGTGAATGTTGTTTCTGTGACACGTCAATAGAGGTTTAAGTTTCACCTGTTTTAACATTCGCCTGTATTATTTCTGACATGGAGGATGAAAAACAAAACAAAACAAAAAACAAAACAAAACAAAAACTAAATAAAAAACAAAAAAACAAAACAATTTATACACATTTTAGATCTGCATCAGTGATAGTTTAACTATTGTCGATGGCAAGTTTCTCATTTCTAGAGTTTACATTTTTGGTGGTACTATTTGTTATATTTTTTTAGACATTCCATAAGCTTATACTTGAATTTTTATTTAAAATATATTCCACATTTCTTTTTTTCTTTTTTTTTGTACCTTGCTTCCATGATAAAAGCTGAAAATGAGAATATTATATATATGGAAAAATTTATCTGAAAACAATGCACTTGAAATACACTGGAATATAACATTGTGATTGGATTTTTTTATTATTATTTCTGTCTCTGAGTTTATTTAAAGAGTTAATAAAAAAAGACAGGACTATTTGTGTGCTAATAATGATTCCGTTATGACCTCAAAACACACAACCGAAATCGGAACAATATTTTTCAGCGCAATGGGGTTTTAATAAATAGACATTTCGAGTATCCGGTTAATTTACTAGCAAATCAAAACATCTTTAATTGAGGGTCATTTTTAGCAGTGTATGAGGACGGCTGCTTTTTAGGCGAGCCAAGAATGAATGCCTTGGAACAGAGAACCGATCAAAGGAACACAATGTATTCTTTTAATCGGTAAAACATTTTCATGATATGACTTATTTATGCACGCGTGGCTCTCAGTTTGTTCTTGATGCATCTTTACACACCTGAGAGTGGCACTTAACCAAATGCTTCACTTACACCCAATACACATCAGCACTGACGAACTAAACCACAACACTGCAGCAGGGAATGGAGTCACGTGCAAATATTTTGTGCACTCCTGGTCATATTACGTGTTTTGTTGTTTTTCTAAAGGAGGCGTATTCCTCAACGGCAAAGCAAATTCATTGCATGGTTTTGTTTTATAAAATTATTTTTAAAAAATCGCTAAAATATTTTTTTTTACCGGTTTTCAACTGTCGCGTTTTATAATTTGCGTTTGTGACGTTTTGTCAATACGTTAGTTATGCATCGCAATATTCAGCAGTGTGTTGTCTATAGTGGATGCTTAGTTATATGCACTTTAGTAAAACAGTAAGAAAAAGGTACAGTTTGAGCAGGCTGTTTGTTCAGGCCTACACCGACATTAAAAAACATCAACATAAATAAAAAATAGCGGGAATAAATATTTGCGCGTGTATTATACAGATAATTATTATTGAATAGCATTGCGTTTACAAGGATTTAACGAAAACCCTCAGTTACTGTTTCCCCTTGTTGCCAAACGTTTGCGTTCGCTTGGCGCTGGAGTGAGAGCTACAACACAGTGAATGAGGGACGGAGTGATGGAGAATAAAGAAGTGTGGCCTACTCTGGGGTCCAGACGCTTGAAGGCCGGGTCCTCTTCATCCACCTCAAAGTAGATCTCAGTGGTGGTGATGGAGAGTGTCCCCCGAGCCCTGAGTACAGGGGCCAGCAGCTGGGCAGCGGTGCTGAGGACCACAGGACCTGGAGTGGGGGAGGGGGCATTCAGATTCAGAAATATTAGAACACATCAGTATCTCATAGTACACAGGGCCGCGGAACAATCTCGAACACCGGAGATGTGCATGTAACACGACTAAGGTTGCTGACATATTAATAATTATATGTACATCAACACAAACCATATTAAGGCATCCCGTCACTGGAAAATAAATTGGACAGTTAATATGAAAAATCAACAACAACAACAACAACAACAATAATAATAATAACAACAAAAACGAACCATAACAATAACACAAACTATTATAATAAACAAACTGTTCTTATATTAACTTATCAAAAGTACACCGCAAATTAATCCACAACGCTAATATTTTAGATGCAGAAGGAAATCGTTAAAATTACAAAAACAAACCATTTGGGCGCCATTTCAGAAAACCGGCCATATGCAGTTTTTTGACATCGCTAAATAAATAAATACGCTAATGTTTCCCAAAAACAGGGCCTAGCGAGTGATGCATACGTTAATGCCTTACCACTAACTATAACCATACTTTTAGAAATAGCGCGTGCGTGATTGGCAGAAAACCCGTGAGACCGACATGTTGGTCCAAGTTGGCCAATGTGTTTATAATACACTAGGAGCGATATCAGGTTGTTTAATGTGAAAAATCTTACATCCATAACACATCTCTCTTTCTGTGGTGGACTATGTTTCATCGTCTCTTTCCTCTAGTCTAATAAATACCTGGATAACGGTAGCACAAGGCAGTTCCATTGTTATTTTCATGTTGACACTTCCGTGAAATCAAGTAGTTTACAGCAGTGTTGACAATTTGCATCAATATGCAAATACGTGAAGGGCAGGAGCAAAACGCTAAATTTAAACATAAATTTAGATTATATAAAACATGCAAGTGCGCAAGATTCCGCCATTTTAAGGCAAACTGTCGCACCTGTCAAAACCTCGTTTCACATAATATTAGAGCTATGAAATCGCTGCATATTTCTGCGTAAGTAATATTTATAATTTGTATTACGCCATAATAAACCACACTATAGCATTATAGTTGGTCAGATATAGTCAGGGTTGTGTGTTGTTGTTAAATAACACATTTCAGTTTCAATGAGCTTAACTTTTTAAGGTGGACTGGATGCTTAACGCGACAAATCCCTTCCACAAATGCTCTGTAAGAATTCGAAATGCATGAGGCCTGTGCGCTGCATGTTTGCGCCACGATTGCCGTGCTACACACACACACACACACACACATACACAGGTTTTCATGCTTTGTTGGGACTTTACATAGACATGCCTTAAACTTACATCTTGCCTAAACTGAAGCCTTACCATATCCTAACCTAATCCCTACTACTGATCCACGTCATTGTATTAGACCCAGTCAGTTCACACTGCGTTTCCAGAATGCATGACCACTGCTGGCCTTCACTATGTTGTATATGAAATTACTAGAAGGATTAAAACAAGGCTTTGTTGTTTAACTTCAAGTCAGAAGTGTGTTAAGACTTTGACCAAACTGTACTGTATATTTTCGTTTACATTGTACTGGCTGGGCTGTGTATGAGTAATCAAAAGAAGTAGTGCTATATCAATCCTCATGTGATTATTGTGGTGTTGTAAGGCATTAATATAATTCCCCAGCCTGGCAAGTCAGCTTTTAACTTGAAAACTCAGATTAGACTGGGTTTTTTGTTGTTGTTAATTTACTCTATCACTTTCAATGAGCTTAGCATTTTAAGGCAGACTGGTTGCTGACCTCAGTGAGTTAAACAACAAATCATTTCCTCAGTGCAGTGCTGCAAGGGAATTGTGTTTGTGAGAAGCCTATTCTATTTGCTGCATATGTTTTGCTATATTCTAAACCAACCTAAACACACTCTCGCACACACACACACACACACACACACACAAACACACACACAGCTCAGCTTGGTTATTCTCTGTTAATCCCTGTCCTAATCTAATCAGACCTTTACATACCCCATCTCAGCATATCACAACCTTACAAAATGATATTAGTATACACTCTCTAAACATTTATGGTGGCTTTTTTGACCTCTTTTGGCCTCTTTGTGACACACACACACACTTACACACACACACATGGTTGCCCAGTGATGTGTGGGCCATGAAGACTCTGTTGTAAATTGGGATATTTATCGATCCCCTGAACTCCAGAGAGCCACTTTAAAGTCTCATCAATCTTAATCTGAGCTCCTCAGCCACTTATGGCCGATACTGTTGCAAGATTACATGTGGATTTGGGTTGCAGTTCCCACTGGGCTCCTTCACAGAGCTCCTCAGGCTTGCACATACACACACACACACACACACACACACACATACTGTGACCAATGTACAACACAATAACAAGTGATCGATATAGTGATGGGTGGTTAAATCAAATAAATTATAATTAAAAATAGATCATAAATCTATTAAAATGATTGATTGTGTAATTTAGCGTTCTCTGCTTAATGTACAGTCACAATGGGCAATATATATATATATATATATATATATATATAATTTTTTTGTCATATCAAAGAAAACAAACAAAATATTAAATAAAAAAGGTACATATATTTAAGCATTAATTTTAAAATGAAAAACATTATATAATAGTATTTAATTCCAGCATTTTGAGTTTTGCCTTTGTTACACCTTTAATTCTTTTCAAACATACATGGTTTTCCAGCAGCATCTGCAGAGACTTTATTGTTGTATTTCAGTTACAGCCGTCAAATGCGTTTTCTGCTTTCCACAATCTAGGAAATCCCAAATATAACTTGTGTCTGATCAGCCCATACATGAAATACGATAAGCCGAAATAACCACCAAATACCAAGAGTCTTCCACTGTGACCAGGTAAACAGCTTTTTAAAAAACAAACCTTTCTCAGACGCCTCAAACATTAACTTTATTGTTGTTATGCTTCATGGTGAATACAGCTACAGCAGTTCTGTAACCAAATGACTGCAAGGACCCACATTGTCTTAAACTACGTGTGTTATTTGAGCCTGAGCCTGGTTGTGCAGACTGGCAGCACTGAGCTCCAACACTCATTGCACTGCTATATTTATCCCTTTACAGCACAGAGAACAGTGTTCCCCTCACCTCTCCCTCTCTCTCTGCCAGCTCTGCACATATCTCTGCTAAAGCT
The DNA here is from genome assembly GCF_029633855.1 of Hoplias malabaricus. Classification (NCBI taxonomy): domain Eukaryota; kingdom Metazoa; phylum Chordata; class Actinopteri; order Characiformes; family Erythrinidae; genus Hoplias; species Hoplias malabaricus. Next base: position 26,476,494 of record NC_089800.1, on the reverse strand, counting down.
ACAGTCCATTCTCCATTCTCCTCACATCATCCACAGTACGGTGGGATAGGGTTAGAAATAGGTGAGATGGAATGGGAGACAATGAAACATAACCCATCAGAGAGAGAGAGAGAGAGAGAGTTGAGGATTACTCCTAATCTCTCTCTGGACTGTTTCATAATTGGGATGTAGTATTAATACATTTACATGAGAATGGGATACATCAGGATTCCCCTGTGGTGTGTAAACTCCCTGGACTTTACACCACTAAGTAGCCCATTAATGTAACTAATAACAATAATAATAATAATAATAATAATAATAATAATGATAATAATAATAGCGGCACGGTGGGGCAGCAGGTAGGTGTCGCAGTCACACAGCTCCAGGGGCCTGGAGGTTGTGGGTTCGATTCCCGCTCCGGGTGACTGTCTGTGAGGAGTTGGTGTGTTCTCCCCGTGTCCGCGTGGGTTTCCTCCGGGTGCTCCGGTTTCCTCCCACAGTCCAAAAACACACGTTGCAGGTGGATTGGCGACTCGAAAGTGTCCGTAGGTGTGAGTGTGTGAGTGAATGTGTGTGTGTCTGTGTTGCCCTGTGAAGGACTGGCGTCCCCTCCAGGGTGTATTCCCGCCTTGCGCCCAATGATTCCAGGTAGGCTCTGGACCCCCCGCGACCCTAAATTGGATAAGCGGTTACAGATAATGAATGAATGAATGAATGAATAATAATAATAATAATAATAATAATAATAATAACATTCTGTCTTACAAGTTAACTGTCTGATTCCCATTAAAATTGACAAAATACAACTAAAAATTAAATCCAATAATTATTTATTATTATTATTATTATGTCTACTTTTAATAGCACTAAATTATTTTTAATAGCACTAAAAAGCCCCTGTGGCTCCCCCTAGTGTAACTGATTTTTACAACACTGTAATGAAACCAGTGGGGGGAGGAGAAGGTGAGGTAGTTTCCTACCCTCCTCCAAAAGTTACACAGTGCAGTGTCTGCAGTGTTGAGCCTAGAGCGTCAACAACACAGGCTCTATTCTTCCTGTTACAGGTCAGCGAAGCATTACAATGATTTTGGAACTGTAATTTTAAAGCAAAAATATTACACAGCGTTCCTTTAAAGCCTGTGCAGAACATTAGCCTGTTTCTGCACTAATGCTGTGTAGGAAAAACAGGTGCAGACAGATTATTATCAGTGCAGTCAGGTCCCTGGAGTGAAGAGCAAGAGACAAATGCATGCTGTGGAAAAAAGCTAATAAAAAAATCTCCTCATATCAAACACAGACGGGATATATATATATATATATATATATATATATATATATATATATATATTGTGTGTGTGTGTGTGTGTGTGTGTGTGTGGGCTGTTCACTCTATAGAACAGTGTTCCAGCCCCTGCCTCTGCACAACCCAAGTTATGGTCTCAGACACATTAAGAAGGCAAGCGCTTCTACTAATTAACTCTTGACAAAGTCACAGCTGTTCACTGAATACCGTTCCAGGTGACGACCTCATGAAGCTGACTGAGAGAACGCAGAGAGTGTGCAAAGCTGTCATCAAAGCAAACGGTGGCTACTTTGAAAAATCTAAAGTATAAAATATATTCTGGTTTGCTTAACGCTGTTTTGTTTATTACATAATTTCATATGTGTGCCTTTGTGGTTTTAATGTCTTCCACATTCATTTACAATGTAGAAAATTATAAAAACAAACAAACAAACAAACAAACAAACAAGAAGCATTTAATGTGATGTCACCCAAACTTTTGACTGGTACTGTACATTCACAACATGTGGAAAATGGCCCAAAACAAAGGACACCCTCCCTGAGTGGGCGTGTCCAAACTTTTGATTATATATCTATATAATAGTAATATCTATGACACTGAATAAATGTTATATTCCACAATCCAACTGTCTACAGCAACAAATATGTACCTAAATTCATTCCAGAATACGATGATGAAAATATGGCTCAGAAGGCAACAACAAATAATAATCAGCTGTAACTGTTCCTGGCTGAGAGAGAGAGAGAGAGAGAGAGAGAGAGAGTTAGGTCTGCCTCTCATAAATGTTCTATTTGTGTGGGAACACATCAGGGCAGGGCTCATGTCCCATAAAAGCAGTGTGTGTATTCGGAGTTGGCTGAGCAGCAAGAGATCTAAACTCTGATTGGCTCCAATAACCTCAGCCACGCCCACTGCACTGCTATCCAAGGGCTTTTGTTGACAATGTCACTCATTAGCACTAGCATTAGCATGTAGCAAGAAAACAACATCAGAAACACACACACACAAACTGCCTCGGTCTGATATGATACAGCGCCCCTTGTGGAGGAGAGGAGAAGTACAGACAGCAGAGGAAACACTAACAGTGTGTGTTTGTGTGTGTGTGTGTGTCTGTCTGTCTGCTTTAGGAGAGTGGAAATGAGAGTGAGAAATGTTTACACCTTAAAAGAGTTCAGATGTTGTACAACATTATGTACAAACAAGGGGTGTTTTCCCTTTGACTGCTTTTAAGAAAGAGATCCTTCTCTCTGTCCCACTCTCCCATAAAGCGATGTGTGTTGTGCTCGCTTAAGTGGATCAGACACAGCAGTGCTGCTTAAGTTTTGAAAAACTCTGTCCAAGCACTGCCAACTCAGTTAGACACCTACCTCATTGGTTCATCTTGTTGATATCACAGTGTTTAAAAACTCCAGCAGCTCTGCTGGGTCTGATCCATTCATACCATCGTAACACACAGTGTCATGTCCAGAGTGGATGGTGATAATCACAAAAAATAAATAAATAAATAAATAAAATTGTAGATGAGCATCATGAGGAGTCTGGACCTGTGCTTTGATTTTTTTTTATTGTGGCGCCTAGTGGTGAAGAGTTATTCCAAAGAGACACAAGACTCATTTAAACAGTTGGACAGCTCTGGGGAGGATGGGGGAAGCTCTCTCAGAAACTGTTTCTAAGAATTCATATCTGCTTTCCCTCACGCCTATTTGCTTTGAGGTCAGTGCGCTGTTGCAGATCTAAAAGCTCCATCGAAAGCTCAGTTGGAATACTGTCCACATCAAAGGAAAACAGATCTTCAAATATCTGGGAAGTGTAATTGCGAGTCTTGAAGTCAGTGAAACGCTGATCCAACGTCTGCTGTAGGTTTTCAAGAGCAGCAACAAACTCATCAGTGAACACAAAACAGCATGTGCTTTCCACAGTCTCAGTAAAGGCAGCCCCTCAGACACCTCCAACAAAAGTAATCGGCTTTTAGTGAGTAATGTAAATAGTTCTGTACAATGACTGGAAAAAATCTCTTCATTTATGTTTATGTTTTTTTTTCAATAATTTTTTGTCCATTTTCATGATTTTATTGTCATCTCCAAAATGCTATCTTTACAGGAGTCAGCTGACTTTTCCTCACATTTGAATGTTAATTAATGTAAGATGGTGTGGATAAATTTATTCATGACAATTCACACAATGTGAGGAGCAGCAGACCTGTTTTAACCCAAGCTGGCCTTCATTTGAATTCGTACTTCACCCTAACCCTAGATCTAATTGTAATCCTAAATCTAGCCATAATACTAGGGCCTAAACTTAGGGTCCAAAATTTAAAATGGCCAGGATTTTTTACTTTCCTATGTAACAAATTATAATGTAGACATGTGATGAATATCTGCAGTGTGTTTATGCATTCATTCTTGGAACTCATGCTCCCTAATAGTGTACACAGTAAGTTCACCAGTGTTAAATTAACACTGTTAGTGTAATAATGTAACCCCCTCAGTGTTAAGTTAACACTAATAGTGTTGATATAACACTGGTGAATTTACTGTGTAGAAAATGATAAAAACCTGAAATGAGTTGAATTATTTTTATTTTATTATTTATTTCATGTCTGTTTACTGAATACAGAACGTATGCAGTCTACAAGTTAACTTTTATACCATCAATGGCCACTTTATTAGTTGCATGTAGTCTATGTCTGGATATGTCAATATACATTTATATATGCATGCTTCTGGCATATCTGTAAACATTTCCAAACAGTGCCACATTTAAAACTGAGGGCTAGGTCAATGATGCCCCAAAGACACTGCTTTTATAAAACTGTAGGTTACACCTAAAAGTGAACCTATGAAATACACAAGTTTATTTACATGAGGGAATTATTAATTAATTAATTAATTAATACAGGTTTAACTATGAATTTTCCTGAAAAAATAAAATAATTTATCTACTACATAAACATTGTATACATTTATATATAATTACAAACAAATACAAAAAGATAAATACAGTACTTACAGTAAATTTTTTCTAAAGTAGTAGATAAAGTGATGAGTGTGAAGAACAAAGTCGGTTTCCAGATGTTCTCCTTGATCGTATGGATTTAACATATTAAAGTATTTATTACTCAGTGAAACTAGTTAGTGATGATAAGCTCAAATAATACTGGACTGTCATGAGGAGTGGTTTGGAAAGGGTTAAACCAACACATTCACACTTTTTATTTATTTATTTATTTATTTATTTATTTATTTATGTGTGTAACCTGTTTTGCACCTTTTTTTATTGTTTTTCTTTGTTTGTCTTATGATGTTTATTTGTTCGGTGTCCTAATATTGTCAGTGCATTGGGGTTCTAGAAAAGCACTTTATAAAGGTATTAATATTATTATTATTATGAATGAATTACAGCATATAACGCTAACTAATATGTTCAGTGACTTTAAAGGATGCTATTTGTGGACATTCTCAATAAACATAACCTCGGCATCTCTCCAAGTTTAATAGAAGCTGCAGTTATAATCAAATCTGTTGTTTGCTTTTCCAAACAAAGTGCATCTTTGAAATTGTGCTGTACATTGCCATGCCGTGTACTTCATTAACGAGGCTGAGAAAAGAAGTGCTTTGGGGGTGGGGGGGCAGGAGAGGGCATGGAGAATCGATGAGCCGTAAATAGAACCTTGGTCCACTGGCTGCCTTTAATTTCTTTGATTGGAGCAGAGCAAAAACATTTTCAAGAATTCAGAGGCTATAAGAAGACGCAGCGGTATTCGACTGAAGCAGCTTCACGAAACACTTACACTAGCTTCAGGCTGTGATTTTCTGCGAGCCGTTAAACACACTTATCAGAGAAGATGCAGGGCTGATCTGTATCTGAGCTGTGGATGAAGGTTGGCTTACTTTCCTCTGGCGGTTGAGTGTTTTTCTGGATGCTTCTGGGGTTCTGTAAGCTGGCAGAAAAAGGCTCAAGAGAGCTGCCATTAAACGGAGAGGGAATTTGGACAATTGCACTTTTGGCAGTGAAGACAAAACAGTGAAGCTTTAAACACAAACATGATCCCTGATAGAGATGACCAGGTCACTGGACTGCTTTATATCCCTGTAAAGCCTGGGTTCTGCGTCGCACTGTACACACAGTTGTTAATCTCGTAATAAACTAATGGCTCTAGTACTGGCGTCCCACTAGGACAATTTGTGGCATAATTAATAAGACGTCTGCAGCAGAGTTGTGGTGCATATATCACAGAGTTCCAGTCTCACAACAGATGGAAGTGCTCTGTGCTAATGCACCTTTGCCAGCTCAAAGACGCAAGCCAGCCAGCTGTGGCTCGGTTATTACAACTGCAGAGTTTACTCACTAAATTACATGTACTTGATAGCGTCATTCATTCAGGAGCCACATTCCCAAACCACAATCCGAGGTGGGTAGTAGTTATAACTGCAACTTAGGAATAAAATTTGAACATTATTATTTTTCAAACAGAATGACATTTACTTCTGCTGAAATATATTAGTCATTTTTAAACTCTATTACACAGTCAATCACATCTGCACTCCTGCTGTGGTTAGTTATATGATTTTTCAAAAGCAGAATTGAGAATTTTTATTTAATTCATGCATTCATTCTTCTTCTGTAACCGTTTAATACTGGTCAGGGTCTCTGTGGGTGTCATCAAGAGTCAGAGGGGTCAGTCCATCATAGGACATAACACACTCACCCTGGAGGAAACCCATGCAGACACTGGGAGAACACACCAGGCTCTTCCCAGACAGAGAGCCTGATATATTCACATTGTCACAACACTTTATTTCATATACCTGATTGATTGACAGCTGATTAAAAACACAAATCAACTCATTAGCATACACAGATCAGCCAAAATATTAATACAACACAAACTGTGCAGCAACAGATGAGCTACTGGCTCAGACTTTACATCTACAATGCGGACCAAAGAGGTTGTCATGTCTAACAGAGTTCACAGTGAATGGACACAATGTTTTTTTTTTAAAACTCAAGCAGCACTGCGGTGTCTGATCCACTTGTACGAGCACAACACACACTAACACACCACCACCACGTCAGTGTCACTGCACCGCTGTCCACCACCCAATTCATGCCTGCTCTGTGGGGTCCTATGGGGGTCCTGACTATTGAAGAACAGGGTGAAAGGGGGCTTCAAATGTATGCAGAACAACAGGTAAATTACAGTCTGTAACTGTAAAACTATTATAGGACTAGAAGGGTGTTTGTATGGTCACTGGAGCTAATGAAATGCACAGTGTGTAGAAACAAGGAGGTCTTTGTAATGTTTTGGCTGACGGGTATATATATTTATTAATTTATTTATTTTGGGTTAATTTGCTTTTATGTAGATATTTTTTTTTTTCAGTAGATGACTTTGTGAATTCAACCATTTAACTCCAGTTAATGATTAATGGTCTCGGTGGAATTAGTGAATGTTTAAAAATAGCCTCACTTGCCTCTGGAGATAACAACTTGTGGACAGAAATGTGCTGAAAGGGAAAAAGATACATTCTGAAAACTGTGAAAAAAAAACAGGGAGTTGAAGGAGAGATAAACACATATTCAGAGCCAGGAGAACATCAGAGGAACACAGTCCAGAGCAACATACACCACACCGGCCTGTCAAACATTCATCATCACACAGTTCCACAGCAAAATAATCCCTCCTGGCTCGGCTGATTCATCTCAGAGCATCAGGTAAACGTCGGTTACTAAAGCCTTAAAACACTCACCTTTCAGCATTCTGAAATCTTCACTAGTCTCCCCCTAAAAATACTAAAATACTGAGTTTGTATATTCATACAATTTGTAATAAATATAGTTGGCACATATAAAAAATACTAAATTCATTATTTGAGGTTCACACAAAAATGGCTACATCCCATAACCCTAATTTTATATAAATGTACGTCCAAAAGATCAGAAACAGCAGCGTTCTGCACTTGTTTAATGCTAATTAAACCCCTAACACCTAATCCTAAACCTAACCATATTCCTAACAACAAATCTAAACCAAAACCTAACTGTAACCTCCAAAAGATTAGAAATGGCTTTGTTAGGTGTTTGGTCTCAGCCACAGACGCTCCGCCCACAATTTGATAGAGACGCAGACACCCAATGCACTAAACTGGCATCACTGGTCAGGTCTCTGCCCGTTGTATTCTGATTGGCTCTCTGTACATCCACATATATGCACTTCTCTGTATTGTTTTGTACTGGCTCTGGTATTGGTCCAACGTGAATCACCTCTTTGTACACATTTATTTTCCTGAATTAGTGCTGTTTCTGTAATTCTTCTTCAGGAGATTTGTGAATTTAGAGAGTGGTTTTAGTGAAGGGAGCACACACAGTGAACGTAAATAACTACACATTATAAGTGCTCAGTTAAGTGATATTTCTGCTCACTTTTGGAGACCTTGTTGGCTCCATCTTTCTAAAGTATATTCTACCATTCCGCTGCTCATAGCTGGGGGGCTTAAAACCCTTCTAGCTAATGCTTAGAACTGAATTTGTGGTGCTTTTCTACTGCATGGAACCTGCACGACCCGACTCGACTCGAACCAAATCTGGTACCTGGTCCCTGGAACCTTACAGTTCCAAATGAGGCAAGTAGGTACTAAATGTGATGTACCAGCACAAACGGTCTGCTGGTAAAATCTCAGAAGGTACACCAGCTTTCTGTTTTTATCTGACTCACATCGGCAACATCTACCTAATCACCCCGAGGTGTTTTGGAAAGGTTCAAATGCTCTTTGGGTCAGTGGCTGATGAAAATCTTCAGCGAAAGCCAAATGTGCAACAAGGAAAAGTGATCTGTGAGAACTGTGGTGCATGTTCAGTCCAAAAAACAAAAACAACACGCGAAAACACAATGAGTAAACAGTGTCTAAAGTTACCGCCGGCATTGTTGTGGTTTTCAAAGCATTCGGTTCCAGTCAGAGATAGGGTTTTGCGATGTCACTGGCGTTGGGGAGCTGTGCTAGTGGAAAAGCAACCAGCTAAAAGCGAGTCTAGACGTGCTGAACCAATTCCATGTAGCGGAATTTTTTATTTTATTTATTTTTTTGTTGCTTTTTTCGTTTTGTTGTTTCTTTTGTTGCTAACTGAGACCTACTCCATGTGTCCAGGAATGGATGCATGTTTCTCACCTGCCAGATTGTCCAGATCCTTGTCCTGCAGCAGGCTGACGGCATCATCCTCGCCCTCCAGCATCAGCTCGGACTCTGTGTTCTGACTGACTACAGCCTGGGTGCGGAAACTCTTCTTCCCCTTCATCACATCCTCTTCATCACGACCTGTGGGGTCAGAACAAGGACTGGGTCATTTACCTTGTATAGATACAGTACCCTGTATTTTCACAGCCATATCTGCTATTATATAAGACCCTGCCATTCTTCTGATAGTTAACCCCTTAAATGACCAGTATGTGGTCAGTCTAATGACTGTACATTCACATGAAATTTAACTGCAGCTTCCAGATCAGTATATATTTAATCACTCTACCTTTTGAGTCAGGATCAGCAGCAGTGTGAGACAAGTACACACACACACACACATAACAGGGTGTCACCGAGGGTTCAGTGTATGGTTTGCAACAGAATTGTAACAGACACATACAGTTCAACTCTGATATCTCTGCTACAGATTCACAGCAAATTACTGTCTGTCTTTCTTTCCTTCCTTCCTTCCTTCCTTCATTCTTTCCTTCCATCTTTCTATCTGTCCTTCCTTCTTTTCGTTCCCTCACACTCACAACACAGGGCAATTTTGCACACACTCAAAACATATGGCAAGTTAACACATTCACCCAGTTACATACACTCACACCTGTGGACAGTGTCACGCAGCCAGTCCACCTACCAACACGAGTTGATGGACTGTGGGAGGAAACCAGCACTCAGCAGAAAACCAACACAGATACAGGGAGAACACAGCACACCCAGGTGCGCTGCAGTGGCCCAGGTTTGTCTTTACTTAGAGTAAATAATTAACGTATTACTGAGATCTTACATTCAACCAATCCTTTACCATTCACTCACAGTTTTTTTAATCAAATATCTAAACAGTGATATAAAATAGTAAAGTGAACACAGTTCATTTACAATAAATGGCTTGAGTGGGTAATAATCATGTTAAAGACACTCTGCAATACTCGCTTAAATGTTACACAATATATATTACTTCTGGAGAGCAGCTGAATATCACCTGATCTGTTCTTGTTCAGACTGAGAAGCCTATCACCTGCTGTAAAAGTGAAATCACATCGGGTAATCTTTTCATTTCATAACCGCTTATGTCAAGAGTCGACGGAGAACACAGCGACGTGAAGCCTTCATCTCCAGCCCCTCCTCACCGCCCTGTTTATAAGACGTGCATAATGACAAAACACTCTCCCTCTCTCTTAAAGAGGCTCCTGCAAAAGGCTTTAGAGATGTGTCCACATCTCAGAGTCCATTAGGCGCTGTGACGAGAATGAGATTGAACCGACAGCACAATTAAGAGCCTGCAGATTCCGCCAAAACTTATCAGCAGGCCTGGGCCCGGACGGAGAAAAGGAAAAATGACGTGAAAGGGTGTAGCCGCTCCTCCGGAGAACAAAAGACAACACACGCGAGACAGAACGAGCATGCATTCGCCGGCTTTAATTACTCAGAGGGAGAGTGCAGACCTGTCACACATCGCTGCATGTGGATTTGTCTTCTTTAAGGTCAGATTTGCTGGAGAAACTAGAAGAGAGAGGCTGGGGTGGAATAAAAAAAAAAAAAAGAGGGAGAAAATAACGATGAACTGCTTATCAGACGATACGGAGGTGTCTGACACTCTTTTGACATGTTTCCTTTAAGCAAGTCTTCAAGCGCTCCCAGCACTCCCCTGAGGTTTTGCCCCAGCGCGTCTCACAGGGCTCGGATCTGACTGTCATCAAAGCAGAGGGGAGAAATGTGAAAAAAAAAAAAAAAAAACAGGGAAAAAAAAAGAAACAAAATCCAAACGGCCTTCCTGCTCTGGCCCCCATCCGGCGAGCTTTCATCAGGAAGCAAGAGCTCTGTTCGGAAACGGAGAGCATGTAACGTTCAGAGGCAGAGAGCCAGCCGACAGTCGCGGATCAATGGCGAGCGAGCGAAACTTAAGAGCGTAATTCTGTAAACCGTCATTAGAGCTGCATTAAAGGCAGGCACGTTGAAGGAGCCCTGATTGGTGAAGATGGAGTTGAGGACCACAGGGCAAAGCTGACAAAATAAACCAGGCCGATCCTGACAAGAAAAACGATCCAAGGGATGGGGGGGATGCAGCAAAACAACAGAAAGAAAGAGTGCTCGTTTTATTATTTATTTATTTTTTTGATTGATTTTTTTTTTTTTTTGGTATTATTTTGCAGAAATCCGTTTAGCTGCCACAGAAAAGGAGAGACGAAAAGCAGAGACGGGCCGGTAAACGGGCAGAACCTCAGAGAAAAGACACAGGCAAACACAACTGTCATGAGCCGTGATATGCAGCTGAATGATGGCCCTCTGATAGACCTTCTAGATGTTCTCGAATCAAAACGCTCGACTAAAACAAAGACGTCCATTTGTCAGCATTGTTGCTCGGGCGTGAAAAGAGGGCTCCTGGGCTCCAGTTTGCGTCTGTTGTCTCCAGCCAAGGGCCAGAGAAAAGCCAGAGCCCACTCTACTGCTTTTTCTGGACTATACCAAAGGCCAAGATTGTGGTCAGACCATAGCTATGGCTACACACAGATCTGGAGACCGCCACGAGTTGGTAACTGAGCACAGCGAGGACAGAACCTGAACTCAAGTTCTCAATTTAACCCTGATTTAAAGGAAGCGGGGCCTGTATATCTGTGGGTTCTGCATCTTTAAATTCAAACAGCAATCTGACTCCAGCATAACAGCCTTGTCTCGTTTATAACAGTTTCTATTTTTCTGAGGAGGATTTAGACTTCATTTGGCAGAATGCCTGTGAAAATTGGATTTTATACAGCCCCAAGAATATCATTGTGGTTAAGTTCTGATCCCTGATCATACACACCATGGCCCCAGAGAATGTACATCCACTGGCCAATGCTTGGGTGGCTTGGTACCATGCTTGCTCAGACTTGGCATTAAGCATGGTGACCTTATGCTGCTGCTTTTTCATGCTTTTTTTTTTTTGGAGATTACACAAGCTACTCATAGAGCGTCCATTCGCCTTCCTCTGAAACATAATTACACTGCCTCACTTGGTAAAATAGTGCATGCCATATGTTGTCCATTACATTCAGATTGTGTTTTAAAGAAATACCTCAAGCCCCTGTGCACACAGTCCTGATAAAATACATGACATCAGCGCAATTATTGCCAAAACTGTGTGGATGCAATCCATTCGATTCATGTGGAAATGACGTACACATCTGAATCAAGTCAGTTCAAGGCATCTCTTTTTTCTTCAGTGCAGACACCCACTCTGACAGGGGGCTTATCTTCCCCGGGCACACTTCTGACATCGTAGACTGGGAATGAGAAGAAGCAGGTAAGATATCTTCTGCCAAGTTCTCAGTTTTGGGTCGAGAAACTAAGAGGAGGAATTTGGCTGGTGAAGAACGAGGGTGGAACCCAACTCGCCTGGAAACTACGGTTAGTCACTGCAGAAAATCAAGCTGAAACTTTTGAAAATAAACGTGGTCATTACAGCAAGTAGACTGGACGGCGGGTGTTGAGCCTGATGTGGCACAGCTGGAATTGGAACCTAAAATAGTAAAATAGTTTCAGGTACATTGGGGCAATTACAGGAATATACACTGCCTGTAATAGAGTATGGAAAACTGCAGACGATACATGGCTCTTGAGTCCTGATGGACGTCCAGATCATCTACATCCCCTACGTACTCTGACACTATGTACTATACTAGACTTCTCCCATGTGTGTTAAAATGTGGACGACCTAGGGATCCCCAAGAAACAGACAGACAATCACTGTAGATGACCTTCACAGAATAATAAATATAAACAGGTTCTTATTGAGAGGAATCATTATATAAGATGATAGGAATGACAGGGGCGGTTCTGCTAATGTCAGTGTGGTGGAACCCCAACAAAGTACATATTAGGATACAGATTAGGGTCAGTGGAGTAGAATTAGTGTTAGGGGAGTCAGGTTGACGTTTGTGGGTTAGGGTTAGGTTTAAGGCTGATTCTTACTTCATTTCTTCTATTAGAGCTCTGTGCATCAGCTCTCCATGATACACACTGTCAAATAATGTTATATTCCACTGTTCATATCATCAATACAGACAGGTGTCAAGGTGGAAATAAACATATTTTAGTTATAGGGCATTTCCTGGGTTCTCTCAGAAAGACTGTCACTGTGGTGACGGGTACATATTCAGGGAACATAACCGAACTATAATCTACATTAATTGTTGCTTTTTTCAGTTGTGTTGCCCCATTTCATCATTTCATCTTCAGAAAGTGTTCTAATTTATTTTATTTTTTGTGTTTTACTTTGCTCAGTTCTGTAATGAAATAAAAATACTTACAAATATTCACCTCTCCTTCTTGAAAAGAAAATATAATGTATCTTCAGGGAACACAACTGGAATTACCTTTCTTGCCAATGCTCGGTAATAAAAACAGCATAGTGCAAAGCAGAAGATTGCAAGGTCAAAAATGTGCAATAAATATGAATACAAAGAACATGGATATATGTCTACAATACACATTCTAATATACAGGCTGGGTCATTTATATGGATACACCTTAATTAAATGGGAGTGGTTGGTGATATTAACTTCCTGTTTGTGGCACATTAGTATATGGGAGGGGGGAAACTTTTCATGATGGGTGGTGACCATGGTGGCCATTTTGAAGTCGGCCATTTTGGATCCAATTTAGTTTTTTCAATGGGAAGAGGGTCATGTGACACATAAAACTTATTGGGAATTTCACAAATAAAACAATGGTGTGCTTGGTAATGTAACTTTATTCTTTCATGAGTTATTTACAAGTTTCTGATCACTTATAAAATGTGTTCAAAGTGCTGCCCATTGTGTTGGATTGTCAATGCAACCCTTTCTCCCACTCTTCACACACTGACAGCAACACCACAGGAGAAATGCAAGCGCAGGCTTCCAGTATCCGTAGTTTCAGGTGCCATAGTTTCCAGTATCCATAGTTTCAAACAGGAAGTTAATATCACCAACCATTCCCATTTTATTAAGGTGTATCCATATAAATGGCCCACCCTGTACATTACAGTCTATATATATATATATATATATATATATATATATATATATATGGAACTTACAGAATAAATGACAATCCTAGTGACCATGGTAACATTGTGCAGGTAAGTGGAAGGTAAATAGGCTGAGGATCACTGTAGAATTCAAGCACTTCTATACACACACTTAACCTCTGTTTGTGCTGAAGAATCCTTGAATAAGCTCTTCTGTTCAAGAGCCTAAGAAGTGCAGGAGCTAAGAAATGGAAAAGTGGGTTTGGCTGTGAAACCACTCTGTTATTCAGACCCTGTGTTGTTTTTTATTTCTGCTTCCAAAGGGGTACGGGGAGGAGGGAGTGGGGGGGGAGCACTTCCACAACGTGAGGCTGTGGCGAAATAGTCTTTACAGTTTGTGCAAGCGGCTTCTGAGGTGGAACCTCTTGAGTGTTCGGTAGTTTTACTGTCCAATATGGAACAGATAAAGGGCTGAGAAGCTTGAAGGAGGGCCCCCTCATGTTATATTATTGTTGCCAAGGGTCCATGTTTTATATACGGCTGGAGCCCCGGGGTATTCCGCAGCATGGGCCTGTACACTTTTATTGCCTTGCTCTCTGGTCGAGGAGCATGTGTTTCTCTGGGGCTTTGGAGCGCTAGGCTACTCCCACTGTCCGAGAAAGAAAGAAAGAAAGAAAGAAAGAAAGAGAGAATGAAAGAAAGAAAGTAAGAGAAGGAAAGGAATGACATAATGTTCTGCTTAAGCACCAACTGCTCCCACCAGGGATCGTTTTCTGTTCTCCGTATGCCAGCAATAAAAAAAAAATAAAATAAAAAATAGCTGAAATGCTTCGCTGCAACTGGCCAGAATACAAGATGAAGGTATGTGACCTAAAGCGCCCTATGGTGTCTTTTTAATTAATACAGTACCTCAAAAAGGATACTTTGTGAGTGGAGGGAACTGAACCTCCTCCGCTGATCTTCCTGGGCCCATTAAAATGCCTGAGAGAAAGCCGTGCTCATCTATCAAACACCAGGGACTTGGCGGCGTCCATTTCGCAGTCGCCTCGTTCGCTTATCCTCCAGAGAGAAACCCCGCCTTGTACAGTGAAACCCGAGCTCCTTCTGGGCTTTCGGAATAGTTCTCCTTATACAAAAAAACATCTCGCATCACCATTCCGAAGCCAATCTGGCTGATCCTTCAGAAACCACCCCCCCACCACCACCAACGCTCCCTCACAGGGTTCCGTCAGGACATCCACAGCCCCCACATGCGAGAGCCGTCCACGCTGGCCTCTGATCCACACTGAGAGGCGGCGCCTGTCATCATTTAGCCCCAGAACCATGTATTCTTCTTATTTTCTTTCCACTCTCCTCTGTTCTTGGCGGTTGTTATCAGACTTATGTTGTCTGTCTGATTTCCGGGTTTGCTCTCCCACGCACCGTACAACAAGCACCCCGTGCTCCACTGACAAGAGAGCGCCGGAATAAAGCAGCAAAAGCTTTCACTGACATGTGCGTGGGCTGGAGGAGAAAACAGAAAACGCTCAAAAATGCATTAGCCGTGGCATTCTCAAACTCAAACGCCTGACTTCAAAGAGCCAACACGCTCACGCTGTGTGTCAGCCATCTCCAGCTTTCCTCTCAACTTTGCACTATCACTTCCCAGCACATTGGAGAAAAGTAATGCACTACATTTACTTCTTGGGTATTTCATTGCAGTGCTAGTGCTAATAACCCTTACCTTAGTGGATATAAACCAGTGCTCACAACCCTTAGAAGATCACCTTTTTGAAATTGGAACAAATGAAAGATCTACCAGTTGTAAAAAACAATAAATGAAATACCAACAAGGGCACAGCAGGTAGTGTCACAGTCACACAGCTCCAGGGACCTGGAGGTTGTGGGTTCGAGTCCCACTTCGGGTGACTGTCTGTGAGGAGTTTGGTGTGTTCTCCCTGTGTCTGCGTGGGTTTCCTCCGGGTGAGTGTCTGGGAGGGGTGTGGTGTGTTCTCCCTGTGTCCGCGTGGGTTTCCTTCGGGTGACTGTCTGTGAGAGGTTTGGTGTGTTCTCCCTGTGTCTGCGTGGGTTTCCTCCGGGTGACTGTCTGTGAGGAGTGTGGTGTGTTCTCCCTGTGTCTGCGTGGGATTCCTCCGGGTGACTGTCTGTGAGGAGTTTGGTGTGTTCTCCCTGTGTCTGCGTGGGTTTCCTCCGGGTGACTGTATGTGAGGGGTTTGGTGTGTTCTCCCTGTGTCTGCGTGGACTTCCTCTGGGTGACTGTCTATGAGGGGTTTGGTGTGTTTTCCCTGTGTCTGCGTGGGTTTCCTCCGGGTGACTGTCTGTGAGGGGTTTGGTGTGTTCTCTCTGTGTCTGCGTGGGCTTCCTCCGGGTGACTGTCTATGAGGGGTTTGGTGTGTTCTCCCTGTGTCTGCGTGGGTTTCCTCCGGGTGCTTCTGTTTCCTCCCACATTAGATTGGTGACTCAAAAGTGTCCGTAGGTGTGAGTGTGTGAGTGAATGTGTGTGTGTGTAGCCCTGTGAAGGACTGGTGCCCCCTCCAGGGTGTGTTCCTGCCTTGCGCCCAGTGATTCCGGGTATGAATGAATGAATGAATGAATGAATGAAATACCAACAACAAAAAATGAAAGTGTTTACAGCTGGGTGGTGACTGTGATGGTACTCAGTGCCTGAGGCTGTAAGAGTCTGTAAGAGCTAAACAGGTGTTGTGACAAGTTGTGCAACCTATCAATACCCCTCCTATAGCAGCTCTGCGTATGCTCAGACCCACAATTTTGTAGCCCTTATATATGTCCCCGCTCAACTGGCTAGCGAACCACTGTGAATATAGAATGAGGCAGTTATAGTAACTTAAATGCAATAACTGAAACAGTCATTATATCGCAATCCACTCGCAGGGTCTTGGAGATTGTGATCAACCAGTGTGCCATGACCATCCTCATAGGGGCTCAGTGTACTGCTGTCTGCCCAAAAACATTCCGGTGTTCAGATCCCAGCATGACAGGCTAGTCCACTACATGTCATAAAGGCAAATGTAATGGAAAGCCTACTTAAAGATTCCTTACAGTTCCTATATGACTCTATCCAGTGATCCAGAGAAACAATGGTGTCAAAATTAGAGTGTATTAAAACACAAGGTGAAAGTATTGGTGTGTAAGTATTCCAGATGTGAAACGCATGAGCACTGAATGAAGAATTGTGTGGGGGTTTATCGTAAGTTTATGCTTAAACTGTCTACTTTCCAGATTGTTATTAAGGAGAAATAAGGGTTCCCAGAAATTCTGAGCTTGTGTACAAATGAGATGCGAATATCTGGGAAAAACCATAAACTTGATCATAAATATTGCACCTAACCCCTTCCAGTGGACTGAGCTCCCCTTAGTAATGTACAGTAACTACAAATAATGATGGAGCAAAGTCTCCTGAATGTACAAATAACAACATATTTGTAGGTATAGTGTACATTTACCTTTTAGATGTGATACCAAGTTGGCTTATATATATATATATATATATATATATATATATATATATATATATCAGCACCTGAAACTATGGATATTAGCAGTGTGTGAAGAGGGGGAGAAGAGAGTTGCATTGACAATCCAACACAATGGGCAGCACTTTGAACACATTTTGTAAGTGGTCAGAAACTTGTAAATAACTCTTGAAATAATAAAGTTACGTTACCAAACACACCATTGTTTCATTTGTGAAATTCCCAATAAGTTTTATGTGTCACATGACCCTCTTCCCATTGAAAAAACAAAAGTTGGATCTAAAATTGCCGACTTCAAAATGGCCGCCATGGTCACCACCCATCTTAAAAGGTTTCCCCCCTCCCATATACTAATGTGCCACAAACAGGAAGTTAATATCACCAACCGTTCCCATTTTATTAAGGTGTATCCATATAAATGACCCACCCTATATATATATATATATATATATATTATTATTATTTTTTTTTTTCTGCTCATTGCCTGAGTAGTGACATGGTGGTGGTAATATCGACAATTTGGAGGTGGGCTAATAGCCAAAGTGCTCCTGGTAACATTATAAGTCAGATATTCCCAACTCACATCTACATCTGATTTTTTGCATTATTGTTATTACTATCCATTCATTTTTCTATCGGCTCATTATCCTCGATTCTTATTATACGTGTGCTCAGAATTCCATTTTGGTGCTTGTGGCTTTCAGAGAATGACATTAACATTAACTTCCTCAAGAAAAGCTCTAGAAATTCACTCAATCCATCCTGACAGTTGGGTGTGGTCCAAGGAAAACTGCTCATCCCTTTCGCAGTTTGTACAGAACCTCTTGAAGATTGTGTATATCTACTCTTCTTATAAAGAGGGAATAATAAACTGGTGTGGCCACCGCATTGGAAAAGAATGTGTCTTTCAAAGCAATTACATTTTGAACATTGACTCCACAAACAGTGTTTACTGCAAAGTTTATAGAAATTGTATCATTTTATTCTAAAATATTGTACTGAGATTATGGCTATGCAAAAGAACACAACTGGACCTTAATCCCATTGTTGCAACATCGTGAAAACTTATATTCTGCTTATATCTTGCTGCAGGGATGTCTTTTACTGTCTGTAGGGTCCAACAGAGGTTAAACATGGCGGCGGTAAATCACTCTTTTGCTGTCTATCTGAACAGCCTCCCCTTTCGCCAGCCCTCTCGCTCCAATAACAAGCTATAAAGATCTCTGTCCAGTGGGCTTTGGGTCAGGGTGGAAGCGCTCACCTGAAAATGAGACCGCAAGGACACCTGCAGGCAGAACAGGCCGTTAAAGAGCAGGATCAATATTAACCTGACTTCCATTTCATGCTTGCCCAATTCCAATCAGCTAACAATATACTCAGGCCCGGGTCAGTTAGGGGGAGAAGCTATAGCCGGATGAGGCCAGGACCAAATGGCTCGTTACACTGTCAGCACGGCTAATAGACGGAGAGGTGAGCTTAAAGCAAGACTGTTCCCACAAACACACTTTTGCACTAAAGCAGCGCTGAAGGTTAATGGTCTCTTGAAAAGTACACGGGAACAGGAGCTCTCATTAAACTTCCAACCCTCCAGAAGGGTTGGGAGAAGGTTTTAAAATGGCCAAGGAATACAATGATAAATCTCCGCGTATTCCAGATAATGATGTTGTTTTTATGGTGGCTGGAGCGTTTTTCAAACCGAGCTGAAACATTTCCTATCGCATCGTTTCGCTCAGGGGAGAGATGAAAAACTGTAAGCGGACACGTCTGACAATCTGACAAGCAGTTTGAAAATATGTCACTCTAAATAAATACAAGACCCTCCTGACATTAGTGAAAATGCCAGTGATTTGATGTGAGCGATTCGTCAAACTCAACTGTTCCAGGAACTCAAAAAGAATTGAGGCTTTATTTATGTTCGCCCTCACTGCTTATTTCCGCCCAACCACCTTCCTCCACACACTCGCCAAGGCAGCGGCGGGGCCAGAGGGACTTCCCTTCGGGGGATAGGTCCAGCTAACTACTCCATGATGTTTCCTCAGCTCCTGTCCAAGCTGTTCTTACTGCCGGTCAACTTCCTCATCGCTAGCGTCCAGAGAAGACGTCCTATCTTTTTTTTTGAAAACAATGTCTTGTAAATTCCCAGGTTAACAGGCACCACATGTAATCTTGGTTTGACCACTTAATGACAGGATCTGAAAGGTGTAACATCTGATGAAGATTCCAAAGGAATCATATAACAGAGACTTTACATCAACTGAAAACACCATTGAGGCTAATTTCCCCCACACTCTGAACGACTCCTGACTCTTGTCATACATTGGACCAGAACCAAAACTGGAGAAGTTGGACTCAGTAAGAAGCTTGCTATTGATTTGTTACATACAGGCAACCCTTAAACTGGGCTTAATCTTCATAAGTACCACACGGCTCTAAACTTCATTTCTGTGTTGTAATTACTGTGTAATTACCATGTATTAGTGTAATTACACATTAATAAACATGCAACAACAGATATATTGCAAAAAAAAAAAAAACAGTATGAGTAATGGGCATCTGTACTTCCTCCCTCATCGAGTTGGCATGGATTACACTCCAGCGTATTCCTCTCATTAAAGACCCCATCAAAAAAAAAAAAAAAAAAAGAGCACACAACTTCAACAAGTGCTCAATCACAGCAGCCCAAACCCCACCAATCACTGAGAGCACTGTAAGGACAGCAACAGAAGATGAGAAGCCGAGTGGTAGAGCATGTGCACTGGGGTATGATATATAAGCCACTTTGTAAGGAATATCTAAGGAACATTGAGTGAAATATGCATCCTGTTTTAAAGGTGGACAGAAAGTGACTATATATATTTTGGTCATGTCATGTTTTTCAGGCTTTGCAGGAGCTTATCCTCAACTGTCTTTGAAGAGTCCTGTACAGATGTCTTTCATTTAGATGCCACACTCCTTCAGACTACATTGCTCTTTAGCCCTAAAAAGGGGGCCATGTATGGGTTTATATTTCTTACGCACACAACATAATCTAGAAGTTACCATGATATATGCATTACTTACCGGATGATGTGGATTAAAGTGAATGAAAGGGTTCAAATTATAATTTATAGGTCATTAGTATAGCTTTTAGAATGCATTACACAAATATCTGTTTAGTCACCTTCACAAATTCAGGACGGCATTTAGGATGGAAGCTATCTCAGAACGGCTTTCCTAGCTCAACAGAGGTCCATAATATTACACAAGCATGCTAACGTGCTAAAATGGCTTCCCTATATCTTGTTTTGTCTATGTGACACAGTTCTTTGTATTGTGCCAGTTGTGTGTGAATCAGGTTGTTTGATAAAAGGAATTAACAATAGAACAACAGAACCTAGAACTAGATTTAGCAGTTCTAATTTGGGTTCTGCAGTTGTAAGATAAAAGGAAATCCAAACTGAATGTTTGCTATTGGAACAAAAACGCAAAATAAAGGTAAAATAGAAAAATAAATGCAGTTTTGTTGTTTATCATAAAAGGTTCAGGTTTTTCATTACCTATAGATTTACTATTTTGGAGATACATGTTTTTATCTGAACAGTGATGATATCTAAGATCACTAGTTTACTCAGGTTCCAGGTTTCAGTGCAGTTTAGAGAAACAGAGGAACAGAAGAAAGGAAAAAAAAAACTAAAATCTCAGTTACTGAGACAATTACTGAGGCTGTGATATGAACAGAGGCCACCTGCAGATCACAGAGCAGCTGGCAGGCCAAAGCCATGTGTGTAGGAGTGTTTGTGCATGTGTGTGTGTGTGTTATGGTTCTCACACAGTGACCAGCTGACATGGCTTGCCCTTAAACAGCCACAATATGCCAGACAAAATATTTACAGAACAACATAATGTATGGTTACTTAAAAAAAAAAATGTACATGATAAATGAAGTGTAATTATCGTTAACTATCATAATAACAATATGTGAATTAACATTGTAAATACTGGTGTTGTATAGAATATTACAGGTACAAGACAGATGTAGAGCTCATAAAAATATATGTCTATTAATTTCTTATCCTATGTAATTTATCAAAAACACATTTTTGTTACTTTTTGTTTACTACATAAATAAGTCGATAAAATCATTCAATACAAAATTACACACTGATACATGTGTATTTAGATTAAATGTATTGCTGTAGTCAATCTGTAACTGTATATATCAACAGTTGTTAAACTGTCACATTTATTATTAACTGTGTAGTTACAAATTTATATACATGTAACAACAGTGTAACTATTGGTAACAGAGTTACAGGTAGATAATGGCAGTGCACTTTATATAAACAACATGTACGCATGATTTTACATAAAACGTACTGTTGGAGTCCATTTTAATAGGGTTCATTCTATTTATTATTTGGTATAGAGTCATTAATTCATACGCTAATATATAAACAAAATGCAGTATGTAAATATATGTGTGTCAACTGTACTTACGTAGTAACACATAATAACGTACACATTATTGCATAGTTACTACATATATAGATACTAAAAGCTGCCGCATCATTGTATTTACATTAACAGTGCCACTGTTATCCAGCTGTAATAATATAGATGTGTTGTAGCATATTTACACTGTTACATATATCATAAACATGTAACTACACAGTTGTTACAGAGAATACAAAGTGGGACCAGTAATACACTTACAGTTTAGGGGATTCTCTAAGCGTAGATGTGCTATAATGTACATCACATTACTTTAAATCAAAGGTCTGGCTATAAGGGACTGGCCTAGCTCATTGCTTGCACTCTGCTGGGCAAGAGTCACCTCATTTTCTCCATGAAGATTTCACTGCGCATTTCCATTCGAGTTGGCCAACTGAAGACGAGCCAATCTATTGTGCCTGGGAATCTATAGATTTGCCCTTGTTCACTTAATACACCCTTCTGCCTTCTCCTATTCAGCCCCGGGGCCCAGAGGAGAAGGGCCTGGAGTGGTTAATAGTATTGAACCGTTTCCTTTTAAAAGGCGGTGTTGCGTGACACCGAGCCAAATCGACAGAGTATGGATGTATATGTGTGTGTGTGTGTGTGTGGTGGGCAGCTCTACAAGATCAAATGGGTCAATGGAGGAAAGTTGGAGAGCAAGTGTGAGGCAAAAACTATAAAAAAAAAAAAATTAATATATAAGAGAGAGCAAAATGTAATTTGCCTCTCAACTCCGTGTGTTGGTGGGATATAAAACCTGCCATAAAGCCCCGCTGCCATGTTCGACTGACAAGGCTCGTAAATATGTAACCTATAAAACCCAAGAATGAAGTGCTTCTCAGCTCAGAGAATATTCCGAACGTCCAAGCCCCGGCTGGACCCACTTGACCCTCTCGGTCTTGTATGTGGTCAGCCCTCGCAAAACAATGATGTCATTGTATGTAATGGACTGTAATTTCGAGATAATGAGATGGACTGACAGGATCCAGCAGCCTGCCTTTTGATTGGCCGTTGGCAGAAACACTGACCGTAGTCGTCCAGAGGTTTACACGTGATGTCCAGGTGGGTGGAGCCGAAGGGGTTCCGGACAAATCTCCGCCTCCTCCTGAGGTCATCCTCCCAGTAATCAAGTCTCCAGAAGTCATGCAGCTGACTGTGGAGAGGAAACACAGGAGATTACACTAAATAACTAACGGTGTTAGAGCACAATCTGTGTGATGTCAGTGGAGCACCAGGATAGACTCCCATTAGTCTCACCCCATACAGTGAATAATTATATTAATGTTAATGGCAAACAATTGTTTATTGATAATCATCACATTAATAATTTGATATGGGAGAGAAATTTGACCTTTATTTTAAATTCAACTTTTTTGATTTATTGATTTAAAGATTTTAAATAAACTTTATTGCATTATTTTGATATTATTCATAAAAAATGTATAGTTTGGTTTATTTAATATATTTCAATTGATCTAACTTATAATTACATTTATTTTTAAATAATATTTTCACTGATATTTTTTATAATATTTCAGTTACAATAATATTTTTGTTTGGATGTTTGCAGAATATTAATAATATTTTCTCATTGTGCTTCAGTAGTGGCTCTTATTTTATATTTTGATTTTACAGCTTCAAATAAAGCTTTTATATTTTTATAGAACCCTTTTGAAATGTGATTCACTTCATATTAATATACATTATTTATTACAGTCCCTAATTATCTCTCATATATGGCTCTGTTTTCTGTGTATTTAGTTTCACGGTCTGTGTTGGGTCGCCGTATGGGTGTTATACGAGTGGCCCCTGGTCTCTTCGGGGGAAAGTGCGAGGGCCGACCGCGCTGCTGTAACTGCAGAAGGCTGTGTGTAGTTAGATGTAATCTCTCTCTGAAAGCCCCGTGAAGCCGGGCAGCACGAGCCGAGCGGCAGCACGCGAATAAATAACAGCCACAGCCATTAACAAACACGCGCTCACGTTACAGCGCGAAGCACCACAGTGCGCCTGCCCTTCTTTTTTTAATGCTGTTCTTTAACAAGTCTGTAAATCAGAGCTAGGGCCCTGTACTCAGACAGCATGGAGTTTAATGAGGGGGGCTCAAGGAGGAGGAGAGGGAGGGTGGGGGGGCTCACCACAGCCGCAACCCAGCCCAATAAAACAGCTCCAAATCCCCCACCCACTGTGTGTGTGTGTGTGTGAAGCCGTGATTAAAATAATGTGCTGAAATATTCATCGAAATGATTCCTGGGGCCCTGGAGCAAGCCTCAGAAAATTGCATTTTTATTCATTATTAATAACAGCAAATTAGGAGCCGTATAAAAATAGGGGGGGAGAGAGAGAGAGAGAGAGAGAGAGAGAGAGAGAAGATAGAAAGAGGAGGGGGGAGGGAGAGAGAAAGAGAGAGAGAGAGAAGAGGGGGGTGGAGGAAATAAAAGGGGGCTCAGGCATGTGGTAACCATCTTTGTAAATGATTATTCCAACATTAGCAGAGACCTGGGCTAATTTTATTGCTCGCAGCTAATGCAAACCATTAAGGGCATGGGACTGGCATCAGGTTACTAAGTGCAGCTCGTTTCAGGCTGGAGATGTTTCAAAGGCTTTGGCCAAGGAGAGAGAGAGAGAGAGAGAGAGAGAGAGAGAGAAAGTAGAGGTAAGGAAAGAAATGAAAGGAAAACATAACACATGGGAACTAATTCCCTCCAAAGAGGGGCTTTTCTCAAGTCGATTCTAAAGGAGAGTGATGATGGTGGTAATTGGGGAATAGATGACAAGATGGTCAGGGACAATCAACAAATTCCATGCAAGCTTCATCTTCATTAACGCTGTCACGCGCGATGAAATGCACAGTCCTCCCGTGCAAGGGCTTTGCTAATTTCTTTAATAACACACAGAGGGGGTCATCTGCTAGTGCAGAAATATCGTAGAGGATGCTGGGTATTGCATGTGCTTAGAAAAGAAGGGTACTTGAAGGGGTCTGAATTAATGCAACAGAAGCTTAGCATTAACTAGTGCACGTTGCAGTATTGGGAACGTTGGCTCTCAGTATATCAGTATAGCCTATAATGCGGTTACCTGAGCGGGAACCGAACCCCAGTCTTTGCGTCAAAGGCAATGTGATATCCCTCAGCGTCACTGGTTTAGCAGAATTCAGTCATCTACATCATTTTCAAAGTTTCCTTTCATTGTTGCTCTTTCACTACACTACCCAGAATGCATCGCGCAAAGACATAATGCATTCTACAAATCACTGGGAAGCCACTGGGGTGTCAACCAGTCCTGACTGCCGCACGGCCCCTGAGCCACAGGGCAATAAACACAGGCAATCTCAGTCGCCATACATCATTAGCCAGCTGACGTTCTTCTGTATTCACCAGCTATCATCTCAGAATCCTGGCCCCCCTAAAACTCCACCTCCCACCTTCACCACGAGGGGTGTTTCCTAGTTTCCAAACCAGAGGATGTCATTCTCGTCTGACCACACTGTGGGGTATAATATTTAGGCTTACATCCGATGTAGTGATGGTTATACTTGTGATTTTACCTGGAGTATTTAAAGTAAATACAAATAAATAAATAATTAAAAACCCTAATCCTAACCTTTAACTTAACCATAAAGTTAACTAAACTAAGTCTAACCCTAACACTTAGACTACCCCTAAGCTCCAAAACATTAGAAATGCCATGCCCCCTGCCCGTGTAACACTCTCCGCAACAGTTTACCGCACTGTTTCTGTAGCACTTTTTTTCAGGTACGTATCAAAAAAACAGAGCCATCAGTGAATAAGAGCTCTTTTACGTTAAAATAATCATGATATAAGATGAATTATACAAACTCACAAATAAAGGTGCTACAAAGTGTTCTTTGAAAAAAAGTAAATACATCTAGCTCTGTAAAAAAAGGGTTAAGAGCTGAATGAGTGTGAAAAACCTTTAAAAGGTTTAAAAATCCACCACTCGCTCTTAAGGGTTTTTACTCATTTTAATGTTATTATCAAAATGGATTCTTTCAGGAACCAAGAGTGATTCTTCGATGGAATAGTTCAAAAAGCCTTTTGTAGCACCTTGAGTGTATCACAGATATTTAGCTAATATCCGGAGGGCTCTTTGCATAATTGTAAGACACAGTTTGTGTTTAATCACATGCTGATCATTTCTGAAGAGCTTCTTGGATGTGTGTGTATTGAAGAACCATTCTGACAGCTGTGTGTGTATGGTGTTTATGAGTTGTACAGTGATAAGTCATTGGTTTATGTTGAAGTGGGTTCTGAATTTGCTCCATCTGAATTGGGCTTTTAGTTTTTTATTTATTTATTTATTTTGTTCTTTAACTCTGGACAAAATAAAACACAACAATAACCACTCGTTCTCAACCGTGTGGCAGCCGTTACAAAAAAAGCAGCTCCATTTCCAAGCAGAGTGCTACATCCTCCACCGACCTCTAGCTTAGGCCTGGGCCAGATTGTATCGAGCTCTCTGCACCCTGCCATAACACAGAGGCAGACTAAACAGATTAAAGTGTTACAGCAGGATCACGTCGGGAAGAAAAAGCCCATCACAAAAAGGTCTCCGCTTGCTGTGCGAATACATCTACAAATGTCAGGAAATCAGGAGGCTCCAGAGACTCTGCCGGCCCCTGACAGCGACGAGAGATCAGCCTCGGTTTAGCATCAATCACGAGAGAGTGTGCAGTTGTGCTTGGGGAGGGGTCGAGGGCTGGGGGAGGGGAGGGGAGGTGATTGAATAAAGGGTCTTTGCATGCATGAGATGCATGCCAAAGGTTCATCACACGCCAGGGTATGAAAAGCAGCACACAGCGCCAGGGCCTTGTCTGCTGTCAATCTGGAGCCGGAGTGAGGCCTCCAGGAGGAGACGTGAGGCCAAAGCCGCCTAAATGACATTGTAAATGTGAGATTACAGCCGGGAAAGGATGTAAATCTCATGCAGGCAGGCAGGCAAAAGCCGTCCAGGATTATAACCTCCAAATCGGCATCGGCAGAGGCCTAGCATCTTGGAGAAATCCGAGCTCGGAAGCTTGCCGCTTCTACGTATGATAAATCCCGTTCGTTTTGACGGCGGTGCGTCAGACTCAAATGAAAAAAGCCCAAATGTTTTTTTTCTTTTTCCACTCCAAGAAATAGTTCAGCGCAAAGCAAAGCAAATGTATAAGGGCCGATAAACCCCAACAGTATTCGATGACAGCGTTTTTGGTTCCTCTAACCCATCTTTCCGCCGGACCATATGCTTTCACTTTGGAGGTGGTTTCCACAGGATGGGGTTCGGTGATACGTTAAACCGCATGGTCAACATGGAGCCGGATACTGCATGTGCCAAACGGGCCATGATGAGGGTCTGCACACCCAGGGTGGTCTGGTTCATGGAGTCCCCTGAACCCCCTCCCCACACACCTTGCCCTGAGGGGGGTCTGGTTCCCACAGGAATGTTCATCACAGGGAAAGGAGACCCTGAGACCTGCAGTCCCCATCAGTGATAACACAAGCTGTTGTAATTTAATGTTCACCAATCCACTGGGATCTTATTCATTTCTTCATCTTTTTTCACTGCAGCAGATAAAAAAGGACATTTCCTTTTTCAAAATGAGCACCTTGACACTGACGCTGGACCGGTGTCTGTACACATCCACGTTGGTCGTAACATACAACAACCGAACCTAAAATGTGTCTATTATGTTCTGTGTAAAGCGATTCACATGAAAATAAATATATCAGTAAATATTGTTTGTAAGCAGAAGTAGAAATTGTACTTTGAACTGAACTGAAAGTGTACTGGGCAAAATATATTATATACAGGATTAAATAATATAATCACATGTTATAATCAAGGTGTTATAACAATGTAATTACGTGTATTTAAGCATAATTATACAATAATTGATTAGTACAGCAAGAATGAACCCCAAAGGTGCTCTAAAAATTAGCACCAAGACTACTAGTAAATATGCTTCCATCAACTGGTTGTGCTGTTTCAGGATAGGATAGTCTTTAATGATCCCACAGGGGGAAATTCACATTGTTACAGCAGCAGAGTATACAAAATATACTAAAATAAACAAAGAGCAATAAGTAGACAACATTATACAAGTACAAAATATAAGATATGCTGTAGACATAAATATGAAAGCAATATTCCATAATAACCATCACTCACTCATATAACAGCAATAAACAATTATAAAAATTTTACATAATCCACTCAAATTATCTAATGTACCTGAAGAAGAGCTACCCCAGTAAACATTTAGCTGTTGATTCAACGTTGAAATAACGTAATGACTGCCGTCTAATCAACGTTCTCTTAAGGTTGAAAATGAAAGTTGAAAAAACGTCCAAACACAGACATTGAAAAGACGACTATTAGACGTATTTTGGACGTCCGTTGACGTTATTAATTGGTCCCGAAATGAATTACTTGTATAAAACGCATTTTGGACGTCCACTGATTTTATCGATTGGTCACCACTTAACTAACTTATTAAGATGGATTTTGGACATCCATTGACGTTTAAAATATGTCCTTGACGTACAGACTACTTTTAGACATATTTTGAACGTCCAGGGATGTTCCTTGTTTACTGGGACAGAAACAGTGCTGCAAACTGCTGAAGGAGAATTGAGCATCCTGCCACAATCCTAACATTTTGGAGCTTAGGCTTAGGTTTATTGATTCGGTTTAAGGTTAAATATGTTTTATGCTGGATCACTTTTTTTTATTTGCAAGTCAAATGTGCACAAAATTAATCAAGAAATTAAAGCTCATTATTATTTAATTAGATATTATTTACAAGTAGAGTGTAGTAAGAGTACTATTGACTCACAGTGCAGTGAAACTACTATGTAATTACACAGTTATGAAGCAATTGGCGTCTGGATCTACTGAATTAAGAGTATACCTGTTTTGAAGACATGGAACAGCATAAATATTACCCAAGTGACTGTGGTTGAGCTCGCTCCACAGCACTCGCTTTCAACATCTATGGCTTTTTAATTGTGTTTGGACTCAACGACTGAAAGAAAATAAAAGCTTTGTCCTTGATTCCTAATGCATCGGTGTAAGAGCGAGATGCTGACATTTGTTTCATCTAAATGGCAATCACCGAGAAGAATGAGCTCCTGATTCACTCCACTTTAGCCTCGGCGTGTCTCCTGACAGACATAAAAAATGGTGGAGGGCCCGCCCTCTTCTCCAGCGCCTCAAATTTATTAGTCACATCGGCCATCAATCAAGCAAATGGATTTCCAACTGCATTTTAAAAGCTAATTTCCACTGGGCAGATAACCAAAACTATCAGCTGAGCAACACACCAGTCATTAGCCACCAAAGTGCACGGGGGGGCACAACAATAGGCATTTTCTGCTGCCGTCCACCACATGCAGCCAAATAAGAGCCCTCTAGGAGACAGAGGAGCAGGCAGCAGAAGATTTAACACCGCCCCTGTCCATGGGGAGTGTCCGGTGTTTGTGCAGGGCCGTAAAAAGCTGACAGGCGTGATTCAGGCTCAAGCGGCAAAGTGGGAAATAAAAGGATTGATAACAATTTCATCGGAAAAGATGGCAATGTTTAGAGAGCGAGAGAGGCTTGTTTTGAAGGCTGTGGAGATATATAGGACTTATATATCCAGGCATCTTAGCGGGCTTTAGACAGCATGGTTCCCAAGACGGATGATCCTGTTAGCCCTGGTCTGCACCTAAGCACCGGGGTTGGGAGGGAGAGGCGGCAAAAAACGAAACACTCTTCTGTTCCACACACCTCCACAGAGCTGATTCATTCCAGAGAGAAAGATCTGAAGCTCTGCTACATCTCTCCCTGTCCTCAAAATCTAATATGACTGCCTTTCATAGCTTTCCACCTGAATAAAGCACAAATCTACCAAAGATTCAAACACGGAAATGATACCAAATTCCAACTGATGGAAGGACTAACGATATAAAAGCTCTTAGAAGACGAGGTTTGTAAAGGAACACAGCAAACAAATTGTTATGAGCATGAGGCGAGTCTTAAAGAGGAAAATTGATGCTGATTACACCTTTGCTGCAAACGATACGGAGCGTCGACGTGGTGGCAGACAAATCACCTGGGACACACACTGTGAAACAAAGCGTCACGCTCAGGGTGGGTAAGGCCAGTGTTCATAAGGCTGCGAAACACCGACATAAGCTTGTAATGACTTCTGACATAGAACCACAACAATGGTTGTCTAGCTGTCCCTTATTCTATAGAAAGGCAATGAAACCCTCATCATGCCTTTAAACTCATCCTACTACAGTGGCAACCATAGACTAGAGAGGCATACAGCCCTGGCATGTTGTTGTACAGTAGAGGAGGAAAGGCTATCTGGGCTCCGGGGTGATGGAGCTCTCCTGGGATGAGCTGGAGTTGTTGTTTGGTGCAAGAAGTGACGTCACTATGGTTAATGATGCTTAATGCATTCAGATTATCAAAGAAATGCCCCAGCAACCAGTTAAAAGTCTCGCAAGAAGAGTACAGGCTGTAACTGCAGCAAAAGAGTAAAAATCCCAATTAAAAGCTTTGATGTCTGAAAGAAACAAACACACACAAAAAAATGTTGGATTATTTTGGTTCAGTAATATTTGTAAACGTTTTAAAATGTGGCTCAAATCTTTTCGTCAATCAAATCCAGACCTATGAGCACATTTAACTGGAACAATCAGATCTGGTCATGGAGGGCCCTTCAGGACAGTACAGCTGTTGCAGCAGCTAATCTGGGCTCTACAGAAAGGGCTTTTGATGAGTGTAGTTCAAGGGAAAAGAATGAGGGCAAAATTCAATAAGACACCATTATATTCTCCTTAAATGCCTCCATTGGGGACATAAATGGGGTGTAATTAGCGTAAGTGGCGGTAATCAGCAGCCAGTCGGTGGGGTGCTGCTTTTCCTCAGTGCCACGCCGGCTCCGTGATGTCACGGCTGCCATGCGCCATGTCCTGTGTGCGAGTGACACTGAACACACACACTCTAGCACTGTTACTAAGGGCAGCCACACACACACACACACACACACACACACACACACACACACATTTCTCACGCCACTTCCAAAACTGAACCAACCAGGCAAAAGGAATTGGGTTAACGTTGGTGGGAACATGGGTTAATGGTGTGGGAACAAACTGAGTGAAATGTGGTCATAACATGTTAATAACATGTTAATAAGGTCATCCTCATCATTATCTGTAACCGCTTATCCACATCAGGGTTGCGGTGGGTCCGGAGCCTACCCGGAAAGATTGGGCGCAAGGCGGGAACACACCCTGGAGGGGGCGCCAGTCCTTCATGTTAATAATGTGTTTAATGTAATATTATTTATTTATTTATTTTTAAGTCATTAAGCATAACAGGGACAAACATGTTACAAAAAATAAATAAATTAATTTAAAAAAGCTGTGCTGTGTCTACTTCGCTAAAACACAAATGTTTACAGAGATATCATATGTGACTAAAGGAATGCAAAAAAAAAACAAAAAAAAAAAACAGATAATATCAAATTAAAAGTCTCTGCATTTTATGGAACTTCCTTTCAAAATGTCCTGCGATGCTCTGTCTCAAGGGTCAGTGAAACATAACATTCATTACTGAACAGCTTCTTGGAAAACACTGAAAATAATTGGTAGGCACAGCTTGTGAATCCCCCCTCACTCCAAGTTACAACTGAATTACCATTCCCACATGCGGCGTCCTGAAAAAAAAAAAAAAAAAAAAACAGCTGTCACTCGTCTCCAGCCCGTGTCTCAGGACTCGTGCACATTGAGCGGGACACACTTCAGCGAAATTGGACAAAATCATAGAGATTCCTCTGTCACGTCATCACAGGCCGACTGGCGGCCATATGCCGGTGGACATCGCGTTCAAAGTGAACTATAAATTCAGGAAGAATAAAGCTTTTTTATTCACGCTTATTTCATACACGCTGCACTGTAATGTCTAATGAGCGCTAAAAAGTTTTCAGAATAAAGGAGCACAGTGATGCACAGCCTGCTCGGATTATGGATCCCGGCTGGAAGTGGTAAACATCATGTTCCTCTATCTGTTGACAGCCTCTTTTCTCCTTTGATCAGATGTCAACATGTGACCCAGCAACTGGGAAGGTCATTAATTCAGTATATGGATTTAAGGGTTGTGGCATCAGCTGTAAATCAGCCCTAACTACATACAAATATCCTAAAGTGCATCAAGTGGAGTGGTGGTGGTGACTCAAGTTCATAAATGTCCCGGCCTCATTTGACCTTAGAAGTTACGTTGGTTTTGCCATACTTTTCAATGGTAATGACATGTTTATAACAGTGTAGTTACACAATTAGTTACAGTTACGTTTAATTTGACTTCCTAGTCTCTGGCTTCACAATTAAATAAATAAATAAATAACTTAGCAACAAACAGACCCTAGTCGTACAGTTTCTACACTGTTGCTACTGGCCTATAAATTACACCCTGTTATTACTTAAAATAAATAAATAAATAAATAAAAAACATCCCTGCTTCTTTCAAAACATACAAATCCAACAGACAGTTAACAGTATTTACAAAAGTCAAATATGAATTGACCTACATCTAGCTGCTATGTATTTAAAGGGAACGTCTACAATTATGGGTAAACGTAGTACTCTCTGGTTGTTTACATTCAGAAGATTAGCATCTTTTGAAGTGGAACAGTGTAATTGATTAAAAAAACAAACAAACATCTGTTTGTATGTGCCTGAAGTTTAATGTGTCTGTAAGTTTTTATTCACAGTTTGAATTACCACAGAAACGTATCGGTAACTCGAGTTGTTTAGTTTTGTAGCACTTTCGCTATATATTTAGCCGACTCCTGGACACATTTTCACCTTAAGTGATCTGAAACAGCAACATTACCCACCTATGGAGCAGGAATAGAGCAATATCCTCATTTCAGTTCATGCTTTTCAGTGTTAAGAGTTCTCTCTGTTGTTTAAAAATACTCTGGATGCCTCTGTCGTGAGCAAGAGAGAGAGAATAAGAAAGAGAGTCCAGTATTTTACTTATTTAACCCTTTGGGGTCTAAGGACATTTTTCTCAGTTTTCTGAAATTCGACTTTAAAGTACTTGTATTATAATTATATTGCCCACGTTTTATATGAAAATGTTCAGAACATTCTCAGCTCTCTCATTAAGCGAGTGACCTAGAGCATTTTATGAAGAGATAATCTGTCTCTAACCCTGAAAAACTTTTAGAAAATCTTTATATTTCTTATAAAAACATCCCTTTACTCGTGTGGATGAATTGTTTTGGTGATTGAAATAGTTTTATCAGAGTCTTAAAAAAACAAGCGAATTCACCAGTTAGACACAGCGTGAGGCAGAGGAGGAGTGTCTAAAGCTTATTCACAGGCTCGTAACTCGGGATGTACAGTATCACGTACAGTCGTGATAACATGCGATAGAAAGAGCAGTTTCTATTAATATCGCTAAGATATTAATAGAAACATTGTGAATGGTCATTGATGCGCCGCCATGTTCTTCAACCCCAGAGGGTTACAGACACTAGTGCTTTGCAGACACATTAGGCAAGTGTTTTTTGATTACAATCGTGAACTACGCCTTTAAGAACTAAAGGAATTTAGAGGCAGGGTTAAGATTTTCAGTCAATCCAGTGCCACAATAATAAGCATGGGTTTTTCAAGAGGTGAAATTGTCTAATCTCTGGTCCTCTACCATGTCTGATCCCCTGCGATGCTATAGTTCATCCTTGGGTTAGGTATTTCTCACCCACATTAATGAGCATGATTCTAGCCCAGGCAACTGGGAAAAAATATTCTCCTTTAAGCATGTTGAGCTTTTCAATGATGTTGGCTTCACATGCCGCCGTGGAAGCATGTATTAGCCATCACCTTGCTAGTTTAGTTTAGTATCAGAGTCGTAGCTAAGAGTTGGTACTGTCTGTGAAATTAGTAAACACTGTCTTTTAGCAGCGACTAAGAAATAATGCCAAACAAAGCTCTGCTTTTGTCAGGACACGGACTGAAAAGTGATAAACGTTGCTTGTAAAAGGTTAATCGAGTCCACGCCAAGGAACGTGTGAGAAAACACTTCAGTTTAAGACAAGTCTTGCACTGGGGGTCATCCCGCAGGATTAAGACAGACGCGTCCAGCCGGATGAAAGACAGAGTTCTAGTGCGGGTCAGACATCCCTTCTCGCCAGTTTCGGCAAACCGTCCATCTCCTGCAGGACGGTGGGGGCTGAGGACCAGGGGATACCCCAGCAGCCCTGAAATTGATGACTGTGCGAATGGGCCTCTTTCCAGAGATAATTAGCACAGGCTGCAAGGTTAAGCATGCCCCTGGGGAAGAGCCTGCGTGTAGGTCAAGAACAAATGGACGAAGACGTGTGTGAGAGTGCTACAACAAAAGAACAGATTCATTTACAGCATGTCCCCTCCACAATCAATTGTGTAAAATCAGCGTTTTTAAATGATATAGAGCTGCGGAAAAGCTGCTGAACATTAGCGCGTGTTAAAAAGCTTTGTAACACTATTGATGTTATAACATTGTAATAACACGACAATAATCCGTGTATGATGAAAAATGGCTCATACCAGAGCCAGTTAAAATCTTGTGGCAGTTGAAATGTAGAGTGAAATGACAATAGTCGTTATAACAATGAATCTATTTTGTGCCAAAACTACAGGGATTTTTAAAGGATTCTGGCTTTGTTTTGATGTGCAGCATATTGTTCTTTTGGAACAGTGTAGGGTCAACACATAGAGCAAGGCAAAATGATGTGCTGAGCTCTTTAAAAGACCCCCACACCAACTCTAGCTTGTTGTTAATGTGACCTGCAGCCAGAGGGTATTTCAGTTAAGTCAAAAAATTTCAATAAAATGAATGGCAACCTGTTTCCTGCCTCTGGGATTGTTCTCAAGGTTATGGGTGTCCTTTCGTACCAGCTCTAAAATAATTATTGCATGGCTTTAAAGGAGCTTTAATGTCACAGCGCAAGATGTGATGTGAATTAAAAATGGTTTTAATAGCATTTAAATGCATTCCCACTAGGCCTGTCATTTATCATCATCCGTTTCACATTCTTGCTTTTCCTACAGTCAGTCCAATGTTAGATCAGATTAGAATTCTGTTGTTTCTACTTGTTAAAGCAACACTAGATAGTACTTTTTACCTTAAAGTCACAGCCTGATCTGTTTTGCTGATCTGTGAAATCAAGAACAGAACCTCTATTGTTACTAATCTGGGATAAGCACTGCAGAAATGGCACTATGTAACTTTTGGAGGAGGGTTAGAAACCAAAAATACGATATTATTATTATTTTTATTGTTTTAGCTTAGGCTCCCTGGGCTCCCTTATACAGCACTGTACTGAAATCAGTGAGAAGGGGTTACATAGTGCAGTTTCTTCAGTGCTGAGCTCCAGAGCTGCAACAACAAAGGATCTGTTCTGTCTATTACAGGCCAGCGAAGCATTATAAAGATTGTGAAACTGTAATTTTACGCAAAAAATATTACACAGTGTCGTATTGTACTGTGCTGTACAACCTTCATAAAGATCTGCTCATGGGTGGTCTCCATTTACGCTAAAGATCTGGGTGAATACTGACTTTACCGATGAGAATCTCGCACCCGCTTCGTTTGATGCCCCAGATCTTGTACTGAATGTTAGCACAACAAATACCTTCATACCATCACTGATTAAAGTGTAAGATGGAGGTCAGGAGCAGGCCTTAAATGGTGCTTTGATGATGTTAACCCCCACCCTCTCTCTCTCTCTGTCCTAGGCTAGTATTAGAATTGATGGGGCCCTCAGCCCCGCCCGCTGAGACTGGTTAGCCTGGCTGCATGTGACTGAAGGCTCCATTCCATCACAAAGTTATTATCCAGGACCAGATAGCTGCCATACATCACACGTGGAAGGCCCACTCAGCGTTAGTCAAGGGAAACAACGTCTCCCCCCCACCACTTCCCTGCGGATCAATACACGCCACCGCTCTCTCTGTCTCTTCCTTCGTTTCCACTCTCTCTCTTCCTTTCTCTTTCCTCTTGCTTGCACTCTTTCATTTTCATCTACTTCCCTGTCTACCTACCTACCTACACACACACACACACACACACACACACACACACACACACATTCAAAGAAAAGTAATTATACAAGAGAAAGCTCTGACAATCAATACCAGAGTCAGGTTGAGTTAAGGTCTGCGGGCGTCCACACTCTTCAGTTCTCCTTCAGCTGTCAGCCACCATGCTGACGTGGACATCGTCACCCAGGCAACAAAGGGACTCCTGTCTTCTCCATATTTCTGTTGAGGAAGGCCACACTGGAGCAATTAGCACCAATCCAGCCACTCAGAGCGGCCATGTGAGGCTCAGGGAAGCGGCGGAAAGACGAGGTGTGATTGGGCACATGCAGAGAAAGCTACGCGCCATCGCCTGACAGAATATGCTGATAGTGAACAACTGCAGACGGCCTTATTAATCACAGCGGTCTGTTTGCTGAAGGCTTGGGAATCGAAATGTTTTTGCACAGCCAGCACAGAGGAAGAAACAGCAAAAACAGACTTCATCACATGTCTATGCGAGTGTGCATTTAGCAAAGACTGACTCACGGTGTGCAAACGCGTGTTAGTGTGCGTTATTGGCACTGCAGGTCAGATTTGGGAAGAGATTTCAAC
The DNA here is from genome assembly GCF_029633855.1 of Hoplias malabaricus. Lineage (NCBI taxonomy): Eukaryota > Metazoa > Chordata > Actinopteri > Characiformes > Erythrinidae > Hoplias > Hoplias malabaricus. The sequence goes on along the minus strand of NC_089800.1, from coordinate 26,440,332 downwards.
ATTTGCACCGTCTTCAAGAGTTTCTCAATGCGGACATCCACCTAAACACTTCACAGCTGTTGTACTTGCAAACAAGGGTGGAGCCCACCATGTCACTACCGCTACTGGGCCACAAAGCACCTTCTAGTGGTCCGCAGGCCCATTGTCAGGCCTTACATTCTTTATGACACCTACTGGAAGAGAAGGGAATCCCGGCTTTTTATATGCAGAGGCTTGGCGCTTGTGGGTAGAAGCTGGGTAGAAGAATGACATCACAGTGATCAAATGGCTGTCGCTTGGCCAGACAGTCTACTAAGTCTTAACCTTCCTCTTGTGTTAGGGTCTTTACCGACCCATTTTTAGGTTTTAAATGCATACAAGTGCTCCATGAATTTGTTTATTGCATCAAGACTTTTTCAGGAACTTCTATTTAAAGAAATTAATATTTTTTTTTACTTAATTATAAAATGCTCTCATTAAAAGTATGGCTTTTTTGTTGTTAGGGTCAATTTTGGCCCAGGTATAATTTTACATCAGAAAACAAAAACAAGTGCCAAATCTGGAATCATAAACACACTACACACCAACAGCCTACAGCTGGCTCCTCCTACAACCACTAGAGCTTCAGTTAGGGGCTTCTATCTTTGTCTGTTTCACAAAACAAGGAAAGACAGACATGTCCAGACATGTAAGGCCCAGTCAGTTCAGAGTTTGTGTTTTGTAGAGTTTACATCTCCAGTTTACAGTCTGCAACAATGAAAAATTAAAACCAGTCCTTTCATGGACAAGGAAGATGTAACAAGGTAAATAGGAGGTAAGAAACAAATTGGTTGATAATTCATTGTTTTTAGGGGGTCTTATGGCTGATTTAAGACATGGGTCAAAACCGACCCATTAACATAAGAGATGGTAACAGAAAGCTAACACAGGAGGAAAGTTAAAAAAGCTGAAAAATAAACAATAAATAAATGTAAATCCAGAAGTCCCACAGCATGAAAATTTAACCTTAAAACGTATCCCAACCCTAAACCTAATCCTAAACATTAGAAACAGCAGAGTGTTTGTTTAAAACCCTTTTCACCCCGAGTACAATCTTTCCGCACGTAAAAAACGAATGCGATTTTTAAAGCAGTGGAACCTTCACACTGAGTCTGACTTCTGTTTTTGTCTCTGAAATCATGGGAAGATGCAGGAAGAATAAATGGATTTATTGTGTAGGAACAATGATGAATTTGTCATTTTACTGTCAACACTGCAACTAAACACACACTCAATCCACCCCAGTCTTCAGAACAACACGGGCAGTGTTTCCGAAGGTCACTGAGAGAGTTTGAGGGTCTGATTCTGCGTGTTGCTTCTCTTATTAAAGTTATTTCTCAGAGTGTTGGTTATGTTTTAAGCTTTTGTGTTCTGCTACGAACAAGACAAGCTGTTCAGCCACCGTCATCCTGCTCAATTGTTTGGTCTGTAACCATGACAACGCCGTTCTGGTTGGTCGGAACACCGTTAATATACGTGCATTTGTTTTCGTGCATAAAAATCTGACTCTGTGTGAAAAGGCCTTAACACTGTCATTAACAGGAAATCTCACTGTTCCTGTAGCTCGTCTTTGAGTGTGTTTAGCAAAACAGCAACAACTGTGGAGCATAAAATAAAAAAGAATTTTAGAATTTTTGTAATAAAATGGCCCCCTCCAGGCTGTATTCCTGCCTTGTGCCCAATGATTCCAGGCAAGCTATGGACCCACCGTGACCCTGAACTGGATAAGGGTTACAGATAAAAGATGGAAGGGTGGATGTAATAAAATGTGCACAGTATAAATTTAAAAATAGCATTAAAAAAATAGCATATTTGACCAAACAATGATACAGTATAATCAAGCTGTTTCAACGACGTCTAAAACCATGATGATAACTAAACAGAACAACCGTACAATGCTTATCTCCACAATGAAGAGCACCAGCTGGCATCTTCATGTGAGGCAAACAACACGGCTTCTGTCTTATTTCTTAAGGGTGTTTTTTTTTTTTTTTTTGCTTTTTTCAATGCTGTTATTAATTTGGAAATAATGACAGATTCTGAACTCAGCTTTCACTGTATTAACGTGATTGACACTGATCTTAGCTGGTGCTAAGCTTTTAACTTCCACACAGAGCAAAAAACATCTAGACAACACCAATAAAGCTAGGCTAACAGCAGCATGTGTAGAGGACAACACGTATAAAAAGAAAAAAAAACACTGAGCCATTCTTTTTTTTTTTTTTTACCCAGATCTAAGCTACTTCCAACAGAGTAAATGCCCTGCAAAATCCAGTCTGTTTACTAAACTGTCCAACAGGTCAAAGGCAGGCAAGTAAATGAGCCCATGATTTTTCAATTTCATGGATTTCTTTTTGTTCTATCATTAATTCCGACACCCAGCCTGACGTCTCCGTTCTGGTGACGCGACTGAACTTTATAATCCACTGGCAGGGGGCAGAGGTCAACAGGAGAGGGAAGGAGGGCAGGGAAAATAACTCCCTCTGAGGTGAAGCGGAGGGAGGGGTTGAGGGGGGTGGATCTGACATCCAATTTTCAACTTGATTTATCAGTGTAAAGCTAAAATTGATAGTGTGTCATTACTGGGCCAGGAGCTGTCTCCCCGAGTCCTATCAAAGCCTTCTCGTTTTGATTTAGTAGCCCAGATCAATACAACCCTATACTGTTTCAATTTGAGACGTATTGATTTTCTGATGCCGACTCAATACAGGGGACATTCATCATCAGGGAAGCATGGAGTATGATCGAACTGAAGCCTCAGCGCTCTGGAGCTCTGCTTATTTGGCTTTGGGCTCGCGGAGCCGTGCAGTCGTCCGTCTGGGCATCCCACGCGCCGTCGTCCACAAACTAATTCCTCAGAGCACAGCGAGGACCGGTCGTCGGCTCGGACGGAGATCCTCGAGACCGGCCTCTTTCCCCTCTGACCATAACTTAGCTAATAACGTTTTTAAACTGGAGAAATCCGGGTGTCAGCAGGCAGGGTAACATTTCTTTTTCCATGCAGCGTTTCTCCTCGCAACTTATCAATATTCCTTCGCCTCTCTCCAGGCCAGCGCCCAAAATCAAAAGAGAAAAGCAATTTGAGGGCATTCATGCTCAAAGAAAAAAATACACGCTCCGACACAAATAAATTTTCAAGCAGACAGGGCCATGCACACACACACACGTACCCCCACACACATGCACTTACTTATAATGCCAGGGGGCACTCCATTTTACAGGACCAGCATAAATGGAAAAGTTAATGTAGCATTGAATAAGACTGTGGATAAGTTGTGGAGCTGCAACACTGCCTTAAGCTCATGAGCATATTGCATCATTTTTCTTCTCCAGCAGGTCACCATTAAATCTGAATTTGTTGGAAGTGTGCTGTGGTGCCATTTACAACGCACTGCAGCTCAATAACCTTTTGTCTCAATGCAAATGTTATGGCTCCTCGGCATTTTCTATAAATATTTGACTAAGCCAAAGGGGTAGAAGAAAATTCCAAACAATGGGTTAAAGAAACACTGATCACAGACCTGCTCAGGGTTTTTAATACAGTGCACACAAAAGGAAACATGCATAAAGGGTCTAGAATCTGTGTCAGATGGGTATATGATAGAAGATTAAATAATAAGAGATTTAAATGGGAGAATTAAATGAAATCAATAGGAATTTATAATTAATATTAATTCACCTAGCAGTTTACAGAATAATTACACTTCAGGACATAACCTTCAACACTCACTTGACATGTTTCTTACACAGTAATACTGGTGATATGAAAATGTATAGTGTAACCGCTGGTTTATTAACATCAGCGCTGCTCTCTTATGGAGAATTAAAGCCTGCTAAATGTGAGAGAGTGAGTGAGGCACAATGTTCTATAAAGGTTTTTTATTATTATTTTTTAAACCACCAGATAAAAACCTCCTTCCTGTCTTCCCTATGTTTAAACGCATATGTACAGAAGAGCAAGAAATAACAAAATAATAAAATCAGCTCAACACACCAACAATTACCAGGTTTTGTCAAAATCCCACAGCCCCACAGGCAGACGAGCAGCAAATGATGCGTGACTGGAGAATCCGACATCAAATTAAACAGAAAAGATGGAAAAATGGCATCTAGTCAGTCAGTCTCCACCCTCTACCGTCTGAGACAGGCTGGAGGCAAACTGGGAGGCAGAGACATGCCCTTGAACTTGTTTACTGCTTTAAAAAGGTTGAAACCGTAGACTTAAAACAGCAGAGCAATTTGCTGTGGAGCGGTGATTGCTGTACATGTTTCCTATCGGCCAGGGTAAACACGCGGCTGCCCTGCAACATTTTTCCACCATCTGCACTGTATTTGGCAAAATTCAATAAAGAAAGCCACAGCCACCGTTTCAGCAAGTGGAGCAAATTTGTAATCAGTGATTGTGGATTAAGAGTGTGTGTGTGTGCACGAGTGTTTACGTCTGTGTGCATCTGAAACATGCGAGTGTGCGTCCTGGGCTTTCTCGCCATCAAACTGACAGCTCAGTGGAAGGCTCATGGGAGTCAGATTTACATGTATCTGGGAGTCTACATTTATGGTGTGTTTGAAAAGAACGATGGGCAGGGGCTTTTCTCAGAAAACCCTAGCCTCAGTAGCCAATGGCTAGTTACAGACTCACTGAATATTGGAAGCCCAGTTCTCTTTAAAAGCTCTAATATCAGTAAATTACTCTAAACTATTAAGCCATGGAAAAAAAATAATTAATAAATTATTTGTTTCATTTTGTAAAATTGTAAAATCTCGTTGCAATCTCGGCATGGGTTGCAATTGGTCATGACATCTAATGGTTGCAGTGGTATTGGACCCTCGCTCTTGGTCATAAGACCACTGTTCAGCCTTTTCAGTTTGAGCCAGAACACAGCACTTCCGAAATCACTGATAATGAGACTAAAAAGCAGGTGCCATGGAGACGAGAGTTGGCCAGAATAGCTGAATACAGAATAGTCTGACGAAGCAGAAGTAGCTAACGGTAAACTTTGTCAGTTTGGTTGAATGCCAGGTAAGAATCCAGTGTATGTCCTCAATGCTTCACGCAGTTCTCAGTCCATATTTTGGGGCTTTGGCATTTCTGTTGGAAATTTGCAGGCAAAGTGTAACGTTTTAGCCTGGTTTTCTTCAACCATTTGATGCGTCTAAAATCCCTCTGCATCCCTCTGTCAAATACGTATTTTTCAAATAAATCAACTATGTTCTGTGTTGTTGTTTTTTTCTTTTCTTTTACAATGTGTCTAAATATTTTACAATAATTGCACCGTATTAATGCTTACAAGTGTTACCAGCTGGGGTTCCTTTTAACAAGGTCCCAGTACTTTTAATGGCTAAATTCCAAGTAAGTGTGGAATATCCTGGATTATAGACACACTGGATGCCCAGATTGTATACACCCAACTAATACTCAGTGAAATAATCTGAACAATATTATGGGACACCGTGAAGCAGCTGCACATGAGTATTAGGTCTCTATGCCCACGGCTAATTTTGGGTTAGAAGAGTAGGTATCCCCCTTGTGTTAGAACAGGTTCTCTGAGTGATAGAGCACTGTCCAGACCCTTGGAAGAAGGTGGAGTGGTGTATGTACCAAGGGTGAAGCCTTCACAGATACATTGACTCATCTGAAATACTCTTAGAAGCCTATCCTGGAATGTTAGCAACTAGCTCGAGCACGTAAAACACACAATAAACAGCTGTTTGATTGGTCATTGAGACAATTAAGGTTTAGTTTGCGGACATTGTGTTTTAAAGCATGCTGCAACATTCTCTCTGAATGAAATCTTGGGGGGCTGTGATAGTCTGCTCCTCCTTTGTTGCTTGGGATTAATATATATGTCTTTTTCCGGAAAGCTCCGGACAGAACTGGTACTTTTTTTGGTGTCTGTACACACTGTTTGCTGGACACAGAACAAAGCCCAGCTTTTTTAACAGGGCCCTCGAGAACAGCCTAACAACCACCAGGTGTACAGCTGTGTGAGTGAAAAGAGGGCCGGTCAGGAGCATGGAGCACCACACACACACACTTTTACAATCTGACCACCAATGATGCGTCTCTTGGGATTTAGTGGTCGGTTGTGGTAATTGAGTTTGCTGACCTGCAGCCTGACCCTGGTGGAGAGCAAGAAAATGACATTAAATAGCAGTCACATTACAGTTGTGTGTGTGTGTGTGTGAGTGAGAGAGAGAGAGAGAGAGAGAGAGAGAGAGACTTGTAAGTCCTGGCCCTGACAGCTAAGGCGACCTCATGCACATTAAATCTGAGACCCCAAAGCAGCACAGAAACCCAGTGACACTGACGTGTTGGTGGTGTGTTAATGTGTGTTGCACTGGTACGAGTGGATCAGACACAGCAGTGCTCTTGGAGTTTTTAAACCCCTCAGTGTCACTGCTGGACTGAGAATAGTCCACTGACCAAAAACATACACACAACTATGTCCTGTGTCCTCTGATAAAGGACTAGAGGACGACCGACACACACTGTGCAGTGACAGATGAGCTACTCTCTCTGACTTTACATCTACAAGGAGGACCAAGGAGGGAGGAGTGTCTCACAGAGTGGACAGTGAGTGGGGATAAATGCTCTGTGTATGTTATATATTAATGCAATGAGTACATGACCAGCTGTCCACTTACACAGCTCTGTACCTGTGTATGAGGGCCCCCCAGGCTCCGTGCTTGTTGGTGAGGATGTTGAGGATCTTCTGTTTGAGCTGGTTGGCCGTGACGTGGTCGCGGTGCTTGGCAGCACTGATCAGGTGATCGCACATCTTCTCTTCCTCTTTCCGATCGGCAGCGTACTGAGCGCAGTTTGACTAGAACACACACACACACACACACTGTTATTTACAGACTAAAGGAAGAATGGTTCACTCTCAGAAACACAAAGGGGCCTCCACTGACACATCTTTAGTACCTTTAATTTGGGACCATAACTGTACCATGGGGTGGCCCCTAAAAGTGGTGTCACTGCCACACAGTTCCAGTCTATGCAGAGGTTGGTGTGTTCTCCCTGTGTTTGTGTGGTGTCCTCTAGGGGCCCTGGTTTCCTCCCACATAACCAAAACATATCGTTACTGGCCAAAAAAAAAAAACCACGTATCTCCAAAATAGTAACTTCAACTGAGAAAGAAAAAAAAACCTTCTGAACTTTCAGTGAAAGTCAGAATTCCATGTCATTTTGGAGCATTTCTATTGGTCCATCATCAAAAGATGTGGCCAACTATAAATCCACAAAAACAGAGATGCATTAGACAGTTGTCTTTGGACAGTGATAATATCTCGGCAGGTAGATGCGTTAGATGCGTATGTACCACCCTTGCACCCAATGATTCCAGGAACATGTAAAAACATCAACATTAGGAAACCATCTGTTCGACAGGGAGCTGAAAATGACAAAGAATGAATGCCCTGCAGAATGGACAGGTAGGAAAATAAATAACATTAAGGCAATACATTACCAGGATAATCAGACAGGCTAATCTCACCAGCTCTGGGAGGTATGATAGTAAATCCCATGAAGGCAAAACACCATCTATCATGTAGATACTGATATTTACACTCTCTCCTCACAAAGCATTTTTCAGCGTGCTATAAATAACAGGGTGGAGGCTAACAGCTGTGCTCATGCAGCACTCCAAGGCTCCATGGCAATATCTTTGAGCTCAGACTGAAAGAGTGATGTCAGAAGACAGTGGTGGATGACAGTGTTCAGCTCATTGGTGTGAAAAGACTTTTGTTGTAACTCTGGGTGAAGAACTGTGATCAGTAAAATCTAGAGTTTGGGAGAAAACTGGACTGAGAATAGTCTAAATGTCCTGTGGTATCTGTCCGCGAGCATTTAGCAGCAGATGTACACTCGATTATGATTAAGGTCTGAGGAGACTGGAAACCTAGGCCACATCTTGACCCCTTAATCATGTTTCTTAGACTGTTCTCGAACTATATTTGCAGTGTGGCAGGGAGCATTATCCTGCTGAAAGAAGCCACTGCCATTTGGGAATACCGTTGGTGGGAAGGGTTGTATGGTGTGCAATAATGTCAAAGTAGGTACTTACCACTGCATTCCACAACCCTACCAAAGACCTAGCAGTTTGGAGGTGATCTAACCAAGTGGCCTAACCAACCATCTGGTCCTCATCAGAGTCAATCAGTTCATTTTCAGTGGTTTTATTGTTGAAGCTGATATGGCTCAAACAGTACCATACGTAGAATATATCTACAATACCTCCTGTTAAGGCACATACAGAACCTGCTGCTGCATTCTCAGCATGTTAAAAAGCTTCAGTCCTTTGGTCAAGTACAACACTGACTTCCCTTCCCTTAAAAGGAACTCATTATCACTGATACAAATAACAAATAACTCAAGTTGATACATAATATATGGGTCCATCAGGGTTTAGAAAGGATTTCCATGTTTGGAAAGAAGCCACCGTGTGGCGGAAACGTACTGGGAGCTCCTGTGGCCTCATGGTCAGAGAAGCAGGTTTGGGACTGGAAGGTTGCAGGATTGATCCCAAAATGACTGTTATACAAAAAATATAAACACTTAAGTATAATTACTATGTTTACTGATTAGAAATAGAATCACTTTATTGGCCACTGTGCTTGCACACAAAGGAATTTATTCTCCGCATTTAACCCAATCCGTGCAGTGAAACACACATTAACACACACACACACACACACACGAGTGAACACTAGGGGGCAGTGAGCACACTTGACCAGAGCGGTGGGCAGCCATAGCCATGGCACCTGGAGGCAGTTAGGGGTAAAGTGCCTCGGATCAGGGACAAAGTGATACATTAGCAACAACAGTAGTGTAACAAATTAGAGCCAGTATTAATATTCTAAGTTCATGATTGCTAAGACAAATATTTATAATCGTCCAACACTCACACATATGTTTGGATACTATGAATTAATAATAATAATAATAATGCCCTGTGAAGGACTGGCGCCCCCTCCAGGGTGTATTCCTGCCTTGCGCCCAGTGATTCCAGGTAGGCTCTGGACCCCCCACGACCCTGAACTGGATAAGGGTTACAGACAATGAATGAATTAATAATAATAATAATAATAATAATAATAATAATAATAATACATACCTCTGCAGTGGAACTAATAAGTCACTGCTATTTGAACAAATCCTCAGCAGCTGTTTTCATTATGTAACAGTTCAGTGGTGAACCCACCGTTAGTAAAGCTCCAAAATAACATTTTGTGAGAATATTTTACTTTTAACATCTACTAAAAATCGAGTGTTTTTGTTCCTTTGCTTCTCCCGAGGAGTTACAGTTTTGGAGATACAGGGTTTCGTCTGATAGTAATGATACCTACGAACAATTCCGCACCTCTCTGCCATTATGCTCTGGTATAAAAACTGCAGAATCCGCAATGAGCAGAGCTCCTCTGAGTCCCAGAGGCTTCACAGTGTCTCTCCAGAGCAGAGCAGAGACGCGAGGAAAAGGCCTGACTTCATCTGCACTGCTAAAATAAGATTGTCTTACTGCTCAGCCCCACACCACCACCGCCTCCGCCCCCGCCCCCGCTCTCAGCCACTCCCGACATCCCCCCCCCCCCCTCTCACACACACACACACACACCCGAGGGGGAGCTCTGGCTAATATTCAAAATCTAATTTGCTAACAGAAGCTTTCAGGCAGAGGAGGGGGGTAATTGAATTTCCTGCCTTATATTTGAATCCTGTCAGATATTATACCTCGACGTATTCTTCAAACGGCCCGATAACTCAATCTCCCGGTGTCATCTCGCTTTAGCGTGTGACGCCTCGACAAATATCAAGCGTTATTTATCACTTCAAGAGGGATATGAGGGCTGGAAGTGACACTGGTTTAATTGTAAAAACGTCTTATCTTCCTGGCGGATCTTCCATCTGGGCGAGAGGGTAATAAAGCGCAGGGAAAGAGGGATGAGGAGGAGGAGGATGGCAGGACGAACCATGGTCAGGTACTCTTCCCCTTCCTCTCCGTTGATGCTGCCTATCTGAGCGTCTGCGGCGGTTTATCTAGAGGGTCAAGGATCCTCAAGAGCAGTACATCAAACAGCTGCCTGCAGAAGGCTGCTGCTTCCAGATAAGAAACTCATCACTTCTGCTGGAGACTAGTTCATACACTGTTGGGTGCACATGTTCGTATATGGGAGTGTGTGTGCATGTGTGTGTGCTACAGTGACGGACGACATATGTCCCTGCACTGTCATTCAGCAAAACACCATGACACATCCCTTTAAAAATGTGCAGGACGCTTCATTTCCATTCATAGTGCTCACTCCGTCACTGTCACCACCGCTATCCCACACCTTTAGACTTATGCAGGGTTATATTTTTGTACACCTAGAGGTACTGTAGAATTCATCATGCAATGTAAATGACCCATAATAAATATGTCAAGATTTCTCTTGGGCCAGTGCTGTGATTGGAGAGACTCAAAAGTGGAGGCGGGGCAATTCTGAAATCTCTACTTTCTACATATAAGGAGCAAAAAAAAAAAAAAAAAACTGAAATCTGGCTCATTTTATGTCCCTGACTTAAAGGAACACTATGTAATATTTATGCCATAAAATTATAGCTTCAAAATCATTGTGATGCTTCACTGACCTTTAATAGGGAAAATAGAGCCTCTATTATTGCCATTCTTGCCTCAGAACTGCAGAATCTGCACTATGTAACTTGAGGGGGAGGGTGGCTATCTTACCAGTCTCTAAAATATGAGAGATATATCTTTCAAAGGAGCACCACGTAAGATTTTTTTTTTGGCACCTGGGGCTCCCCTTTAAGTAATTCATTACATCAGTACGGATGGTTCTCCTCCAATAGTTACATAGTACAGTTTCTGCAGAGTTGAGCTAAGATAAGCAATGACAGAGGCTTTATTCTCCTTATTAAAGGTCAGTGAATTATCACAATGACCCTAAAGCTGTAATTGTAAGGTAAAAATATTACATAGTGTTCCTTTAAGTAGAACCCAGAAAACTCTTTCACAGTGTGTGAGCTGGTGGGCTCCAATCCCCAGCTGAGTGTGTACATGACATGGACTGAACGAGTGATATTTATTTATAATCTTGTTCTTTAAGTTTTATATATCTCCAAAATAGTAATTTTATAGAAGGAAAAACCTTTTCAATGGAAGTCAATGTTAAACAAAAAAAAAAAAAAATGGAACGTCATGGACGGATGCTGAGGGACTGAAAATACAGCACTTTCTCCTCCCTCAACATTCATGGATTGCCCTTGAGAAAAAGGTGCCTAGCCCCCAACTGCTCCCAGGGCACCAATGTGACTGACCACTGCACCAGACTGCCCCATAAAGCTTTATGTATGATTACGTTTAACTAACAGGAAAGAACGCCTTCATCTTGATTCACACAAAACCCATTGATATAATGGAGAGGCTGAGCCAGTTAAGCTTTAATTCTCTCCCAGCTTAAGCTGGTAATGAGTGCCGTTCTCTGCAGCCTCTTGATTAAAAAAAAAAAAAAAGCTAATAGTGCTGCATGTGGTGCAAATGTTATCACCAGAGACTGGGCTTTCATTTGGCAGGAGGGGGCTAATGTGCAAACTGCAGCAGAGTTATTAAATCTCTGTCGTCTGGGCTAATATGTGTGGATTAATCTCCACTGGGAGACACAGGGCTGGATTATAGTGCCCACCCCACTGCAGGCTTTCGCAGGGGGGATTTTCACAGTTGCCTGTATCTTTCACATGTGCAGAGATATCTAATTCACACAATCAGATTTCCCCTCAGATCACTGACCCCCCGGGGATCAGATTAGAGCAGAGAGGATTACAGTAGTTCTGATCAAATCTGCTAGGGCTGAAACAGGCTCTAAAGCACAATGTGTTTACAATATTGTGACCAATTGGTCCGTGGGAGAAGGTTTAATAAAATATTAACGAATATTCATTTATTAATGTACAACTATTTGGAATAATTGAAGTGTTTGGTCACGTTTTTGACGTCAAATGTGGCTCAGAAAGTTAATTTCTTCTGGGCTTGTACGGGGTTAGTTTATAGTCACCCATACATATATATATATATATATATATATATATATATTTTTTTTTTTTATATATGTAATATATCAAACCTGCTCTTAGAACCCTACAACATTCCAGGTTGCATCTGAGAATGACCATGGGCTTTGATCCTCTCTCTGCTGATCCACTGCATCTATTAGCTTATAAACAGTAATATAAACAGTAGTGGTGGCTTCTCGTGCACCAGAGGAAGCATATGGTTTCCCTCACTCTTCTACTCTTCTACACTGGCTGGAATGATAAGTTGAACGGGGTCTCAGCAGAACGTTGCAGTACCTCAAACTCCGCGTGCTTGTGGACGTCCTCGGCTCGCTGGCGGTTCAGGATAAACTCCGCCTCGTTAGCCACTCGTACAATGTGGTCCTTCATAGCGTGGCACAGGAGTCTGACATGGAGAAAAGAAAGGGTTAAAAGAAGGGAACCAGCCTCCAGAACATAATAATATGGATAATTCATTTATTCAAAATTAAAGAACAGTAGTGTCTCATTGAAGCCCATTTCCACCACATAAAATAATAATGAAAAAATCACTTTTTGTCATTAATATACAAGTTGCTATCTCAATATTTCAAGATACTATTTCATTATTTTGAGATATTAAGTCGATATATCTCAAAACAATAAGATTAGTACCAGTCAAAAGTTTGGACACATCTTCTCATTAGTCGGTGGTGGAATAGGGCTGTTCACTCTATAGCATGGTGTACCAGCCCCTGCCTCTGCACAAACCAAGTTATGATCCCAAACACATTAAGAAGGCGAGCGGTTCTACAAACTAACTCTTGAGGCCACACTCTTGAGCTATTCACTGAAAACTGTTCCAGGTGACGACCTCATGAAGCTGACTGAATGAACGCAGAGGGTGTGCAAAGATGTTATCAAAGCAAACGGTGGCTACTTTGAAGAGTCTAAGGCATAAAACATATTCTGGTTTGTTTAACACTTTGATGTTTACTACATAATTCCATATGTGCCCCTTCATAGTTTTAATGTTTTCCGTATTCATTTACTCCATAAAAAAAAAAAAAAAAAAAAAAAAAAAAAAACAAGGCGGCACGGTGGCACAGCAGGTAGTGTCGCAGTCACACAGCTCCAGGGGCCTGGATGTTGTGGGTTCGATTCCTGCTCCGGGTGACCGTCTGTGAGGAGTTGGTGTGTTCTCCCTGTGTCCGCGTGGGTTTCCTCCAGGTGCTCCGGTTTCCTCCCACAGTCCAAAAACACACGTTATTAGGTGAATTTGGTGACTCAAAAGTGTCCGTAGGTGTGTGTGTGTGTGTCTGTGTTGCCCTGTGAAGGACTGGCGCCCCCTCCAGGGTGTATTCCCGCCTTGCGCCCAATGATTCCAGGTAGGCTCTGGACCCACCGCGACCCTGAATTAGATAAGTGGTTACAGATAATGAATGAATGAATGAAAGAAAAACAATTGAATGAGATGTGTCCAATCTTTTGACTGATACAGTACATTCAAAATGAATGTAAAGCAGCCCAAAACAGAAGAAACCCTCCCTGAGTGGGCGTGTCCAAACATTTGACTGGTACTGTATCTGAGATAAATAGTATCTCAATATATTGACTTAGTATCTCAAAGTAATGAGATAGTATCTTAGAATATTTAGATAGCAACTTACATATTAATAGTAATGCTTTTTAATTTCCGGTTTTATGTGGGTGGCGGAAATGGGTTTCCATGGTATCCCTCTAAGAAAGATCTGCTCATTCCAGTAGGGAGTAGGTTTTGGGCAAAATATGGAGCAAGTTGGAAAAGATATACACTTTCTCAATATTTCAGAACAAACCTCTTTTACAGAAAGATGTTTTTCTTAAGGCAATTATGAATTTCCACCCGAAGGCGAAACGTGCCAAGCTTACAAAGAGCAGCTTTAATTGATGTACGCTAAACTATTATATTGGGGTATTTTTCAACATGTATCTATTTTTTTAAACAGTGATAATTCCCTGTTAATAAACGGCAAAGGGAATTCAATTTTGTTAATGCCACAGTGAATCACAGCATCAAGGATAAACACTCAGATCCTCATATCATTCCTTTTTTTAGAAGTATTCTTCAGGCTTTGGATGTATTTAAGGTCACTGAGGCTTACCAAGTTAGCCATTGTCACTGACCTGCCCACAAGACCCCCCCAAACTCACGCTGGACGAGAACTGCTTGCGTGTTCCAGCTCTGAGGATACAGTGTCAAGATTACGACCTATTTTACACGTCATTAAGCCTGCGCTGTTTTAATTATGCGGAGCCATTGTGCTTCTACGCCGCGTGCTATTGAGCGTAATTCCCCTTTATGTCTCAGGGTAGACGTCTAATCCGAAAGTGCATTCATCAAATGCTTGCATCTCGAAGTGTTGACAAGCACCGAATTAGCTTCCTGAGCTCTGAGAAGGAAACAGGCTGTAAACAACCTATTTTCCTTGCTAATAATAGGAAGGTTGGAATTAAAACTAGGGCAGGCCTCCGCTCCCTTTGCGCGAACAACTCAGACGACAGAGTGCAAATTACACTTCAGTTTTCTGTCACGCCATACACTGCTTATTCAAATAAAAGCCAGAACAAAACAGCAATGGCTTTCTATTGGCATTTAGAGCCTGCTACGCTCAGACAGCAACAGTCCTTTCTCATAAGGTCTTTATAAAAGTGGCAGCACTCGGCAGTAAAAAGAAAATGTCACCTAAAACCGTGTGTTTGATAAGCATTTTAAACTCTACATACCTTCCAATATAGAGAACTGCTTTGTGGATTTAACTCATGATCTTTTCAGAAGTCTTCATGCGGACTAGTCGAAGAAAATGTGGAGAAAATTACTGTCCACTGTTAGATTCATGTCAGATTCAGATTATAAAAACCACCATGTGGTTTCCTAAACTATGGTGTCCTACTTAGGTCAAATGAACACTTAAATCAACTCTGCTCATTTCTTGAGTAAATAAAAATGTATTTCAATCTTAAAGATAAGTCACGAAATAAGCACTGACCCATGCAATGTTCAATATATATTCATATATTACGGTTAATTGACATAATCCCCTGTGCACTGCCTGGACAGAATGTCCTGAGAGGACAGGTCAAATTTCAAAATGACTATCTGTGACATTGCTATGGCAAAGTAAACATTGCAGTGTCAGTAGCAGAATGCTAGCACTAAGGTGAACTCTTTTGAGGGGTTTGGGCGCCCCTGCAGCACTCGGAAGTTCAGATGCAAAAAAAATATAGCCTGTGATATGGACAACACACACACACACACACATGGCCCACTACATTAAATGCAGACTGGCGGACATTAACCCTATCAGCAGTAGATAGTGGAGAGCCTGTTTGCTTCTTCTAGAGGCTAGGTGCAAGCAGTAAAGTCGCAGACGCCACGGGACATTTTAGGAAACTCATTCGTTGTGTAAGAACTGAAAGGTGGTCCTGATGCATGTGTTTTATTTCTGAAGAGACATTCATTCATTCATTCATTCATTATCTGTAACCGCTTATTCAGTTCAGGGTCACTGTGGGTCCAGAGCCTACCTGGAATCATTGGGCGCAATGCGGGAATACACCCTGGAGGGGGCGCCAGTCCTTCACAGGGCAACACAGACACACACACACACATTCACTCACACACTCACACCTACGTCGCCAATCCACCTACCAACGTGTGTTTTCGGACTGTGGGAGGAAACTGGAGCACCCGGAGGAAACCCACGCGGACACAGGGAGACCACACCACACTCCTCACAGACAGTCACCCGGAGCGGGAATCAAACCCACAACCTCCAGGCCCCTGGAGCTGTGTGACTGCGACACTACCTGCTGCACCATGTAAAATAATATTTTACTCCAGTGTCCCTCAAACTTCTCCAATGCCAGCAGGACTTCAGAGGCTGAATGGCTGGAAGGCAGTGTCTTTAGCAAGGTGAGTGATTCTGTTGCTAATTCTGTTTGGTTCTGTGGTAGACCTAATGTCACATAAATCAAAATTAGCCCCACCCTCTAAAATTCAAGAAAAGAAAATGCAGAAAAAATATCTAAAAAGACTAAAGCCTGGCGCATATTCATATTAACTGGACAAAAAGTGTGTCATCTCCCCACAGCTAAACCACTGTCAGTCTACTGAGCGTTTGGCAAATGTTGATGATGATGATGATGATGATGATGATGATGATGACGACCACGACAATGACTGTCTGGCATGGGCAGTGTTGCAGAAATGTTACAGTAGAGAGGGTTCCTCATCACACTCCAGGCCGGTCAAAATAAACAGGTGTCCCGCTACAGATGTACAGTGGGCAAAGTGAATGACGTGCCAGCACCCTGGACAGCTCCTGTCACTGCTGACTCGGGCTCTTTGTCCAGGAGCTTGGTGTGTTTGTGTGTGTGTGTTTGCGTGTGTGTGTGTGTGTGTGTGTGTGTGAAGTGGGGGTGGACAGATGGGTCAACAGATGGATATGTAGGCTCAGCCCTGATCAGTTCTGCTAAAATACCCTGTGTGAACCGGACACACTGAAACACTAAAAAAAGAGTACCACACTGTTTCTGTATCTAATTCAGTCTATATATAGTCTTCACTATATTATATGTACACTAACATGTTACAGCTGTTTGATGAGCTACAGCTTATAGTGGCGTGGGTGTAAAACAATTCTCAGCTTTAACAACTAACACTTCTATTAATTAACAAATTTGTATAATCCTAATTCATCCCGATATTTATGTTTAGTTGTTATTTAATGGCAAAAAAGCAACAGTGTCAACTGCTTCCAACCTGACTGTCAACATTATTTATTTTCAATATGTCGACTAACACTAAATGATCACTGGATTAGGAATACCCACCTTGTGTCTACACTTATTGTCTATTTTTTCAGCTCCACAGACCAAACAGGAGCACTTTGTAGTTGTATGGTCAACGAGCTGATAAAATGGACAATGAGTGTAGGCCAAATTTTCAGTCCTTTAACCTTCTTCTTGTGTTAGGGTCTTGACCGAACTGTTTTTAGGTTTTAAATGCTTACAAATGCTCCATAAATTTGTTTATTGTATCAAGATTTTTGACCCTATTTAAACAAAGTATTTTTTTTTTTACTTAATTATAAAATGCTCTTGTTAAAATTATGGCTATTCTGTTGTTATGGTCAATTTCGACCCAGGTATAATTTTATATGAGAAAACAAAAACAAGTGCCAAATCTGGACTCATAAACACACTGTACACCAACAGCCTACAGCCAGCTCCTCCTACAACCACTCGAGCTTCAGTTAGGGGCTTCTATCTTTGTCTGTTTCACAAAACAAGGAAAGACAGACATGTCCAGACATGTAAGGCCAAGTCATTTCAGAGTTTGTGTTTTGTAGAGTGTACATCTCCAGTTTACAGTCTGCAACAATGAGAAATTAAAACCAATACTTTCATGGAGAAGGAAGCCTAACAAGGTCAACAAGAGGTAAGAAACAAATTGGTTGATAATTCATTGTTTTTAGGGGATGTTATGGCTGATTTAAAGCACGGGTCAAAACCAACCCATTAACATATGTCACATCCTGTGTTTGTTTTCCTCACCATGTGCTCATTCGGCACATGGCTCTGTTTATTCTTCCTGTCTCCAATCTTGTCCTGCCTTAGCTCCGCCCTCTTGTCAGAGTCTCCTTTGTAGTCCTGCCCTCTCGTTATTGTCCCCAGGTGTTCCTTGTCAGTGCTCTGTGTATATATAGTCCCTTTGTCTCAGTGTTCCCTGGTCAGTTCTTGCTGATATATAATAATAAGTTCTTGCTGATATATAATAATAAAAAATAAATACATAATTTAAATAAAATAAATCAACAACAAAATTCAATTTTATTATATTATTTGGGTGACCAATATCTTTTACCATTATTTTTTACTACACTGTGTCTTAACCAGCCTGGTCTCAAGCTGAATCTGTACATATCTGACTCAAGGTACAATCCCACAATTCATACTCTTCATGGAGGTATACATTTTTGACATTTCTGGCATTTACCCAGCACGTAAAACCAGCCTCAACACTGTCTCCAATGTCACGCTCTGTCTTTCCCTCCTTTAGATTTGTACTTTGTCTTGTTCTTTTCCCAGAATGTCAACCATGTGCTTGTGACTCCTCATGTGATTTCTTGACACCCCCCACCCCTTCGTTTGTGTCACATGACTGTTGTCCACAGGTGTCTCTCCCTTCCCTTTATGTAAATAAGCCCCGTTACTTTGTCTTTGGTCAGCCATTTTATATAATAATCTTGATCTTGGTCTTTTCTAGTTCAGTCTTGTTCTTTGTCCTTAGCGCTGTGCTAGTTTCTAGTTCACCTCAGTCACTGTTTAATGCTATATTTCAGTTTAGCATCAGTTTAGTCTTGTTTTTGTAAACTCCACCTTCCAAGTGTTACACCCATTCTTTAAGAACAGTTTACAGCACTGTTTCTGTATTTCTTCAGGGACATAACCTTGTATGTGAAAGAGCACCACCAGTGTATGGGAGCTCAAAAATACTTATGTATCATGACCAGTGATAAAATTTGAAAACATGTATCTAACCATTTGGAAATCTAATAATATAATAATCCAGGTTTCCTTGATACTCAATTCTTCATAGAAAATAATATGTAAATAATTAGCAAGTTAAGCAGAAGTGTGGACCCACAAACTGTGCCCTGTAGTAGTGACACAGGCCTTGGGCGGACACTTTTAACTCTAGAGTCTACTCTCTGAAACATGGCTGGGTTTTACGGTTTATGCTCTTCTTTCTTTCCTGCACGCTTGCCTCCTTCAATTTGGCTTCCCTCGTGCAAGGTGCACTACAGGGGCAAGAGGCTTAGGGCTAATCTAGCCTGCTGCTGCTGGCTCCCCAGCCCCACCCCCCACCACACCCCACCCCGGCCAGCAAGCTCGGTGATACCATGGTAACTAGACAGCTGAGGCAGGCACAGGCCCAATGAGCAGGCAGAGGGTGACATAAGCCAGTCGCTTAGTCACTTAGCCCAGAGCAGCTGCAGGGAACTGGGAGCTGGGAGCCTTACCTTCCTTCGTTGATAAGCTCAATGAAAGCTAGGCCCGCATTCTTCTGGATGGAATTCTGCCACTCCTAGAAACCAGAGAGCACAGGATCAAGATCAGGATCGGAATATTCCAGAGTACATAGCGTTGAATGGGATGTTGATGAGGGGTTTATACTAGTGTTCACTCATTGGTTTCACACAGTCACCCAGTCACTCTCACATACACGGCTCACACTCTCACACACACACACACACACCTGTGGGCAATTACACACAGCCAATCCACCTACCAACACATGTTTTGTGACTGTGGGAGCAAACTGGAGCACCCAGAGGAAACCCACACAAACACAGGAAGAACCCATCAAACTCCACACAGACAGTAACCCAAGCTGGGCATTGAACCCACATCCCCAGGACACTGGAGCTGTGTGACAGAGGCATTACAGGAGCCCTACACTGCCTTTGGCAATTCCCAAAAAATAAAAGGAGAGAGCAACAGCCAGGAACAGGCCACTAACGCAGCAGCAGTAGCAGAACAGAAGAGAGAATGCGGTTCCATACATCCTCTGCAGCCCCAACCACACTTCAAACACAGCCCAGGGCTGATGGCTCTGAATTTGACAAAAAGGGAAGATGACGTGAGGTCACGCATCTGCGCGAGAGTGAGACGGCGCTATAAAAAGTTCCTGCGAGAGCGGGCGCCTTTTCGCCCACTGAGGACGGATCCGTAAACACAGAAGAGATGTAATTGCGGAGTGAAACCGTATCCCCCTCACCCCTTAAATACAGCCATTTCCTCTCTCTGAGCAAGTGACAGACCGCTGAAGACTTCCATCCCGAGGCCCTCTGGCTCCACTCGCCTGGAGGGCTGCTGGGACCCGGGGGCAGTCTCCCTCTCCCTCTCCCTCTCTCTCCAAAACTCTCCCATACACACTCACAACACAGGTCTGGAGCTGATTAGGAGGCCGTTTGGAAGCCGGGCCACTCACTGTGGGAAAATTCTGCTGTTCTCCTGTTTGCTCTCAAAGGTCTGACTTGCAGAGGGGAGAGGAGCATGGGCTCGGGTAGGAGTTCAAAAGAAAGAGAGGGGGGGGGGGGGGGGGTTGAAAAAGAGACAGGGGTTTAAAAAAAAAAGAAAAAAAAAAAGAAAAATGTTCCCAGGTCCTGGGGTGAAACAGAGAAGGCTGAGAGGGGAGCAGCTCAGGTGCCCAGAGCAAGAATTTGAATGATGCCCCTAGTGATCTCCTGAAAAAGCCTTGAGAAAACCTTGACAAAGAAGTGCTACAACAAATGCCTTGCGTATTGAGCTCCTGAAGGGCCAGGAGTTGACACTATTCCCCTTGGGATTCAAAGCCGTGTGAATTATGAACTGGACTTTGGTATGGATTTGACAGTACACCTTTAATCCCTTATGTTCATGGAAGGAGCAGCTATCAACAAAGCGTTTCACTGCTAGTTGCACCACATATGACTATATATATATGAATACAAGACTGATAATGGCTACTACCACTAGGGGGCGCAACAGTGGCTTTTACAATCTGCATGTTCAATTTCTAACCCCAACCCATCCTTTCATCTAGACTTAGAGCCAGCAATGTCTGGGGAACCCACACTAGCTGGCAATTTAGTACGGTCAATTGACCTATCAACAGGGTTTATGGGAGGAAACCAAAGCAACGTGAGGAAACCCATGCAACCACAGGGAGAACACGAGATTGATAACTTTACTGAAGAGTGTAATCAGGTGAATTAGAGCTAGGGAAGCATTGACACATGCAGTGCCAAAGCTCTGGAAGTCTAAAACTGAAAAATAAATAAACAAACAAATAGAACATTTCAGCTGCGTCCAGCCTAAGCTTGAGCTCTAAACGCGAGTCGATCCGAAACAGGCAAACAACGGCGGATCACATCTGGTCTCCAAATGTTCAGCATGACCCCCTCTGTCTCCCTCAGCCTCCTTCACTCTGCTACACTCTCCGCTACCTTTTCTGTAGGCTGCACCTCATTTGGGGCAAAGGCAAGCCCTTCCTCCGAGCCCCAGCTCCAGCCGAGGGGAGCTCACGTGACAAAAATAAACACGGAAGCACACCCAGATGCGGTGGGGTGTGCTCTGGGGGGGTTCGGCTCTTGCCTGTCGAGAAATAAAAGTAAAGAATGACATCAGATCCAGATCAGACTCTTCCCAGACAGTGGAGCCATATCCAGATCCAATCCGTGTTCTCCAGTGGCTGTGGAGACAGACACTCTAAAGCTCTTTCATGTCATGGCTCTCTCTACCTCCAGTTTTTTCTCCTTTTTCTCTTGCTCTGCTTGGGTCCAGGCTGTGGAGTAAGGGCTCCCTGTGGGCCCACAGGAGGGGGCTGTGAAGTGAATTAACACACACACATACAGACACAAACCTGCACCTCCTGGAGTAATACAATCCCTCATGTAAATAGGGAAGACGATCACAGACCAACACCTCCACAGAGGGAGAGGGAGGGAGAGAGAGAGAGATTTACTCTGGCTGATCTGAGACTGGGACAGAAACTGCTACCAGAGAGACAGAGATAAATCACTGGGGGCGACAGGGATAAAGCTACTGTTTATTCACTCCCTCCAGATCCAAGACAAGGAAACAGTGGCGAGTCCAATTCACTAAAAATGGGTTTAAAAATACACAGACTTCCACTGCATCAGAAAGTAATACATAGTAACAGGGGTCATGCTCTATCAACCTACCCTTGCCCCGCCCATATAATCCTCCATCTGTGATGAGGTGGGATAAGCTTTACAAACTGATTGCAAATTTCCCATTCAGTAAGCCCCATTAAAAATAAAAAAATAAATAAATAAATATACAAACAAACAATTATAATCGTAGTAATATACAAAAACAGTTATTAATTTTTATTTTTTTGCATCCCTATGGCATGTCAGAGCAGATCAGGTACCTCACCCATTATCATAGCATAGCAAGTAATAACCAAGGTAAGGCAAGCCTATTTATGGTGTTTTTCCATTGCGTGGGATCAGCTCAACTAGGCTAGACTTGGCTCAATTTTCCACTAGCACAGCTCTTCCCATGAAATGGAGCTGGTGATGTTGTAAAACCCTGTCTCTAACAGAAACTTTGAAAAACCACAACAATGCTACGGTAAAGTTAAAGTTAGCTGAACATGCTTTCGCTGCAGATTTTCATCAGCCACTGACCCAAGGAGCGTTTAAACCTCTTCACAACACCTCGGGGTGATGTAACAAGCTGCTGTTGTCAGTCCAACAAAAACAAGTTTGAAAGCTGCTGTTATTTCAGAGGTTTTACAACAGCGAGTTTGTGCCAGAGCTCTGCACTTTGTGGTGAATGACAGATCTCTCTGGCCAATCAACACTCGGCAAGGTTTACACGTAATGATTTATTACCTAAAAATGATGTAGCTTGAAAATGGTAGTTGAATAGAATGTACTGGTCACTGCATTCATTATGAGCTCCATCATGAAAAAGTGCTGCAAAAGTTTAGGTTATTTTTGTTGTAAAAAATGACAATACACACTAGAAAAGAAAGACAAATTCCAACACTAAACTCTGCCAGTCTTTTCAGTTTCAGAGGCCTCTCGCTCTCTCCCTGTGGAGCTCAGCAATAACAGGCACTGGGGATTTTGCGGTGTCTCAATCCGAGCTGTCAGGGGCGAGAGCTTGGAACGCTTGGCTTTTATCTGGCCTCCACTGCTTGCAACATCTGGAGGTCCTCTGTCTGTAAATCTCCTCAGCTGCACGCTTCATCCCTTATGTATGTTTAAGCTGTTACACAAAATCGACCCTCCTGACCTCTGCCACTTCTGGATGGAGACACCGGCTGTCCACAGCCTCAGATGAAGCGGTGATTAGAAGGCATAAATAATCATTAAAAAAAAGGAACGGTGAGGTGATTATCACTAATTTATTCATAAAAGTGACAGTTTGCAAACCAGAGCAGGGCCAAAGGTCAGCACAGTGAGACCCCCGCTGTCTAGGTGCATTAGAGAGGAGACGGGACGAGGGAGAGTTTGCGGTTTGCTGGCCTTGAGGCAAGGAACACAGCTCTTTTGTTATGATACACTGCATATAAATGAATTTCAATAAGAAATCTGAAATGTAGGTGAGGGATGCTTGACCCAGACAAGCTTATAGCGGACAATGAGCCAGAATACAGTAGTAGAGCCACATTTACATTTCCAGTGGGTGGTCCTTTTCATGGACCGTCTTTTCGAGAGCCATTTCAATGTCCTGCGGAATGGTACAAGTGTCTACAAGTCTAGTGACGGTTCAGCAAGCCAGGTCAGGAGTCCACAAGAACATCCCCTGGCCTCACTCTCACTGGGGCCCTCTGACTCCTACTACTACTCAGCACAATGGCAGTCAATAAAAGTGTGTGTACAGTTAGTGTCCTCCTCCAAGCATGTTGAACAGTTCATTAAATCTTTAGTTTTTTTAAGAACCTTTCAGGGGAATAGAACCATTTTAAAAAGCAAGGTAAGAGCAGTAAGCAGAACCTTGTATTTGTTTTTTTGTTTGTTTGTTTCGGAAAACTTGCTGGTAACTGGCACTTGTACTTTTGTGTCATAGTCTTTGTGGTAGGACCCTGACTATTACCTTTAGCATGAAAAAACAACAACAAAAACATAATAAATTAATAAAAAAAAAATAAATGTAAAAGTAACACTTTGCAGTGTTCTCCCTGTGTCCATGTGGGTTTCCTCCAAATGCCCTGGTTGGTGGATTGGCAACTCAAAAGTCTCCCTAAGTGTGAGTATGTGAATGAATATGTGAGTGTGTGCCACCCTGCGAAGGACTGGCGCCCACTCCAGGGTGTGTTCCCGTCTTGCGCCCTGTGTGAACCCACCGCAAATATGAACTAGAAAATAATATGAACAGTCAATAAATAAATGAATATTGAAGTTGCATTGATCCCATTTCAATTGCAGATTTAAGATCTGACAATGTATTGAATAACAGTTGATACGTAAAATAACATAAAATAAACACATACCTCTATAAATACTGTGTAGTCTGGTTTTAGAGCTACTGCAAGAACACTTCTGGGACGTTTATTTTTACCCTAGGACTTTTATGGAGGTTATTTTTTATATCTTTGTTTATTTTCTTTGTTTATATACCACCTCAACCTCACATAAAGTGCTTGGAAAAAAAAATCTGTGAAATCTTAAGTTACTGTAATAAATCACCTTGCCTTTCTTCCAATCAATCCTTTCATTTTCTGGGGGCACACTTTAGCCCTGGGCTTTGGAATAGCATGTGGTAAATCAGGCCCTGTGGAGTGCTGCCGTGGCGGCTGACCGCTGGCTCCGCACAGACCCTGATGCTTCTAAAAGGACACAGGGCCCAGGGTCCGGTTTCAGCCCCCCCTTCGAAACGATCGATAGATCAGGCCTGGCTTCCACCCTGGGAGCTTTCTAATGGCAGGAAGTTCTGGAGCTGCGGTAATGCTATCTGTACCGTGGGGGAGGAGGGAGGGTAGGGAGAGAACGAGGCTGAATGATCTTGGATTCAGTAATAACTCCTACAAACGGAGTGCGGGCAGACAGCATCACTCTGGCGATAAAAACTACAGAAAAAGCTCACTGAAAAAAAAAGGGGGACTTCAAAAGATTGGGAACTCACGCCATCCGGTCTGGGGCCTGAGCACTTTTATCCTATGGAAGTGCATAGCTGAGTTTGCATTTGCTAAATCTTCTCCTGAGTGGAGGAGCCAGAGATATGGGACTCTGCCTTGGTGCCACTGGGCTCCAGAAAGCTCCACGTCTCTCTGCGAGCGGCCAGGTTCCTCCAAGAGAAAGAGACGCTGAGGTAATGGCTTCCTTATGGGCTTCCCAGGCAAGAGTGATGGGCTGACAGAAGGTATGTTAAATATCTCCTTCTCTGACGGCAACACTGGGAGCCTGACCCTTTTGAAAGCGAAGGCTTAACAAGAGACCGGCGAGGTCAGCGAGCTGTAATATGTCACTACCAGTTAAAGGAGGGCTGGGAAACTCCTGGGGAGAGAGAGAGAGTGAGGCGAGGCGAGGCTATACCGGGTCGTCCAGGTAGACAGCTGTGGTCTACAGTCGTCCAGATGACACAGGACATCGTTTATAATGTGACAAGAAGGGACACATTTGTGGTCTTTTAGAATGTAGTTTGGCTGCTAGGTTCTTCAGATTATCCAGAACCTCTGAAAACTGTGGGGAATTTATTCTATTTAATTAATTAATTAATTAATTTATATGTTTTGAGTAAAAAGTATCTGTGAGTAACAATAGAAAAAGTATCTATTCAGTAACATTTACAAATCAAGTAAGTCTCAGAGTCTACAAAAACAGGCTTTCCGGAAAATAATATCATTTATCAATTAATTAAATTAAAAAAGGGGACCAAAACCAGAACCAATTTCAGTTCTATTTAGTCAAATTCTAGACTTGCACCACCATTTTGTGACGTAAAATAATCTCTATGAGTAATTGTACTTGTGCCATGTGTAATAACTGTATAACGAACCTTGGACTAATGTAAGTCTAGCATTATAAGACGTCAATAAAGCTCAGAATGTAAAGCTTCTAGACCTGGCATAATCAATTATATCAGACCTCTGTTTAGACCTGGTCCAAATGACGGTTTTATCTGAATCCATGACTTATCTGTGACAAAAATAACAATAAAAAAAAAAAGAATAATATGGTTCATGACATTTGTGCCGATAGACAACAGGCACAGCTTTTCCAGTTAATACAGCTTTAGTTCCTCTCATTCGAGCCAAACACTCTGATTGGTTACACTGTGTGGCCAGTTCACTAGCGAGAGCGAGAGGGATGTAAGAGTGAGGACAGCATGGCTTGCTCTAAAATAAGGGAAGCTAAAGCTATAAAATGAATGTTTAAAGATGGACAGACAGAGAAGTTTACGGTCAATCTTCCTGCAGCTGGTGCTAACCCAGTAGGCCTCATATGTTCTGGAAACAAGACCACATTTAAAAACGTTTATAACAGGTTTACAATCTGTTACGTGGTTATTAATTAGGTTGTAAATACCTGTTGTTCCTATGGTAAGACTTTAGAATGTGAATATACTCATTTCGTATGTTAAGCTAAACCACTAATGTCCATTAAGTACCATTAAATAAAAAGATTATATAATTAAACACATTCGCAATTACGTGCTGAAGCTGACAGGCTTAACGTTGCCTGATGGTGAAGGTGAAGTATGGCAAATATCCGGCAGGATCTGAGAGTTAGATGGATGTGGATGTAGATGGATGTGGGTTCACTATTTGGTGAACAACAGGTCACTGTGGCCCTTTCTATCTATGGGTTATAACTTTTTATTTCAAGTTTTTAATGGCTGTTTTTTGTTTACAATCTGATTAAATAACATTAATAAACAGATTTCAAACTATTTATAAACCTTTATAATGGTGGTCTTGGTTTGGACCTTGGCTGGAAGCTTAGATCAATTTTAGAACAGTCCAAGTCCAAGTTCAAATGAGAGTGAGGGGTGTGAGAGTATGTGTGTGTAGGGGGAATGTTACCTGAGAGCAGAGCAACATGACCAGCTCCACTACAGATGTGCTGGACTTCATACACACCAGACCTACAGAAACACACAGGAGGAGATATTACTATCCTGTTACATAATATATATTCTGTTTTAGATTGATACAGATAGCACACGCTGTTACACGTATATTCAAACACAAATTAAAAACAGGAGCTTCCAGAAATGGTCGAGTCCTTTGGTGGAAGGATGAGTCAAAGTCAGGCGGTGTCCACAAAGGGTTACTCATTGGTAATAAAATTATAGGTACGTGCAAAATGGCTCTTGTTGCAACTTTTCTAGAATGTGCTGCAGGTGATATATTTGAAATTAATATAAATATATAACTTAAACAAACGTTGCTTTGAAAAAAAAAAAACATCAGATGTAAAGTTATTGTAAGGAGACAATACAGGAGTTTTCTGTATTTTGTAGCATTTCAATTCTCAATTCTCAGTGTGTTATGGCGGCTGTCATGTCCAGTGTCAGATGGCTAACTGTTCTCAGAGGGCAGGGGGATGTCTCAGAGACCAGGGAGATGTCTTAAGAACGGCTAAAGGTCATCTTCTGCGAGTCAGTGCGAGATTACGTCAGGGCCATAAATTGGAGCATATCTTCCGCAAATCCCCGTTATGTCGAGGTGGCGCCAGGAATAATGCCCCAGATGCTGATGCAGAGAATTTAAGGCAAAATAATGGCCCAAACATTCAGATTCCAAATGAATGCATTCCATTTCGTTGAAGTGTAGTGTGTATTATTACAATAAAAGTATATATTGTATATATTTTTCACTTTTGAAACACATAATTAAAAAACAATCAAATGGGAATTACACTGTGCATAAATTATAAGGCTCTAAATGAATTATTAAAAAAAATAATCGATTAAAATCAAATCAAATATTATACACTCACTGAATATGAGGCATATTTTTACTTATTTTAATTCACTATAGCAAGATATCATATTAAATATAATCAGAGTTTGTGTAAATGGTAAATGTGGCTGTAATGTTTTATTCACGTAATAATAATACCTGCATTTATTCAAAGTAAATACAATACATTATTTATTTATTTATTTATTTTGCATAACACTTTACATAACACATAACACTAATTAGAATAGTGAAAAAAGTGCAAACCACTGTTATTCCCTATTCACCGCAAGCGTTTCAGCAGCAGAGCTTTACTGCTTTTGGTTCTTTTGATTGGACATTGGTTTGAGTGTAAGTTAATCATGAAGAGCTGACAGGAGACAGATGCTGAGATCATGCGGCTAATATCATTTCAGTTTGTAAATGTAAGAACCTGTCAGAGCTGAATTACATTACCAAGTGTGAACAGAACAAAAACAGAAATGAATATTAGCTTAACGCTGAAATACTTCTCTCACTTGCAGCTGCTGTTGCGTTAATAATTTTTTACTTACTGTTGATTTGAATTTTTTTTTTTAATGATTTAACTATATTTTACAAAAAACGTTTGATGTTGTCTGTTGAAATTTGTTTTAGCTTTATTTTCTAATTTTATTTTATTATTTTATTATTTATTGCTTTATTTACTTTACAAAAACCACTTTGAAGGAAATAGATTTGAACACATCAAATTGTAATTTAATTCATTTTAATTTTTAATTAATTATAAAAACGTGCTATTATTTATGTGTATAATGTTATTATTAGTATTACTTGTATTGTATTATTAGTATAACTTGTATTACTAAAATTACTACTACTACTACTACTAATAATAATAATAATAATAATAGTAATAATACAAATCATGTTTTATATTATATGCATTTCGAATTTCATAAAGCTGTTTTTACCAGAGTGATATTTATTTATTGAGCCTCTTATGTTACAGAGTCATTATATAAAGGTTTACAGTAGGCACAGCAGCTGATTTAGTTCCTGAAAAAGAAGCTCCTTGTTGTAATAATGGGGTCAAATAAAATCCATACTCTCATATATTTGAAAGACTTTACCGCATAGCTAAGTCCACTCAGTGGTTCAGCAGGCTCCAAATGACCCCCCTCCCATCAACCCCAAACACCAGCACCCCCCCACCCCCCTTACCCAATGCCATTTAAACATCCTCTTAACTATGAGTGATCACTTCCAAACCATTCAGAGCACGGAAGCAGGAGCACTGTAATATTTCAGGGGCTGAGTGTACGAGGGGCCGCTTTTACAATCCCTCTTTCACTTCTATGAGTCCAGGGTTACGTCCCATCATGCTGTACACCGAGTGACCCCTAGCAGCCCCTGACCCCAGCTCTCACTGTGTCCAGGGGCATCCAGAAGTCAGGTGGCTGAGTGACCCCCGGCTCACGCTGCTGGACAAACTAAATGCATTCTATTTAAACAGCGCCACGCCAAGCTTTTCCAGTTAAACCCCGTTAGTCTGAATGTGCCATTGTCCAGTTGGAGATTCGGGGTTCTGTCAGCAGCTCACAACAAGCACACTGTTCCTGCCCAGGGGCCTGGCTCTCAACTCCAAGTGTGAGAGGGCCGTCCAGGGGGCGAAAAGGCCATAATTGCCCCTGGTGACCGGGTGTCTGGAGGGGGCCGGGCAGGGGCTTGACCCCTGGTGCCGTGTCGGGTGATGGATGGTGGGTAATTATGGGTAAATAGGGGCGCCTTTTGCACCGACGAACAGTATTTTAGCTGTAAGGAGAGAGGAAGTGAAGAAAGTGGGGGAAAAAAGGAAAAAAAAAACAGCAGCAGGCGTCTCTCTTCTTCTGGCACAGGCTGCAAAACTGAGGGACGGAGGCATGGAAGTTTGGTGGGATGAAGGAAGAAGGGGAGGAGGGATACAGAGTTGGAGGAAAGGAGGAATGGAGGGAGGGACTAAGGAACAGAGGGATGGCGTTGAGGCAGTGGGCGGTTGATGGAAGATGGAGGGATAGTTCATCCATAAGGAAACACAGCTTGTATCTGGGATTGTACTGAGCTTTGTTTGGAAGGGGTCACCATAGCAATGTTCAGCTGCAATCAGGGATATTTCCAACTGCAGGAGGAGGAATACTGCTCAGTAGAAAGTAGTCTACATCAGAAACTGGTGCTACAGAGGTCATTCTTCAGTCTCTCTTAATATGCTTTAGTGTGTGATGCAGACAGGTGTGTGGCATATTAGAGGAAAACAGAACATAGAGGAATTATATAGAGAGTGCTGACACTCCCAGAATCATTCATATGAAACGTTTACGCAGGTAACACCCTTCACTATAAGCCTGTTTCCACCAAATAAAATATATATATTTAAAAAGTACTTATTTTTTCATTAATGTGTAAGTTGCTATCTCATTTTTTTCATTCAAGTTATTATCTCATTTTCTCATTCAAGTTATTATCTCATTTCTCATTCAAGTTATTATCTCATTTTCTCATTCAAGTTATTATCTCATTTCTCATTCAAGTTATTATCTCATTTTCTCATTCAAGTTATTATCTCATTTCTCATTCAAGTTATTATCTCATTTTCTCATTCAAGTTATTATCTCATTTCTCATTGAAGTTATTATCTCATTTTCTCATTCAAGTTATTATCTCATTTCTCATTCAAGTTATTATCTCATTTCTCATTCAAGTTATTATCTCATTTTCTCATTCAAGTTATTATCTCATTTTCTCATTCAAGTTATTATCTCATTTTCTCATTCAAGTTACTATCTCATTTTCTCATTCAAGTTATTATCTCATTTTCTGAGCTGCTGCATCAATATAATGAGATACTAAGTCAATATATTAAGAAACTATCTCATTATGTTGAGATACTACAATTTTATAATGACACACTAAGTCAATATGTTGAGATACTATCTCATTATGTCCAGACTGCATCTCATTATTTTGAGATACTACATCAACAATATGAAATACTATGTCAATATATTGAGATAATATCACATTGTGTCAAGACAGCCTCTCATTATTTTGAGATACTACATTAATATAATGAGACACTAAGTCAATATACTGAGATAATACTGCGCGATACGATTATTTTGATACTGTGTCAATATATACCATAGTACCTGCTCTCTCTTGGTTCCAAGCAGCAGAGTAGGGACTAAACCTTGACTTGTAAACATTACAGAGCTCTGATTGGCCTGAGAGAACTATCAATCATGATGGACTGCAAACATCCAGCGCAAACAAACCCTTTGTAAAATCTCTGAGCTACAGCGGAGATCATAATTGTTTTTATCTGACTTCGAAAATAATTTTTATGTGGTCTTTTGAAGAGGCTCAAACACTTCGGGGTTAGAGGGTGACAAACAACACAACAGGCAAATACAAGGTGAGTAAACAAAACATAACCTCATCCCCTGCCACTGTTGTGGCTTCTAAAGCCCGTAGTGTCTATTTTTTGATGTGATCGGCTACATTTGTTGGGTGGGTGGCGGTGAGGGATATATAGTGGAAAACCAACTAGGAACCAAATGAGTATAGTCGAGCAGAGTAGGTACCACACAATGGAAAAGAATCATAAATTGCTCTGCCACTGCTATAATACTGTATTACTTTACATTGCTGCACTCTGGTGTTTGTTACTCGCCTGTTAAACAGAAAGGAGAGCCATGAGTCTGGATCAAGGCGAGGTATGGGTTTAGGGTTAAAAAGCTTCAGAGACAAGATCACTCTTAGGAGAAACACAAAGTATAACAATTTGCGAGTGTGGCCTAGTTGCTAGAGACGAGAACAAACTTCAGATGTTCACACCATCAATATGTGATCGGAGCATGTGTTGTGTTGATCAAGCGAAGCCTCTTTTCTTACTGTGAGGTGGAAGTTTGATGGGGCTCATAGCACGCAGAGGTCAGACCTGTGCACACACTTTATTTTTTCCACAGCTGTCACCAGCTCTCTTGATTAGAACTGTGTCTGAAGTCTGTTTGCATTCTGCTCTCTTCCTATTTCCACTTTATTAAAAGACTCCCATCATTGTATCCGTCTTTAATTATTTCCTTTCCCCGCGTACAATATGCCACAGCTTTTCCACTTAAAAGTCATCTTTCAGAAGAAGGAAGCAAAAAGGGTCTTTTATGGTTTAAAAACAACAACAAAGTAAAAACCGCTCTGCAGTTAATTCTGCCGTTTTTGATTCAGTTGATTTCCAAAATTAAAGCTGTATTTTCACAGCTCCACTTTGAAAACTCATCGTTTTTTTAATAAGCAGCAGCCCGCGCGTTTTCATAGGTAATAACTCCACTGACCAATCACGTCATTCAGGAAACTAATGGAACTTTACTGTGTCACTAATAAGCCAATGAAATTGACACTTCACGCCAAATTTCAGCACTTGAC